>NC_140801.1:8287500-8887500 GCF_037176805.1 Vigna unguiculata
GCTATTTCCGCTTTTAACCATTACTCTGAACTAAGTTTTGTGGCCCTTGTTGAAGGAAAAAAAAAGAAAAAAAAAAACTTACTTTGACCTATGCCTCCTACTCTTAACAACACATACTCAAACCGACGTCAAATTTCCTTCTCCAAACTCGCACCAACACCCATTCCTTATGCATCCTGAGAACTCATTGTCCTAGCTCAGACTAAATAGAGTGCTAACACACCCTCACACTTAGAATACCACCTTCTTGGACAGGGGCAAAAAAGGACTCGACACAGAAAACAAGAAAACTCATTTACAAAGCTGGTTTCAACCACACAAATTCATTGTACTGGTGTAACTCAAATTTCTCAAATCTACCAAAACACTTTTTAGAGCTTCAAACAAGTCAAAAACATGTTAATTAGTTAGGATGCTTCAGAAATCAATGAAAACCATGCTCTGTAGATCATAATTAGCCTCACCATATGGTGTTTCACTTAAGTGTTTAAGGTTAGGAAAAACTCTCAGCACATCAACACAACTAGTGATACCATGAATTTGGAAGAGCTCTAATTTCCACTATTCATTAGTCAAAACATTTAAGATCTCTAGGGCTTTATTTGGGTTTGTAACTTGGTTGGGGTAAGGGTAGGAAAAGAAAAGGTGCAGGGCTCAACTAGTGAAGGATAAAGAAATAATGGGGAAGAGTTATGACTGAAGGTGCTCGATAATGTTATGATTTGGACATGAGGCACACAGTATGTTGAACCTATTCCAATACTCCCTTAAGGTCCCTCCTAGCAGCTGATTTTCACTGATGGGATTACTGTGCATGAGTGGTTTTTTTGCAAAATTTATAGTATTATTAGAAATAATTACCAATCAAAAATATATTTTCATCACAAAAATACTTGTAATCACAAAAATATATTTTCACCACAAAAATACTTGTAACCACAATTTGAATGATATTAACTCCTATTTATTTATTATTTATCTTACATCAAATGTTCTATGAGTTTTTCAATACACAAAATTCTTATTTTTTTTTTATCCGGGGACATGAGAATTACGATTTCTTTTCTTATGGAGGTTATTCTTATGGCTGAGAAAAACTTATCCAGAAAACTACTTTGCATTTCAGTCCATGTAGTAAATGATGTTGAATATATCTTATAGTACATCAAGTCCTTTGTTGTGTCCATCAAAGAAAAAGGGAATGCCTTAAATTTGACTCATTCTTCAGGAACTTTTGCTAGTTTGAAAGTTAAGCACACCACATGAAACTCCTTCAAAAATCTATGTGGATCTTCTCTAGCCACTACTGCATGGTATTTAGGCAACCTTTTCATAAGCTTATATGAGAATTCACAGTTGTTAACTTCAAAATTTTGTGAGCTCTGAATGCTCACAGGTTGATAGGCTGTGTGAGAATTTTCCATCTCTTTAAATGCCCTTTCTCTTTGGTTGAGCCATATTCTCACAATCTCAACCAATTCTGGTGTGGACACTAGTGCAATCGCTAAATCACTCAATTCTGATTCAAGCTGGTTGCTTCTCTTCTTTTTCTAGTGATAAAAGCTTAACCTGGACTTGTACGTCAACAGAGAGGTAACACTAGCAAATACAAAAAACTAAAGTGAAAGAGTAACTATGCAACCTAAAACTTAAGTCGCCATTTTTCCGGCAACAACGCCATTTGTTGACATGCCTTTTAGTCACAATAAAGGCCAACAAAAATCCAAGTTTTCCCTCTAATGTAGTAAGTAACTAACTTGGGATCAAATCGAGGAAATGGTATGTGTTTTAGACTACATATTTAAGCCTTGCTTAAAATGATAATGCAAATAGGGAAATTTAAAAACTTAATATCAAAGAAACTAAGTGTATGCAGTGAAAAATATGAGAAGATGCAAAGGATGATGTTTCAATACCTATAGCAATATACTATCTAATGGAGTGATTTATTGTGATGCAAGTGCAATATGAAAGATACAATTATGAATTCAATGAGGTGAAAAAATGCAACGAGAATGATCCTAAAACTACTGGTTATCATCATGCATGGACATAATGTACACAATCTAAAACTACCAAGCAGTCATTGATAAACTCTTAGTCATATCAAGTTTATACAAAGATTGATTTCCTCACTAGTGTATTACAATGCGAAAACAAGATATCAATCCAAGGAGAGAAACTTAAGTTGAGTGTTTATAAGTGCAAATGGAGGAAATCTACTTACTTTTGAGCTAACTAATATATCACAACTACACATTGAAAATGATGAATGAAACCTATCCTAAGACAACATTTAATGCATGGAAATGGATTAGAAACGAATGAAACCTATCTACCAATGTTGTGTTATCTACTATGAGAGCAAAATACTCAAAACAATGCAGAATTAGTCTTGGTGCAAGCTGTTTGTGAAAATGCCTTAAAGAAACTATATGAAAAACAAAGTGTTTGTGAAAAATGCCTAAGTGAACTATGAATATGAACTATGCAGTGTCGTGAAATTAAACATAATCTAAACAACTAAAATGATCATTGCTGAATTTCTTCATATCACTTGTCATGTGTCTTAAGCAACCACTATCTAAATACCATTGGCCTCAAGACTTAATTGCAAAACATATTAAAGAGAGGATGCGTGTACCACTTAAATTTGGGTCCTTTCATGTTATAAGATTGAATTATTCCTTTATGTACCCATTTATATTTCCTTTTAGGAATGCCATATTTCTTAAAATAGCATATTTAGGTGCTTGACCAAGCTCACAACAATAAAAACATGTAATGGATTATGATTTATTCATGTTAAAAAGCTTTCAGATTTTAATTGATTATCTTGTTTAAGATAACTTATACCCTCCTTATTTAGTACACTTCTTGGAGAACCAAGGATAACATCAAAATTATTCCTGCCTATAGTGAACTTAGTAAGGGTTTTCATCATATATTGAATTATTTCTAGCTGTATATGACCATTTTTGCACTTTGTTATATTCCTTTTACAATTAAATGTTTTTAGATTTTCCTTTTCTAATGCCTCTAAGTCAGTCTTTATATTTTCATTTTATGTTTCTAATTGATTCGATATATTCTCTAGTCACCTATTTTCTCTTTTATACCTATTATTTGAATATTGTAATTTTCTAGCTTCTTCATGTAGTTCATTAAGCATATCAAACAATTGATAATATTTGTTTTCATCGGTGGAAGAGAAGCTACTTACATTGGATTTAGAAGATAAATTATCAACCTTTAAACAATTTTTTTTCTCTCTTTCCATGCTTTCACTAGACTGACTAGAAGTACTAGAATCATTATCTTTTCAATGCAATGTAAGCCTTCTTCTTCTTCTTTTATTTGTTGGCTTCACTCTTTTCTTCCAATTTTTGTTTCATCTTAAAAACTGGACACTCGGACTTGATGTGGCCAGTTTACCACATTCCAAACATGTTGGTGTAACAGGATGATCATGTTTCTTGAATGGCCTCATATTTCTTGTAATTTAATATTAGATTTATTCTTATACTTCACAAATTTTGAGAACCTTTTTACTATTAGATTAATGCCTCGCTATTAGAATTTTCTTCATCTTGATCAACCATAGAATCAAATCTTTTGTTACTATTTTCCTAGTAGTTTTTATAGCAACCTTCAATGCAACACTTTGCCTTTAATCACCTTATTCTTCCTCTTTAAGCTTTCCATGCTCCAGTTCATGCTCTCTCAATTTTCCAAAAAATAGTAGCCATAATCATGCTTGTAAATACATTGATTCAGATAATGCAGTGACTTTGGGTTGCCACATTTTGTTCAGACTTTTTAGGATCTTGAAATTTAATTCCTCTTTATAAAAGGTTTTACCTAAAGCCAACAGATGGTTCACTATGTGAGTGAATCTTTTCTGCACTTCATGGATGGTTTCTGCATCTTTCATTCTAAACATCTTATATTCTTGAATAGGAGTGTTCTTTCTAGCTCTCTTAACCTTATTTGTTCGTTCATGTATCACGTCTAAGGCATCCCACATCTCTTTAGTTGATTCACATACTAAAACACTGGAAAATTAATCTAACGTTAGTGTAGTGGAAATGATGTTCTTAGCTCTGAAATCATAGTGGGCTATTTTATTCTCATATAAGGAAAACTCTTTAGGAACACTTTTACTATCAACATTTTTTGTAGGTATAAAATGTTCATTCACTATAGCATCCCATGCTCCTTCATCAACAGATTATAAAAATCTTTTCATTCTTATATTCCAAAAAAGATAGTTTTCTCTAGCAAATATTGGTGGTCTATTAATTAATGCCCCTTCAGAAACATTTGTCATATCCAAGATCTTTATAATTGATTAAGGTTTCAATTAACCAGCTCTAGTGCCAATTGTTTGATTGAACACTTACCACAAGTCCAAAAGTTACAACTCTTAGTCAAGGTGCAACTCTTTCTACTTAAGACCATAATAGTTCAAGCGTCGCAATTCAATTGTGACTCGACCCACTTGGCTCCCGTCACAGAACAATTGATGCTACATCCAACCATTTACCATAAAAAAAATTTTCAACTCTATCGTTCTTAAGTAGCAGTATTATTTTCTCAAATTTAAAATCTTTATATCAAACTCTAAAAGGCAATTATGTATAAAGTGTTAGAATTGATGAACCAATATTTTACAACCAAGAGGGGGGTGGGGTGAATTGGTTTCTAAAAGTTTGGTTTGTTCTTACATTTTAAAAACAATTTTTAAAAGATCTTCAATTAATTGACATGATGTATACAAGAATGCATAGTTTTGAACCTTTACAATTAACAAGATACTAAAAAATGATGAAAGAAAAGCACAAGACACACCAAATTTTATACTGGTTCGATTCAAACGAATCTACATCCAGTCTCTAGTAATCCCAGGTCAAAATTCCATTAAAACATTAAGAGTTAGGAATAAAAGCTCCTCCTATGAAATTCCTACACTATAGATGCACACAACCTTGAAAAACCCTTCAAGAAATTCAACCAAGGTAATTCTGCATGCAATTACCTATACCTATCACAATCACAATGACAAAATTATAGAAATACAATGAAAGAAAGATTTGAAACGAATCGATTTAGAAACATGCAAAAATTTACATCACAATCCTATGCCAAACAAAGAAAACTTAGAACCAATTCAATCTTCTTTTAGTCTTGATGGAAACTAGAAAAATAGTGAAGAACAGTGGTGAACTCTCCAAGGACCCTCTAGTTTATCTTTCTTTGATCTTTGATCTAAAAAACGTTAACTAAAAATTGATGTAGAGGTTTAACTTGTATGCAAGATAATTTTTTGACAAAATTAATTGATTATGTTATCTATCTAATCGATTAATTCGTCTTGCAGTGTTAATGTTCATCTTCCAGACTTAATATAATTGATTAGATTAATATCCTAATCAATTACTATGTTTGTAGAGCCAATGGTTATTTCCTGACTTTATATAATTGATTACATTAATAGCCTAATCAATTAATATGACAACAAATTTAATGATCACTCTCCAGACTTAACCTAATTGGTTAGATTAATAGCCTAATCAATTAATTTTGACACTTTTAACATTTTTAGCATCCATTACATTTGAGAATGATCTAGTTTATGTTATAATTGTCTATAATTTATTATGTTGGGATTATGTTGATTTTAAGAATAATCTAGCTTGTCTTACAACATATCTAGATACATACTTATATCCTATTAAGATATACCTTTTCTAAGCCATTCTTTGTATGTGGACATTATAAAAAAACAACAATTTGAGCTTCTTTGATATAGTAACAACAATCTCCCCCTTTTTTGATGTAGGCCAAACTGCATATAGCAATAAAACCTTTCTCCCCCTTTGGACATGAACATAAATTGGGATAAAAAAAAGTGAAAAGAGTGCAAAAAATAGCCAATCACAATGCAGTATATAACCAAACACGGTGTAGTATTTAACCAATCAATCCAATCAAAACACTACAAAATCATTCAAAACTTTTTACTCCCCCTAACTTGAAACCCCCTATGTGATTAAAAGGCTATTGGGAGCGGCGAATATCATAACTATGGAATGCATGTCATCACACAATATGATACATTGTTCAATAAAGTACCAAGAAAAGAACATAATAGACTTAATGGGAAAACCAAATACAACAAATTTTATTATATTAGCTCAAAGTATAATTAATCACAGAAGAACAATTTTGATCCTATAATCTAGATGCATTGTTACTCCCCCTAGGAACAAACACCCAACATCTATAGTCACTTTCTCATCATAGATTTTCAAAGATTGTAATGTAAAGAGTGTTGGTGAAAAAGGCGATTTATCATGTAACCAATTTTGCAGAAGATTAATTGATTTGGATCTTGGCATAAATGATTACCACAGAACAAAAACATAATCACAACAATGTAGAGAAAACAAGATTTTAATCGATTATCTAATTGATTATTTTATGCAGAAAAATGAAAAACGCACATTTTACTTCAAACAAGATATGTTTAGAATGTTAAAGTCATGGTTCTTCCTTTTTAGTGAATAAGCATGTAATAAATCCAAAAGATGGGTTGTCCAAATTAACATGAATGATACTAAACATGTTATGTTCACCATATCTCTTTAGTAGATTTTTATCAAAGGAACAATACCTTAGCAACACATATTCACTTCTCACCAATTTTGGACATTTAGCAAAATATGAAAGTGAAAACTATGCAAACCTTAGCAGCACATATTCACTTCTCACCAATTTTGGACATTTAGCAAAATATGAAAGTGAAAACTATGCAAACTGTAAGACCCGAGAAAAAAATAAATAAATGTTATTTAATTAATGCGGGGGCGGGAATCCTTGATAACACTCCATTTTGTGTTATTTTTTTCTTTCTAAAATGTTCTTTTTAGTTTACGAAAGTTGTTGATCATGAGTACAAAGTAACCTTGATCTCAATCTTGAATAATCCCTTTTGTGCACCTTTCTTCTTTGAGTCAGTTCATCGTGGTTTCCGTTTCTATTCCAATTCTTAATTTATGTTTTTGTTATTAGTTGAGGCTGTTGAAATTTTGAGAATCTTGTTTATTGTAGTTTAGTTTGTTGAATATTCATTCCAATGTACCACTGTTGATGATTTAATTTATGTTCTTATGATTCTGTTAGCATTGTGAATGTTCAACTTTTGAATGTCTTATATTCTTTCCTTTCATGCTCATTTCCATGGTTAAATACATTGTTATGCATTCATGTATTTTACAGCTGCATCTGGCATTTACATAACCGCATTCCATCAATTCTGCTTAGAAATTTACTACTGCCAAGTGCTTTCATTCCATATCAAATCTGCTTCTGCATTCACATTTCTGTTGCATTATAGACATGCATTTTTCTTGTCTAAGTCAAGAGCATTCATGCATCCACCTTTCATTGCCATGCCTCAATTTAGTATGATGCCTTTTAGTCAATAATTTTGTTGGTGCCATATGAATTGTTGCTGTCACAGATCAGGAATTTGCATCCATTTGTGTAGAAATTCCTAACAGTCACTGATTTTTTGCTGCCATAGCATATTCACGCACAACTTGCATTTTCATGAACTTTTCATGCATTTCCATATCACACTTGCATACATTCTGATTATTGATGTTACATACCACTTTTTGCTACTATTACAGACCAATTTCTGCTGCATGTTTCAATCAAATTAACTAGCATTCTACCCCTTCCATTTGGCTAAGTAAATGGCTGCAGCCATTGAATTGTTATTGCCATAGTCATTTCACGCATATACTCTCATAAAGTTGGCATTGCATCTTTCACTTTCATCCCCTTTTATATTCATTTCATCATTCCCATTTAGATCCCATCTCATATTTTGCATTTAGGCATAGAGTATTCATGCATATCTTGCATAATTTAGAAATCTTTTAGTCCAATTCTACATAGATTTGATCACAACCACTCTGCACACGCATGCTCATTCATATACATACCTTCTTATTCCATTTGGATTTTGTTTCTTCATCATTCCTAGATACCCTGCAGTAGCATTGCATTCATGCATGGCATTAACCATTTCCATCTTTCATTTTGTTTAGCTTTTACTTGAATAAATTCTACATCTTTTTTCTCTTTCTTTATTTTAATTTCCCCCTTGCTTTCTTTTATTTCTTTTTAGCAAGAATAAATTACGAAGTTAAAACTTAACATGCACCATTTCTTTGGATTTGATCCTGAGTCATCTTCTCTATATTTCATTAGGGGGATAATTTAGGGTTTGTTTAATTCTTAAAAACGACTGAAAAAGTGAGTTAACAAAATGGCGCCGTTGCTAGGGAAATGGTGACTTGAGTTTTAACTTGCTTATTTTATTCTTGCATGTTTATGCATAGTTTCATATTTTATTTCCTTTTTGTTTATTTACTTACTCCCTTAAGTTTTTCATATTCTTCTTAATCTGTTTTAAGATAACCTTACCTATTTAATTGAAAGTATAATACAAGTCAGGTCTGGTACGCATTGGAAACCAAATGGAGTGATCATTAAAGGATTGGGCCAGCCGAGAGGTGGATGACCAACTAATGTGTATCCAATTACCTCAGGTTTAGAATGCACCAGGATTTGAGTTAAAAGCTGGCTTTACAAGATTGCTTCCGAAGTTTCATGGATTGGAGCATGAGGATCCATATAATCATATCATGGAGTTTATTCTCATTTGTTCATCAATAAAACCTGTTGGGGCACTTGATGAATTGGTGGTGATGAAGGCTTTTCCTTTGTCCTCACATTATGAGGCAAGATACTGGATGATCTATCAACAACAACCTTTTGGAAGTTGGTAAGATATGCAACAAAGGTTCATAAATAAATTCTTTCCAGCTTCTAAGGTTGCCTATTTTAGGAGACAAATGTGCACCATCATTCAAGAGCAAAATGAAGAGTTCGGTCAATACTGGGACATATTTAACAGTTTGTGTCTCAAATGCCCAAATCATCAACTACATGAATCAATTTTCCTAGTGCTTTCTATGAGGGTCTGCTACAACAAGACATAATGTTCTTAGATGTAGTGGTAAGAGGTTCTGTAATGGATAAAACCCCTTCTCAGGCCAGAAAATTGATCTGTAACATGGTTGGAGGTTTCCTTCTAGAATATGTGAATGACAATAGTGTTGTTACTGTTAGTAGGACTGAAGGTGCAAGGGCAAATGAATTAGTTGAACTCACTCAAGAAATGTCTCAACTGTTGGAAAGATTAATGTTGTTGAGTTAGGGAAATTCAGATAACAGGGACTCCGAAATGCTATATGCACATAACCAAGTTAAAGAATACATGACGGTTGTAAGTCCTGTAGGTATAGATTGAGTGAGGCTCATTGTGGTGCCGAGCAGGCTGCAACACATCAGGACTAGATGGACCACATAACTATAACAGATATGAATTCCATACCCCAGCCAAATTCTGATAATGGTCAAATGAATGAGAAGATAAGTGCGAAGCAAGACCATAATTCTGCCACAAATAGAAATGGTCTTGTGGAATCAGAGAAGCCAAAGTATATTCCTCCTCCATTGAGGGGGAATTTTGACAGAGGAAAAATAAAGTTACTCAATCTAGCAAGATATGAGTTGAACAATGCAAGTGGTGTTACCCTTATAAGTGGGAAAGAGCTGCAGGTGCTTAGAGAGGAAAAAGAGAATTAGGTCGATGAACAACATCAAATGAGAAAAGTTGAACCTCCATTTCCATCTAGAGTGCCTCATACAGAGAAGAAGAATGAAGTTGATGCAGAATTGTTGAAGATCTTCCAAAAAGTGGAGATATATATATACCCCTTTTGAAAGCAATCAAGCAAGTACCTAAATATGCAAAGTTTTTGAAGGAATTCTGCACCTATACAAGAAGGTTAAGGAGACCACCAATCAAGAATTTTTCAACTGTCTTTAAGGTGGGACTTCCTCCAAAATGTGGTGAACTTGGACATTTCACCATTCCATGCACCATTGGAGATTTGACAATTGGCAATGCTTTGATAGATTTGGGTGCATCCATAAACGTTATGCCCAACTCAATATACAAGATGTTGCAGCTAAGAGAATTAAAGCCCAAAAATGTCATCATTTAGTTAGCCAATAGAAGTACAACAAAACCGTTGGGGATTATAGAAGACGTTTTGGTTACGGTGAACCAACTCATGTTCCCAACAAATTTCTATATATTGGAAATGGAAGATAGTTACTCGAGCCAAAATTCTACTTTGATATTGGGAAGGTCGTTTCTCATGATGACAAAGACCATCGTCAATGTGCATAATGAGACCTTGACCATGGAGTTCGAAGACACTCGAATCAGGTTCAATATCTTTGAGTCTATGCACCATCCTATGGAAGGCCACTCAACCTTATATGAGTATTTTGTTCATCGTTGTGAAAGTTTGATTTTTTTTAGGAAATGGGACATGGAAAAAATAGTGCAAGAATTGGAAAATGAATATGCTCTTTATGCTATACACAGTAAAGAATTAGTTCAGACATCAGAATTATGGGCACAAGAAGAAACTAGTGGAGATGAGATGGAAAGTAATGCTAATATGTATAGCAAATCATCCCAAGACACAGTGAAAGAGCATAATGAACATGAATTGACACCATTGCCTCCACATTTGAAATATGTTTATTTGGAGGAAGGTAACAAATTCCCTGTCATCATTGCTGCACACTTAGCACTAGAGCAAGAAAAATAGCTCATAGGAGTTTTGAGGAAATACAGAAAAGCTATTGGTTGGTCCCTGGCAGACATTCATGGAATTAACCATGCATTATGCATGCATAGGATTTTGTTGGACGATAATGTTATACCTGTCAGACGACCTCAAAGAAGAATAAACCCAACCATTCAAGAGGTGGTCAAGGAAGAAGTGAGCAAGCTCTTGGAGGTCGAGATGATATTTCCATTTTCAGATAGCACATAGGTCTCACTGATCCAAGTGGTTCAAAAAAAATCTAGGGTGACCATTGTACAGAATCAGGATGGTGAATTCATTCCTACAAGAGTACCAAATAAATGGATGGTATGTATTGACTACCGTAAGCTCAATTAGGCCACAAGGAAAGACCATTTCCCTCTCCCTTTCATAGATCAAGTGATCAAAAGATTGGCAAGTAAACCCTTTTACTATTTTTTAGATGGGTTCTCGAGTTACATGCAAATCCATATACACCCTGAAGATCAACATAAGACAACATTCACATGTCCATTTGGTACTTATGCTTATACTAGGATGCCATTTGGATAATGCCCTTGCAACTTTTCAGCAATGCATGATAAGCATTTTTTATGATTTGCTAGAAAGTTGCATGGAAGTTTTTATGGATGATTTTAAAGTGTTTGGATCCTCATTTTGTATTTTCTTGTCAAATCTTGAAAAAGTTTTGCAAAAGTTTATTGAGACAAATTTGGTGTTAAATTTTGAAAAATGTCATTTCATGGTCAAAGAAGGGGTAGTGTTAGGACACATAATTTTTTAGAAAGGGCTATAGGTGGATAAACAAAGATAAATGTTATTTTTGTTCTACCTTACCCTTCCACTGTGAGGGAAATTTACTCCTTTTTAGGACATGCAGGTTTTTACAGGCGCTTCATTCTGAATTTCAGCAATATAGTAGTGCCATTGTCTAGACTACTCCATAAAGATATTGCATTTGTGTTTGATAAGGATTGCAAGGAAGCATTTGATGAACTCAAAAGGAGACTCACGAATGCACCAATTCTCCAACCTCCAAATTGGGAGCTACCATTTGAATTAATGTGTGATGCATCTGATTTTGTGTTAGGAGTAGTTCTATCACAAAAAGCCAGGAAGATTCCTCATGTGATTGCTTATGCATCCAGGACCCTTGATGCAACCCAAATGAATTACACAACAATAGAGAAAGAGTTGCTAGCTATCATCTTTTCCTTGGACAAGTACATGCATTATTTGTTGGGATAAAAAACAATCATACACACAAACCATTATGCACTAAATTTTTTGATAAAGAAAGCTGATTCAAAACCCAGACTCATGAGATGGTTGTTGTTGATATAAGAGTTTGACATGGAAATCAAAGATAGAAACTTATTACTGACAAACTCAAATCCAAATGGGAGGGCCCATACACCATTGTCAAGTTCTTTCCCCATGGAACAGTAGAAATATAAAACACCAGAGATTGAGAAGAGTTTCAAGGTTAATGGTTATCAATTGAAGATATTTTAGGATTTGGTCAATTATTTGGTTGTTGAGGTGCTTCCTTCCCACACATCTAAACACCAATTGGATAAACTCAAAGCTGATGCTAAATACTATGTTTGGGAAGAACCTTATTTGTGAAAGTTTTGCAGTAATGGAGTTATTAGAAGGTGTGTTCCAGATAGAGAGATTCTATTTATTTTAAAAGGATCTCAAGACATTGTAATCGATGGTCATTTTGGCCCAACTCGAACTGCTTAGAAGGTGTTAGATAGTGGCTTCTGTTGGCCCACGTTGTTCAAAGATGCTTACAAATTTGTAAAGAGTTGTGAGATTTGTCAAAGGGTTGGGGGAAACATCATAAGAAGGAACAAGATGCCCGTGCAAAACATGATGTTCTGCGAAATTTTTGACATTTGGGGAATTGACTTCATGGGACCTCTCCCAATTCTGCTAGGTATTCATACATTCTATTAGCAGTTGACTATGTATCCGTATGGGTTGAAGCTAAGGCCACAAAATCAAATGATGCAAGACAATCTCACAATTTCTAAAAACCAACATAGTGTATTTATGGTAATCTTAACTTTGCAATGAAACCTTTCTAGTGTGTTTAGTTTTTGATTTGTACCACACCTAGCCAACTCGACCAAATAGTAATAAAACGATACATATATGCCAAAGCAGTCAAGTAGTCAACCTAGGCTGAGTTGGCCTGAGCCTTACCAGCCTAAACGTCTAAAGGAACAACCTGCACAAGACAACACATGACCAACATAAACCGCCCAGGAAAGTAGTCGGCCTAGGCCGGCTACTCCAACATACTTAGTAAAATCAAAGCCCCCAAGTGTTCAATGGGTCCTCCTAAGGGCCTGGGTTAGGGCCCAGGCCCACTTACAGCCCAAACTAAAGCCCAAGCCAGGGCTCGGCCCATGGCATAACCAAACATGATTAATTCTCTATAAATACACGTGGACCCCAGTAATTAAAGGTACGCATTCATTACTCCATTAATCACCTGATTTGACCTTTTGAGAGCTTTGACTTACTTGAGCTTCAGAGTCCCTTCTGTAGGTAACCCCTCCTGGGTCCAAGCCGACATGTATCAACCGGGAAGAAGCCAACTAAGGAGATAGCAGACTACGTGGGTGAGGTGACGCTTGTGCCTAACTTATCTTGTTTGTTCTCTGCAGGAACAATTGGCGCCCACCATGGGGCACGAGACGAACACCTTAGTACCCGTTTTTCTCCGAAGATGGTTTCCACCCGCAGCAGAGCTAGAGTGAACAAGCAGGCGGATGCTGGTCCCTCAGGACCTGCTGGCATCACCCCTGACCTAGCCGCCATTCTGGATGGCCAGGCGAAGATGCAATAAGAACTAGCAGATCTGAAGAAACGCAGCGCTGATGAGATGGAGGCACTACGACAAGAGAACTCTCGCCTTAGGCGAAAGATCGAAGTTGATCCCACCCTGAAGGGAAAGGCCAAGGCGTTTGAGGCTACAAGGTCCCTGACCTTCCAGCCCACATAAGAGGAAAGCGAATACAACCCCACCCCTCACACCTTCACCACCACCCAACAAACACCCATTCCCTTCACCCATCCCACTCACTTCCCATCCACTCAACCAGGACACACTGCAGTCCCAACCCTTGCTGCTACCCTCCCCACCACCCAGATCCCCTACAACATACCCACCACCCTACACACTACACATGTTCCACCCTACAACCCACAATACCTTCCAACAACCCACATCCTCCCTCACAAATTTACCCCCACCTTCCCCGCTATGATCAACCATCCCATCCCACCTCATCTGCTCCCACCGTACCAGCCCAGACGTCGTCATCCCTTCACCGACTTTATCGCCAACACCCCCCTTCCTGCCCAATGGGAACCCTTCACACTAGACCGCTATACCGGTGAAACCGACCCTGATGAACACCTCAAAGTCTACATCACCCATGTCGCCCTGTACACGTCTCAAGACGCGGTCTTCTGCAAAGCTTTCCCCACCACCCTCAAGGGCCCTGCTCTAGAATGGTTCACAACCCTTCCACCCTACTCCATCGACACCTTCGACGCCCTCTCCCATATGTTCTCCACCCATTTCGCTGGCAACCGCCCACATCAAACTACCACAATCTCCCTCCTGGGCATTAGACAAGAACAAGGCGAACCACTCAGAGCGTTCATAGATCACTTCAGTAAGGCAGCTCTTCGCACCCCACACCTCAACCAAGAAATGATCCTCCAATGCATGGCACTCACCTTACAACCCGGTCCCTTCGCGAACAACGTCTACCTCCACCCACCTGCCTCCATGCACGAACTCAAATTATGTGCGGGCGACTATGTCCGCATGGAGGAAATGCAAACCCTCCATACCAAATTCTGCAATGACTATGCAGCCACCACCGCCAACCCTACCCCACAACCTCCCTGCCCCGATACCCGCCCACGCGAGCCCCGCCAACCCCGCTTCACCAGATATACCCCTCTTATTATAGCCCGATCCCGCATCCTTGATGAGGCCCTACAAGCTGACCTCATCCCTCCACCACGCATGACAACCACTCCTCCTAATGATGATATGACCAAGTATTGTCGCTACCACCGCAATCATGGCCACACGACAGAAGATTGTAAAGCACTCCAGGATAAGATAGAAGAACTGGTCTGTGCTGGTCACTTTTGCCGCTTCATTTGTAGAGATGAACATTCCTCTCGATCCTGCCACCCCCATCGATTCGACCACATACGCCCTCCACACGACTCCTGTCACGACATACGCCCAACCCCACTCCCCAACCAGGAACCCCAACCGGCCCGCACCGACATCACCCCCGCCGACCCTCCCCTACGTGGCACTATCAACACCATCTCTGATGGCTTCGCTAGTGGAGGATCCACCTTTTTGGCCAGAAAGAAACACCTCCACCATATTCAATCCATCAACCATATTACTCATTCCCATCACAGACACCGCATGCCTCCCATCATCTTCACAGACGACGACTTTAACGACCTCGACCACCAACAAGACGACCCCATGGTCATCACTGTTGAAATTGAAAAGTACGCCGTTAAAAAAGTGCTCGTCGACCAAGGTAGCTCTGTTGACATTCTCTACTGGGTCGCCTATCAAAAACTCCAGCTCCCGGATACGGCCATGGTCCCATATGACGAACCAATCTATGGCTTCTCTGGCGAACAAGTTTCCACCCGCAGCTACATCGACCTTCACACTGTGTTTCGTGATGGAACACAAACCAAAACCATCCACATTCGCTTCCTTATCATCGATGCACCCACATCCTACAATGTACTCCTGGGCCGCCCTTCACTTAACACCCTCGGTGCTGTCGTCTCCACCCCCCATTTGGCCATGAAATTCCCATCCCCTTCCGGTGATATCCTTACCATCCACTACGACCAACGCTTGGCACGCGAATGCTACATGGCCAGCCTGCGCCCACAACTCCCCATGCAACAAACCAACCACATTGAACGACCACCCGGCTCCGGCATCGCCCTATCAGGCGAGGATCTAGACTCCAGAGTTGACCGGGATGTCCGTCTTGAACCTGTTGAGGAGACCTCCCCTCTAGAGCTCCCCAATGGCCACTCCATCAACTTAGGCACCAGTTTGAATTCTAACGAGCGTGCCATGATCACACCTATCCTAGTCAACAACACCGACCTTTTCGCCTGGTCTGCCGCTGACTTACCTGGGGTAGACCGTCTAGTAGCATCCCAGAAGTTATCCATCTACAAAGAAGCCTGCTACATCTCCCAGAAAAAAATGCAAACTTGGCGAAGAACGCCGCCTAGCAGCTAAGGCTGAGGCCGACAAGTTACTGAGCGTCAGATTCATCGAAGAAGCTCAATACACCACTTGGCTTTCTAATGTAGTCTTGGTGAAGAAAGCCAATGGAAAATGGCGGATGTGCGTAGACTACACGGATCTAAACAAGGCCTGTCCTCACGATGCCTACCCCTTACCCAATATCAACCGACTTGTTGACAGCGCGGCAAAGAATAAAGTGCTTAGTTTCTTGGATGCATACTCTGGGTAAAACCAAATCCCCATGGTCGCATCTGACATGAACAAGACCGCTTTCATCACGGACGACGCCAACTACTTTTACAGAGTTATGCCCTTTGGTCTTAAAAACGCTGGAACGACCTACCAATGACTAATGGACAAAGTTTTCAGCCATCTAATGGGACAATGTGTCGAAGTATATGTTGACGACATGGTTGTCAAGTCTCCAAGCCACCACCAACATGCCCAGGACCTCTCGGCGGTCTTCTTCGCATTATGCCAATACAACCTTCGCCTCAACCTTGACAAGTTTGTATTTGGAGTCGACCACGATAAATTTCTCGGATTCATGTTAACCCAACGCGGTATAGAGGCCAATCCCAAAAAGTGCAAGGCAATTATCGAAATTCGCAGTCCCACTACCATCAAAGAGGTCCAACGCCTCATAGGCCGCCTCACAGCCATTTCCCGCTTCCTACCCAAACTGGCTGAACAAACCCAACCCATAGTCCAACTCCTAAAGAAATCCACCCGGTTCGCGTGGACTGACGATTGTGAACAAATCTTTCAAAAACTGAAAACCACCATAACCTCACCACCTATCCTCCACAAGCTGGACACTCGCCAACCCCTCCTAGTGTACATCACAGCCACCGAACACACCTTCAGTGCCGCGCTTGTCAAAGAAATAGAGGGCACGCAGCATTCTGTCTACTTCGTTAGCAGGACGTTGCAAGATCCTGAAACCAGATATCAAATGGTGGAGAAGTTGGCCCTGTCCTTAGTCCACGCAGCTCGTCGCCTACGCCTAAACTTCCAAAACCACAACATCACCATCAAAACCGACTACCCAATCCAAAAAATATTGCAAAAACTAGATCTAGCAGGACGAATGTCATCCTGGGCCGTCGAGCTATCAGAATTCAACATTCGCTACAAACCCCATGGCCCCATTAAAGCCCAATGCCTCCTAGGTTTTGTTAACGACCTCCAGCACACACCCACAGAGGACCAGTGGACGTATCACGTAGATGGTTCCTCAAATCCGAAAGGTGCCAGTGCGGGCATCATATTAGAAGGGCCTAACGATATCCTCATTGAGAAATCCCTCCATTTTGCCTTCAAAACATCCAACAATCAAGCCGAATACGAAGCCATCCTCGCTAACCTTTCCCTTACCCGCGAAGTTGGTGTCAAGACGTTAACATGTAAAACCGACTCCAAACTTACTGTAGGACGCCTATATGATGAATTCCAGATTAAAGACCCCATCCTTCTACAATATTACCATCTGGTCCATGCAGTCATTCAATCCGCCTTTGAACGAGTCTGCATCGAACACATCCCCAAGACAAAGAACATCAGAGCTGACATCCTCTCCAAATTAGCCAGCATCAAATTAAAAAGCCGCCACCGATCCCTATTACAACAAACATTATCTAAACCCTCCATCACACATACCTGTTAAAATCTAACCCACTCCCCAGCCGACAATACTACCCTTCCCCAAAACCACAACTGGACCACCCCCTATATTCAATACGTACAAACCAGCAAGCCCCCACAAGATACGGACAAAACTTGGCTGGCTAAGGCCGCCAGGTACACCATGATAGGCGATGACCTTTACAAACGCGGGTACGGCCAACCGCTTCTCAAATGTGTCATTGCAGAACAAGCGCAGTATATCATTAAGGAGTTACACGAAGGCATTTGCGGCTACCATTCCGGCGCACACACTATGGCTACTAGAATCCTTCGAGCCGACTACTTCTGGCCGACTATAGAAGCAGACTGCCAGGACTAAGTCAGAAAGTGCAAACCATGCCAAAAACATGGCAACCTTATCCACCAGAAACAAGAACAACTCCATTCCATATTATCCCCATGGCCCTTTGCTAAGTGGGGAATGGACATCCTCAGCCCCTTCTCTCCCGGCAAGGGGCAAGTGAAATTCCTGATTGTAGCCGTCGACTATTTCACCAAATGGATAGAAGCCAAGCCACTGACCACTATCACGGCCCAACAAGTTCAGCAGTTTGTTTGGAAAGATATTATATGTAGATATGGTGTTCCACATACCATCATCACCGACAATGGCCGACAATTTATAGATAAGGAGCTAGCCAAGTTCTACACTGGCCTGGGCATCAAACACATCACAAGTTCTGTAGAGCACCCACAAACTAATGGACAAGTAGAGGCGGCCAACAAAGTTATCCTAGTGGAACTGCGCAAAAGATTAGATAGTGCCAAAGGCCGATGGCCCGAAGAGCTAGTAGAAGTGCTATGGGCTTACAGGTGCACCCCTCAGTCATCAACAAACGAATCCCCATTCAGCCTAGTTTACGGTGCAGACGCCATGATACCAGTCGAAATTGGCAAACCATCCCTACACCGAGAACTGTACGACCCAACCCGCAACCACCAAAAAATGGCCACTCACCTCGACCTCCTACCCAAACTCAGAGAAAAAGCCCATATAGCAACTTAGCCGCTAAACGAAGAGCTGCCAGAAAGTATAACGTAAACTTATGTCCACGATCGTTCGTAACCGGGGACTTAGTATGGAGAATGGCCAGCAGTGCTAGAAAGAAGGATGGCAAGTTCTGCACCAACTGGGACGGCCCATACCGCATACGCGAAGACGCAGGAGGAGAAGCTTATCGTCTAGAACACTTATTTGGGGAAGAGATTCCCAACACTTGGAATGTGTCCCACCTCAAATTCTACTTTAGCTAAATGTATACTGTATCGAATCGAATACTTGTAACCCTGGGTGTACTCTTTTTCCTCACCTGGTCTTTTTTCCCTAAGGAGGGTTTTGGCCAGGGAGGTTTTAACGAGGCACACCATATTCAATGAATAAAACGGAGGGTTCTCAACTATACAACTTTCCTCTATTTTTACTTTCATATTCGTTAAGTTGTCCACCCTTACCACAAGTAAGCGGTCTGGGTCAAACACCCTTAACTCGTTGGTTATTCGTTTAAGTTCCCCACCCTTACCATAAGTAAGCGGCCTAGGTCGAACACCCTTAACTCGTTGGTTATTCGTTTAAGTTCCCCACCCTTACCACAAGTAAGCGGCTTGGGTCGAACACCCTTAACTCGTTGGTTATTCGTTTAAGTTCCCCACCCTTACCACAAGTAAGCAGCCTGGGTCAAACACCCTTAACTCGTTGGTTATTCGTTTAATTTCCCCACCCTTACCACAAGTAAGTGGCCTGGGTCGAACACCCTTATCTCGTTGGTTATTCGTTTAAGTTCCCCACCCTTACCACAAGTAAGCGGCCTGGGTCGAACACCCTTAACTCGTTGGTTATTCGTTTAAGTTCCCCACCCTTACCACAAGTAAGCAGCCTAGGTCGAACACCCTTAACTCACAATAGCGCACACAAATATCCCATACATACACAAATATAAAGAGCAATTAACCCGAAAGTAACCGTCATTCATAACACATCAAAATAAAGCAATGTACGAGTTATTACAAACTTAGAATCATCAAACCAGATTGGACATATTAAAGTAAAAATCCTAAGCTGCCTTCTGCTCAACGTCCTCTACCACCACCTCGTCACCACCAGCATCGGCTTCGACCGCCTCCTTCTCCTCTTCAGCCGCATCCTTCTCCGCCTCATCATCCGAACTGATTTCATCTTCCTTGACGAGCTTCCCATCTACAACATCCTTATTCACATCAAATTTTGAGTTTGCGGCATCAACACCTTGGTAAAAAAAGGGTGCCTGCTGCAAACCCTTGTCAAAATCGTTGATATGCTATTGGATGATGCAATTCTTCAAATCATCAAGCTCACCTACAACACCATCATACTTGTCTTTCAGTTCATCATAGTCTTCCTCCAACTCCCCTATTTTCTTGTTCAATTTTCCCTCTGAGTCCAAACAGCGAACCTTCCATGTTGCTAGCCTTTTTCTCTCTTCCTCCCAACCCTCATTTTCCTTCTTCCACGCAACTCTCTCTTCCTCAAACTTGTCGACTTTCCCCTGCAACTCCTCCACCTTTTCCCGACCTCCCTCCTTCACCTCCCGCCGATATAAAGACCCCACACGGCGGCTTAATATCAAGGCTTTGCTTCCAAACTCCACCATCGTCCTCACGATATGATCCCCCTCCATACCATCAATAGAGTTTATAATGGTATCTGGGAGGTTGATCGCGATATCTTTCCTAACAAATATCTTTGTCAACTCGATCAATCTAGACTCCGGTCCCTTCACCCCACTAGTCGATCCCACCCCACTGGCCGACCCCGCCCTGAGTAGGGTCGCCCTCAATTTCTTCACATCCTTCCCCTTGCTGGGGCGAGGCGACAACTCGGCCTTCCTCTTCGTTCCACCATGCACGTGTACCTGCACCACAGAGTCTTGCAGGTTGGGAACATCAGTCTTCCCAACTGCCTTGGCTTTAGCGGTCATCTCTTTCCTCAACGACTGGAAGAGCGCCAAATTCTTCTTCCCCGATTGCGTCATGTGCCCTACAATAACATATTAAACCCCGTTTAAAACAACTTAGAATCATTAACATAGTTTAAGTAACAAACAGATACCTTCAATATCAATAATCGGGTGCACCGAATTATAAACTCTATCTAGGCCCTTAGTGGGCAACTTATCAACAAACTTCATCAAGGTCTCCACCACCTCCTTATCCCCCGCCGACAACTCGTCGGTGCCCATATCCTTATACTGAGAGGGGGTACCTGTCCATCTAAATGGGAACTTTGTACTCACATCTGCGTTCAAGAGATAGGGCTTGCCCTTTTCCTTCACCACAACTTTGAAGTATCCATCCTTAAAATGCTTGAAGGACTGGGAAAATGCGTCCAATCTGCTGATGCTGGGACGACTTATCATAGATAGTCAAGTAGTCGGTTGGCGGGGCCTAGTATCATAGAAGTACATAAAAGCGTAAGGTGAAGGCTCCAAATATAGGGATTGACACAGAATGCGGAAGGCTTGCATGTACGCCCAACTGTTCGGGTGCAACTGCGTAGGTGCCACGTCCAACGCGCGCAACACACCCATGCTGAAATTGTCTAGCGGCAATCGCACATGTAGCTGAGAAAAGTGACACATGTACATGTAGAAGAACTTCTTCGTTGCCCCCTCTTGCCCGTGACACACACAGTTGATGGCGCTCACCCTCTCCAGGGAAACAATACCCCCGCTTACACCCTTTGTGATGACAGGTGTATAATTTAGCCAAGAGTTCAACAAGCAAGACCACCGGAATAAGGATGATTGATTACGGACATCGGCAGCCACCCACCCATAACCGCCCTTGGCCGGCCAGTTACTCTCGGCCAACTCCTCTAGGGGATCTTCTCGGACCTCCGTCATCGTTTCCATAGGGATTCTGCCTACCTACCTCCGGAACTAGTGCTCTCCTCATCAACTCGTCTACCTCTAGTCCTCCCAGACTCTACACTCTCACTACTAGACGTAGACAACGACACACTATCACTACTAGACATACCTTTTCTCGTGTTTCTGGAAAGATGTCGGCTGGAATTGGGAACTAGTCGGACAAGAAAACGCACACAAGATCTTTGAATAGGAAATTCTTGCACATGAACCAGTAAACCCTTACTCGTTTTAAAATCCACATTTATAGGTCAGAATTCCAAACGGCAAAAACCCCGTCCCGCTAAAATAATAACTCATACCAATCGACACAATCATTCCAAGAGACATGACTCTTAAAAATGACGGCGCCAAAACCCCCTGATTTGACCCCTGACATCCCTTCACCTACCATCAACCTTTTATCACCTTTAGCCTTAACACTGTTCATCACACTTAAAGGTTGGGGGACTGGTGTACCACAACCAGCCGATCTTGCTAACATACCAACACATATCACCCTTGACCGACACCTATATCAGCCCAGGCCCACTTACAGCCCAAACTAAAGCCCAAGCCAGGGCCCGACCCATGACATAACCAAACATGATTAATACTCTATAAATACACGTGGACCCCAGTAATTAAAGGTACGCATTCATTACTCCATTAATCACCTGATTTGACCTTTTGAGAGCTTTGACTTACTTGAACTTCGGAGTCCCTTCTGCAGGTAACCTCTCCTGGGTCCAAGCCGACATGTATCAACCGGGAAGAAGCCAACTGAGGAGATAGCGGACTACGTGGGTGAGGTGACGCTTGTGCCTAACTTATCTTGTTTGTTCTCTACAGGAACACAATCTTTGTGTTTGTTTTTGTTTTGTTTTGTTTTCCCTTGCTTAGGAGGGTAATGTTCTAAATTAGGGGGTGTGATAACGCTCCATTTTATGTTACTTTTTTCTTTCTAATTTTTTTTAGTTTAAATAAATTTTAGTTTGTCTTTAATTGATTAGTTTTTATTAAGTATTTAGAAAAATATGGTTATTCATAAAAATTTGATAAAAAGGTTATTTTAGTAAAATAATTTAGTTTTTCCAGGATGCCCTTCAATTTTTACTACGTCAGATTTATACCCTTTTGGTAACTTTGTGTCATTGCAGAAAAGTTCCTGACTGGACAAGCCGTGGAGAAATTTGAACGCACCATTTTGCAAGAAAGAAAAAGGGGGAATCCATTCACAAAGAAAAGGAGGGGATCGTAGAGGTGAAAGAAAGGGGGAGAAACGAACAGGTTCAGAGGAATAGAAAGAGAATGCAAGAAGGGCCATATGTAAGGGCTGAAGTGGAAGTTGCAAAATGAGTTTGGAGTAGGGGAAGGAAGGTGCCTGAAGTTTCTAGAGCGCAAAGTAGCCTAGGAGCTAAGGTTGTTCCTATAGTGCAGCAGAAGGGTTGCGAAAGTTATTGATCATGAGTACAAAGTCACCTTGATCTTAATCTTGAATAATCCCTTTTGTGCATCTTTCTTCTTTGATTCAGTTCATTGTGGTTTCCGTTTCTGTTCCAATTCTTCGTTTATGTTTTTATTATCAGTTGAGGATGTTGAAATTTTGAGAATCTCGTTTATTGCAGTTTGGTTTGTTGAATATTCATTCCAGTATACCACTTTTGATGATTTAATTTACGTTCTTACGATTCTGTTAGCATTGTGAATGTTCAAATTTTGAATATGTCTTCTATTATTTCCTTTCATGCTTATTTCCATGGTTAAATACATTGTTCTGCATTCATGTATTTTACAACTACATTTGGCATTTGCATCACTGCATTCCATCAATTCTATTGAGAAATTCACTACTGCCAAGTGGTTTCATTCCATATCAAATCTGCTTCTGTATTCATATTCCACTACATCTTGCATTTGCATTTCTGCGGCGTTATAGTTATGCATTTTTCTTGTCTAAGTCAAGAGCATCTATGCATCCACCTTTTATCACTATGCCTCAATTTAGTATGATGCCTTCTGGTCAATAATTCTGCTACTGCCATATGAATTGTTGTTGTCACAGATCAGGAATTTGTTACCACAATCCAAAAATCCGCTGTTAAATTTGCATCCATTTGTGTAGAAATTCCTTGCAATCACTGATTTGTTGCTGCCATAACATATTCACACACAACTTGCATTTTCATAAACCTTTCATGCATTTCCATATCACACCTGCAAACACTCTGATTATCAATGTTACAAACCACTTTTTTCTATTGTCACAGATCAATTTCTGCTGCATGTTTCAATCAAATTAACTAGCACTCTGCCCCTTCCGTTTGGCTGAGTAAATGGCTACAACCATTGAATTGTTATTGCCATAATCATTTCACACATATTCTCATAAAATTGGCATTGCATCTTTCACTTTCATCCCCTTTTATATTCATTTCATCAATTCCCATTTAAATCCCATCTCATATTTTCCATTTAGGCATAGAGTATTCATGCATATCTTGCACAGTTTAGAAATCTTTTGCTCCAATTCTTCATAGATTTGATCACAACCAATATGCACACACATGCTCATTCATATACACACCTCCTTATTCCATTTAGTTTTTGTTTCTTCATCATTCCTTAAATACCCTACAACAGCCTTGCATTCATGCATGGCATTAACCATTTCCATCTTTCATTTAGTTTAGCTTTTACTTGAATAAATTCTACATCTTCTTTCTTTTTCTTTATTTTAATTTCCCCCCTTTCTTTCTTTTATTTCTTTTTAGCAAGAATAAATGACCAAGTTAAAACTTAACACACACCATTTCCTTGGATTCAATCTTGAGTCATCTTCTCCATACTTCATTAGAGGGATAATTTAGGTTTTGTTTAACTCTTAAAAAATGATTGAAAAAGTGAGTTAACAATCCCTAAGTTAATTAATGCGGAGAGAGAAGACAAGGAATAATACTAGCTTAAGTGGTTGGGAGTTCTTAGTTATTAGGAGAAGACTTTGGTTCGAGTCTTGTGTATGTTATTATAGTGTTATTTAATTTATTAATCTGTTTTGTATGGAAATATGAACATGTGACTAGATGTAAAAAGTACATGGGCGTATAAATTATAAAGAAGCACAAATTGAGTGGTTGGTTATGCATTTGCTTATTAAATATGTGTTTGTGTATTCAAACCTTGCCTAGCGAAAATTAGCTTATTTTCACATTTACTATTTTTGCTAAGCTAAGGAAACCCTAGGGAAAACCCTAGCCGTCTATAGCGAAGGTAGAAGGGTTGAGAAACAACCAAGTAATGGAATTGAATGAGCATTAACCTCCCCCTTAATTTTCACGTTTATTACTTTTGCTAAGCTAAGGAAACCCTAGGGAAAACCCTAGCCGTATGCAAAAAAGGCAGAAGGTTCGAGAAACCACCAAGTAATGGAATTGAATGAGCATTAACCTCCCCCTTAATTAATTTTCCTTTTGGACCATTAAAGGGGAAATAATTAGGCTAATAAGGGGGAGAAGGATAGTGGTGTACTAGCTGCAAGTAGATTCGTTTGAACAGTTGGGAGAGAGTTTTTGAGCACAAAAATTGGTGTGTGAATTGGTATTAGAGGCAAAGGGAGACTCTTGCATCAAGGAAGAAGCTTAGGAGCACTCTTGGAGCAAGGAAACCAGGTTAGGGGAGCTATAGTCCGTATTTAATTTTAAATTTATGTTTCTATGATGTATGGATTATGTGTGAACCTCAATTTCTGCCAATTTTATGGATTATGCATGTCTCAGGAAATTTTCCAGAAACCACCTAGCAGCCTTGAAGACCCACCAGGCAACACATTCTATCCGCTAGGCGATGCGAACTGGATTCCCCATTTTTATAATTTATGGAGGTTTTCATGATGTTTGGGGAGCCTGAATTGAATCCTTATGTATGATTGCATGAATTTTGATGTGATTGAATGTCTAGGAACCATGGGTGTTGTGATTGGCTCGGTAGAGCGCGAGTAGGGGAAATTACTTTGGGGTTTAGTGAAATTATGCATGTGGTAAGGGACTAATATTGTACCAAGGGTAGTGTTATGGGTAATACATGAAAGTTGCATGTGTGATAGTGTTAGTCTTATATTCGGTGGGAGTATTGGGCTGAATTAGAGGTTGCAAGCACTGTTTGGGATAGTAAGTTCATTGTGACATGTACGGGAAGAAAGGTGGTATTCTATTGCGGGTTCTTTATGGACATGGGTGATATTTGGTTTAATTCATATGTAGGGATAACATTATTAATGAATGAATGAGAACAAATAGGTAAAAGGGAATTATCTCAATATGAGTGTGTTAGATTGTGATTCAGTCATATACTATGACTAAATAAGCATGTTTGGTGTTGTAGATTGCATGTGGAGTATTTTGGGTTCTTTGGAACTTGTTCTAAAGTGCCATAAACAAGTAGCAATGACGCTACTAGTGTGGCGCCTGGCGGCACGGGATGAACCGCCAGGTGATAAGGGAAACTAGGGAAGCTACTTGAATGCGTAGTGCCTGACTAAGGTTCTGCCAGGCGATACTGGCCAAGTTAGTGGCCATTGGAACGCGTGGTGCTTGGCGGCATGTAGAGCCCGCCAGGCGGTTTAGAGTGAGGTTTCGCTTGGCGACGCTTGAGTTGCGCCAAGCATTTCTGCATGCAGAGTGGGGTTACGTTGGAGGACTTTTACACCGCTTTAGATGAAAGCCTTGAGGAGATGACTTGTTGAGGCCCATTTACGAGTTATAGCTTGTAATGAGGAGTTAAACACGTGGCCATTCTAGATTAGAGCCTGATGGTGTTGGAATTCTAGTGTGAGCGTGCTAGTTGTGGCTAGTACAGATGGTTCACTTGATTGCTCTTCGCGGTTGGAGTCGTGAATGTAGTAGTCTTGTGATGAATAAAATTGTGGTCCATATTCGGGAGCTCTACCTGGTGTTACAGATTCTAGTCCGTAATTGGATAATTCCAGCGTGTTATCTACAGGTGGTGGCCAATAGATGGTGGAACCATGAGTTGGAGATTGTGGCAACAAAATTCATCTTATGAATATCATCAAAGTGTGTAGAATCGGGATGCGTGCGGTGGTGGCGGTGATTCCAAGTGTCTGAGAATGGTAGTTCTCAGAAGGATCATGGGTTTAAAATTAATAGGAGGGTTTTTTTAGACTCATTGCATTGTTTCTTTTACTTTTATTTGAGCTTACCCTATCTCCTTGTGTTTGGCGATGATCGTGTAACTTGTTACACATGAGCAGATGATGTTTTAGGTGGTTCTGGTGATGCTTAGTGCTGGAGCAAGACTAGTATGGGGATCTTATATAGACTATTTTATTACTATCTTTCTTTGTATTTCTATTACTATGTTTTATGAATTGGAGACTTCGAACCTGTGTGGATTTAATGTAATTTTGAATTTTGGCGCATGAAATAAATTTTGAATTTTCCCGCGTTTTTGGAAAAGAGATTTTATTAATTGTAGTTTTATTAATTGTAGTTTTATTATTACTTATTATTTTATTTTATTTAAATTAGTAATACCTGACTAGGATGTTACACAAACGATGAAACATATTTAGTACCAATACCAAAAATATTAGTTCAGACAAAGATGCAGCATAACAAGGACAAACAGAATACAAAACATGTATGTAACATTTAACTCATACAACATATAGGAAAAAGAAAAATTCTAAAGACTGATAATGTGAGAACGACACTCCAAATTCACTATCTTTAAAGTATTTCAATTACAACCACAATGACCTAGTAAACATGCAAAAGAAAAATTCTAAAGACTGATAAACACCTCTCTTGAGCCCTTTCAAGATATGACAACACCTCCCTTGAATCACACAAGGGATGAAACACCTCCTCTCTACAAAACCAAGGATGAAAATTATAATAAAAAAAATGGACACTGTCACTTGGAAAGTAAGTATACCAAGACAGAATGCTCAGCAGTCAACTTCTTTCACAAGTGAATTTT
Source organism: Vigna unguiculata (assembly GCF_037176805.1). Classification (NCBI taxonomy): domain Eukaryota; kingdom Viridiplantae; phylum Streptophyta; class Magnoliopsida; order Fabales; family Fabaceae; genus Vigna; species Vigna unguiculata. The sequence continues at coordinate 8,315,175 of NC_140801.1, forward strand.
CTCAACTAACTTGAATACTAGAGGAAAAAACTTAATCAATATTGTTGTGCTTCCACTCAATAGTAGTGTGTTCTTTTTTCTCTTTCTCAAATTGGGTTAGTGTTGAATAATCATATCATTCATTAAAGAATTTATATCGCATGGATTAATTCAAACACATTAAGCTCCCCTTATTACAAGAACATATATTGCTCCCCCTATTTGTGAGCACAATGTAAACATTCAACACATATAATCATCCAACACATATTCAAAACAAACATATAGAGTCACTCTCCCTTTTTATTGATTAACATTTGAAAAGGAGTATAATTCATAAGAGACACATTTAAACATTTATCAAATCATGCTTCAGAATTAATTCCTCAATCATCACAAATCATATTTAAATCATGTCATTTAGTTACAGACCATAAAGAGATTAAGTGACTATCACAACACATAAAAACATATTAATTTAAGGAGTTACCATCTAAGATACCCAATGCCATTCTGAGATGATAATACCTTTCCCTTGGTAAAAAGGTTTGGTGAAAATATTTGCTAATTGATGATTGGTATCTATGAATTCAATTATGTAGTCTCTTTTTATAATATGATCTTTAATAAAGTGATGTCTAACCTCTATATGTTTAGTCCTAGAATACATGATTGGGTTCGTAGTGAAATTGATTGCACTAGTACTATCACATTTTAAAGGGATATGATCTAGAAAAATATTATAATCTTCTAATTTATGCTTCATACACAAAATTTGGACACAACAACTACCAGCTGCTATATATTCAGCTTCAGTTGTAGATAAAGCAACACAAGCTTGTTTCTTGGAATGCCGAGACAAGTGAACAACCAAGTAGATGACACCTTCCACTTGTACTTTTCCTGACAGTTTACATCCTTCATAATCTGAATTTGAATATCCTATAAGGCTAGGTGAAGCTCCTGAGGGGTACCACAGGCTAAAGGATTTAGTTCCTTTCAAATACTTAATTATCCTCTTTACAACAACTAGGTGTGATTTCTTAGGGTTTGCCTAAAATCTAGCACACACACACACACAATGCATCATGTCTACTCTACTTGTTGTAAGATAAAGCAGGGAATCGATCATACCTTTGTATTTGGTTTGGTCAATCATTTTACCTTGTTCATCTTGATCTAAGTAGCAAGATGTTGCCATAGAAGTAGCTGCTTCCTTTGCATTTTCTAATTCAAATTTCTTTAGCAGTTACGTGCAATATTTGGTTTGTGAGATGAAGGTGGCTATGGTGCTTTAATTTATTTGTAATCCTAGGAAGCATGTTAGTTTACCATGGACATCTCAAACTCACCCTGCATAATCTTAGCAAACTCTTGACAAAGATCATTGTTAGTTCAACCAAATATAATATCATCAACAAAAATTTGAACTACAATAATATTTTTTTACATTCTTTAATAAATAAATTTGGATCTACTTTACCTCGTCTGTAGTCATGACTTATTAGGAAGTTGCTTATTCTTTCATACCATGATCTGAGTGCTTAATTTAGTCTATGAAATGCTTTCTTTAGTTTGTAGACATTATTTGGATATTTGTAGTCCTCAAAACCAGGAGGTTGACACACGTAGACCTCTTCTTTGATGTATCCATTTAAAAAAGCATTATTTACATCCATTTGATATAGTTTGAATTTTATAATAGATGCATAAGCTAGTAGAATCCTAATGGCTTCCAATCTTGCAACTATGGCATATGTTTCATCATAATCAATTCCTTCTTCTTGACTATATCCTTTTTCTACCCAATCGTGCCTTATTCTTTGTTTTGTTTACATGTTCATCTAGCTTATTTTTGTGCACCCATTTTGCTCCAATTACTTGCATTGAATTATTTCTTGGTACTAGATCCCATACTTCATTTCATTTAAATTGATTCAATTCTTCTTGCATTGCCTGAATCCGATATTCAATCTGTAAGGCTTCATCAATGTTCTTTGGTTCTCCTTGTGAAACAAAGGCTACATTCATACAGAAGTTGTTCATTCTGCTACTAGTTGTGACTCTTTGATCTATATTTCCAATAACGTTGTCTAGTGAGAGTCCTCTCAGTGTTCACCATTCTCTAGGTAGATCTTTAACATCTTGTTGTTCATTGATGGTCAAATCTTGTAGACTTCTTCTTAGGTCCTTCACACTTTCCTCCTATGGTTGATCTTTTTCCATTGCAACCTCTTCTTCTTCTTCTTCTTCTTCTTCTTCTATATCTATGGTTTTTTGTCTCGACTCAAGAGGATTTTCCTTAAGGTCCAAAATTCATCAAACATTACATGAATAGATTCTTCTACATGCAATATTCTCCTATTAAATACTCTATATGATTTAATACTTAAAGAATAGCCTAAAAATATCGCTTCATCTGCTTTTGAATCAAATTTCCCAAGGTTATCCTTTCCATTGTTTAAAACATAACATTTTCAACCAAAAACTTTAAAATGAGAAATATTTGGTTTTCTACCTTTGAAAATTTCATAGGGAGTGAGTTTCAAAATGGTTCTAATTAAAATCCTATTTAACACATAACAATCAGTTGAAACTGCATCGACCCAAAAATATTTTTGGAAGATTGTTTTCATTTAACATTGTTCTAGCTAGTTCTTCTAGTGACCTATTTTTCCCCTCAACAACTCCATTTTATTGTGGTGTTCTTAGAGAAGAAAAGTTATGTGTACTACCTAATTCTTCACAAAAATTTTCAAATTGCTCATTTTGAAATTCACCACCATGATCACCTCTTAAAAATATTATTTTTAAATCCTTCCATTTTGGATAGCCTTAGCGAATTTCTTAAAAGAGTTGAAGGCATTACTTTTAGTTGGCAAAAAGAAATTCCTAGTAAACCTAGAATAGTCATCTACAATAACTAATGCATAATAATTACCACCTAAACTTTTTGTTCTAGAGGGTCCAAATAAGTCCATATGTAAAAGCTTTAGAGGTTTTGTGGTAGAAATTATTTTCTTACTTTTGAAACAGGTTTTATTTTGCTTTCCTTTTTGGCATGCAACACATGTTTTATCTTTTTCAAAATTTAATTTTGGGAGATCAAGCACTAATTCTTTTGAAATAAGTTTATTCAGATGATGCATGTGAATGTGTGTAGCTCTCCTGTGCCATAACCAAGGATCTTCATCCTTAGAAACAAGACAAGAGATAGTTCTAGAAGATGCAATATCAAGATTCATAATGTAGATATTATTTAGTCGTGTACCTTTTAACACCGTGTCATTTGATTTATCTTTGACAATGTTGCAAGCTTTTGATTCAAATGTTACTTTCAGTCCTTTGTCACATAGTTGACTTATGCTCAATAGATTATGCTTTAATCCTTCTACAAGCAGTACATCTTGAATCTTGAAGCCATCACCAATTTGTATTGTTCCTAATCCAAGTATCTTGCCTTTTGTTGTTTTCACCATATGTAACATGACCTTGACTTTTCTTGATTAGACTTTGAAATTTTGATTTATCTCTGGTCATGTATCTTGAACATCCACTATCAAGAAACCAAATCGATTTCCTATCTTTGGTGATCAACTACATCATAAAAATAATAATTTAGGTCCCTTTTATTGTTTTGGGTCCTTAGTAGAAACAACATTCTCAACTTTAAGACTGTAAAAAATATAAACTACATTGTTACATAATCGATTATTTTAAACACGTAATTAAAAAATACTTAAAATGTATTTACCGTAACATAATCAATTATGTAAATACCATAATTTATTATGTGCGCGGTTAAAAAAACTTAATCGATTACGTGATTTTATAATTGATTATGTGGGAAGGGTTGTAGTGCGTAATCTAAATCCTTTTTGTGTTTTACCCCCTTAGGAATCCAGATATACATGCCACTAGATATTCCTTTATGCCTTATAAAACATTTGTTTGAAGTGTGGCCAACTTTCATGCAATAGAAACAACTAAGCCTATATGGAGAAGCTTGGTATATATTTCTTTGAAAATTTTGTTTGGAAGCAACTTGATGATTCATTTTTCTTGATTCTTTTACAAAAATTGGTTTTATGATTTTCTAGACCTTCCTTGGAAGTGTAACCAAGTCCAACTTTGCTAGAATTCACTCTTTGAGAACTTAACATTGAATCAAGATATCTAGAAGAATTTGAAAATTTATTTATTATTTCTAAATTGAAATTTTCATTTTCAAGGTGAGAGAAATTTTCACAAGGTTTAAATACTTCTTTATTTTTTGGAATTAATGTGCACTTGTCTAAATCCTTTTTTAAATTATTATTTTCCTTCTTCATATGACTTAATATATTTTCTAATTCTTGGAACTTTTGTTTTAAAGAACCATGCTTTTTCATTAAGTGATTAAAATTCACATAAATATCTTGATATGCATTATGTAATTCATCGTATTCATCAAGTGAATTCGTAGAACTTACCTTCAAAATAGCTTCATCATTACTTTTTGCCATTAAGCACAAATTTGCTTCTTCTTCTTCACTATCCTCCGAAGTACTTTCCCTTGTTGTAGATGAATCATTATCCTCCCATGCAATGTAGGCTTTGTGTCTATTCTTTTGAAACTTGTAAGACCCGTGAAAATTAATTAATTAAAAAAATAAATAATTAATAAATGCGGGTAGTGGGAGCCTTTATGACATTTAATTCTGACATGTATGACGTGGAAAAGTACTAAGCTCAAATGGTTGAGAGTACTTAGTGGTGTGAGAGGACTTGGGTTCAAGTTCTATGTGTGCCAATTGTGTGTTATTTGATTTATTATTATTTTTAATAATATGCATGATCATGTTGAGTGATAATGTAATCATAAAATTATATGAATTATCATAAAACATGAATTGGTTGAATTGGTTGTACATTGATTTGACATTGACATGGTTATGGGTTCAAACCTTGGTTGAACCAAAGTATACTTTTTTTTGTTAAACTTATTTTTTAGCAAAGATGAGAAGGGCTGAGAATCCTTGCAACCACGTGAAGGCAGTCTAAAGGGCTGGAAAAACAGCCACTAAGTGATCTTGAATGGCAATTAACCTAGCTTAATGCCATTTTCGTTTTTCTATCATCATTGCCAATTAAGACAACTTTTAGTGACCAATTAAGAAGAAATTGAGAGTGTGGCTGCCTTTGTTCTGGAAAAATTGAGAGAGAATTCAGAGAGAGAATGTGGTGTGGTGAGTGAAGCATAGAGGTGGAATTGAATGCATGAATTGTATGATAAATTAGGGGAGCTGGATTATGCTAATTTTACGTGTTTTAATTAAATGCATGAATTGTATGACAAATTGTATGCATAATTCTTGTCTATTTCATATGATTGTCGTGTTTATGGAGTTTTCCAGAAACCGCCTAGCGGGTGATGAACCACCGCCAGGCGACTCATCTTTTTATGGGCATTTTGGGGTTCCAGAGATGGAATTGCCTAGCGGCACGAGCTTACCCGCCAAGCGACGCGTGACAGACCAACCCAGTTTTTGGGTTTTGCTTGAACTGCTTAGCGGTGATGAACACCCGCCAAGCGATGCGAACCAAATTTTGGTTCGATTTTGGTATTTTAAGTGTTTTGGGATGACTCTAATCGGAGGGAAAGCCAATTTTAATGGTTAAGGGGTGATATGATGTTGAACTTCATTGAAATTCATTTAATTGATGGCTAAATTGGATGAAACAGTAGGAATATTGTCTTAGGGTTGATGAATTGGGAATTTCTATAGTGGCAGCAATCTAAGGGGAAAATGTGAATGAATTAGTGAATGGGAAGTGTTAGGGATGAACCGTAATCCTAATAATTGGGATCGTATCCTATGGAGTCTTTAATTGATGGAAATCAGAGTTATTGTAAAGGGGGTAAGGTTCGCAGGTGCATGAATCGGCTAGTGGCACCCAATTGGCCGCCAGGCGCCATACCAGAGATGTGTGTGGTGTTCTGTTCATGAAAAATGTTGTTTTTCGTAATTTTCGCGCAACAGGAACCGCTGGGCAGTAGTTTAGTCCGCTAGGCGCCACCTTCCTCACTTCTAGGCGCTAGGCGTCACCATTTTTCTAGTTTGCACAATTTTCGTACAACTATATTTCTTGGTTCGTTAACCGTCTGATTTAGGTGAAATTTTGACAGGTGGTCCATAACATGTAGTTCTTGACTTTGAACGGTGGACATTTGATTTGGAGTACAGTAGCTAGAGATATACATTACTCAATATTGCTGATTTTGGAGTCTTTGAAATACATGAATAACATTTTGATAATTCTTAGTAACTTCTAATGAAGCATGATTGGGTTATGTGGTAATTCTCTATCAATTTGAATGTTCCTTTGAGTTAGTCACATGTGGAGAATTGGTTATCGGTGAAGGCATGTGTCAATATTAATTGCATTGATGCATATGATATATGGTGATACTTGTGTACGCGTATGATGAAGCCATCTAAGTTGAGATTAAGCATGTGAGTCATGTTAATTTCTGGAAGCCTATATTCTTGATTGTGTATATGCTTATTCATAACAATAGGATTGATTTTTACCTTGTTTTGGGTGCTTAAAAACCAGTACTGCGTAAGTACTGATGTAGCGCCTGGCGGTGGTGTTTGACCGCCAGGCAATAACTACAAAACCAGTAGAGTATTGAAGTGTGTGACGCTTGGCGGTAAGGGTTGTCCCACCAGGCGATACTTGCTAAAACAGTAGAATCAAAGGCGCTTGGCGCCTAGCGGCACGTGTCCCTCGTCAGGTGGTTTGGAAGCGGCAGCGCCTAGCGGTACGTGTCCCCCGCCAGACGATTCTACTACAGCAGTATTGATGTTTCACTATGGATGTGCGTGATCTACAAGGCTATAATGATGCTTCAAAGGTGGGTTGCTGGTGTTCCTTGAGTTGAGCTCAGAACGTATCCCTTGAGTTGAGCTCAGGATAGGGGTTAAGCACGTGGCATTCCTCAAATTGAGCTCGGAATGGCATCCCTCGAGTTGAGCTCGGGATGGCGGATGAACACGAGGAACCCTTGAGTTGAGCTCAGGTTGGCGAGTGTTACCGGTGTGAGTGTGTTGGTTATGGCCAGTACAAATGGATCTAGATAGATTGCCCCTCCTCAGTAGTTAGCTGACGAGTTTGGTAGTCTTGGGACGTTGTGAACTATGTTCGTATTTGGGAACTCCACCTGGCGTTACGGTGTATGATCCGTAGCAATGGTTTCCCACACGTGCTCTATCGGTTGTGGCCGATAGGTATGGCAGCAAGACATCTTGAGGTACTCACTGGAAGACGTAGAACACGATTAACACGGTAGCGGTCATGTGGCTTGAAATTAAAGGAGGGAATTCCTTTGGTATATTTGTATTGGCATATAAATGCTTTATTTATATAATTGATGTTTTTATTATTAACTCACCCTATCTACTTGTGTTTGGCAATGATCGTGTGCGCGGTACACGTGAGCAGATGATATTGCTGGTGGATCTGGTGAGGCATAGAGTCGGAGCGAGGCTAGACTAGGCTAAAGAGTTTTCTTAGAGTTTTATTGTTTTATGATTTGGAATAATTTTGTAAACACTTTGCGATACTTATGATTTAATCAAGTTTATGATTTGGATTTAGTTTATTTGACTATGTAATGAAGTTTTAAATTTCCCGCGTTTTGGGAAATGAGATTTAATAAATGATGCTGACGTATTATTTCTATTTTATTTTATGTAAAACCGTAATATCCAGACGGGATGTTACAAACTCCTTGTCTTTCTTTTTCTCCTTGCTTTTATCTTCTTTCTTTGCTACTGGACAATCAGTCTTTACATGTCCTATCTTTCCACGTCCATAGCATTTGTATCTTGATGTAGGATTTTTGTCGTTCCATTTCTTCTCTTATCCTTTTTTCTTATTCTTCATAAAACGAGAAAAGTGTTTTACAAGTAAGGAAATGTTAGTGTCAGAAGACTCATCTTCATTATTGTCCTTTTCTTCACGTGATTTTTCTGCTTTTAATGCAATGGTCTTGATGGTTACTTGTTCACCATTTTTCAGTCTTTGTAGCTCCATCTCATGTTCTCTTAACTTCCCGAACAATGTTGCTACATTCATCTTTCTGAGGTCCTTTGATTATGAAATTGTCGTGACCTTTGGTTGCCAATTTCTATCTATTTACTTGAGAATCTTCGTGTTTAACTCTTTATTTATGAAGCTTTTTCCAAGTGTATCCAGATGATTGACTATGTGTGTGAATCGAGTTTGAAAATCACTGATGCTTTCATTCTGCTTCATTTGAAGTAATTCATATTCTTTGACAAGTGTGTTCTTTCGAGCTCTCTTTACTTCGTCCATTCCTTCGTGTGTTACTTCAAGCGTCTCCCACATCTCCTTCGTTGACTTACTTCTTGATATCCTATAAAATTTGTTAAAAGTAATAACATATACTATAGCGTTTCGAGCTCTTACATCATATTATGCTCATTTGTTTTCGTCTAGGGTTTACATCATATTACAACATATACTATATGCCCATTTACTACTACATCCCAAAATCCAAAATCTAGGGTTTGTAGAAAAAATTCCATTCTCGCTTCCAAAAGGAGTAGTTATCACCTTCAAAGAGAGGTGGCATATTGATTGAAGCTTATTCCTTGTACATCTAATTCTGGAAAGACATCTTAAAAGAAATAGTGAAACAACTTATCACACCAAGCTCTTATACCACTTGTTAGACAAATGGCATCAAGAAGGGGGTTGAATTGATGCTTTAAAAAAATTGTCTAGCATATTTCTTCTGTTAAAATCTTCTAACTATATTTGCTTTCAACTTTATAAATTGTGATTTGTAATTTACCATAATTAAATGTTAAATCCAATCCACTTATACAATTTTGATAAAATCAATTAGTTTTATGATATTAATTGAGTTCAATCCTTATGGTGTGTTCGTTTGAGAGGATGAATTTGAGGGAGAGTGAGTAGATGAATTTAAGTGGATTTAGAAGTAAAATTTGTGTTGTTTCTTTTAAATGATTTGGAGGTGAAAATGAGTAAATTTGTGGGTGAAATTTGTAAGAGTTTGTGAGTGATTTGATTGATATGATAAATAAATAAAAATGTTTTAATAGATTAAAATATAAAATTGCTATTTTTTCCTTAAGATAAAAATTGATATATTATTATTATAATTATTATATATATAATATATATTATTATAAGGATTATTATTTATTATTATTATAAACCCTATGCATAGCACCACCAATCATGCAAATGCAAACTCACACTTATGGCCTCCTTCACGCACAACAAAAGCAAAAAATAAAATTAATTTGGGCGCATGAAAAACAAGTTACACCATAGGGATTCTAAAGTGGTGGGATGGAATAAAGGTCGTAACCCGCAAATCAACTTTGTTCCTTTCTACCAAGTTCATTCAAAGGAACACATAAAATCCTCTAAATCTATCTTTTCTAATCACTTCAAACAAAAAAAATCAATAAAAAAGAACACACCCTTAGTGTAATGTAACTACTATTAGCAACAAAGATTTCATATTAGTGTAATGTAACTACTATTAGTAACAAAGATTTCATATGTATATAAATATAAGTATAAATACTATGTTGTGGAAAAATTTGATAATTAATATTTTATTATTATTATTATTATTATTATTATTATTATTATTATTGTTGTTGTTGTTGTTGTTGTTGTCATTGTTGTAAAAGTACAACATAATAATTTGTGTATAGACAAAAATTAAGAAGGGGTGAATTAGTTTACTAATAAAGTGTCAACTCCTTTAATATAAGAACAAATAAATTAAAGAGATATGAAAGAGAATTCAACACATATGTTTATACTAATTCATATCAAAAGATTCTATGTCTAGTTTGTAATCTCTTTAAACAAAGACATTAGCTTAATCATTATAAAGATCAAAGTATAATCAAATTAAAAGATTAAGGAAAAGAAAACACATCTCTTGAAGACACAAGAGATGAAAGAATATTTCCTCTGAATCACACAAAGAACCTGACCAACTTTCCTAGTAACAACAACAACACCCAATCTCCCAATAACCCCTTTAGGAAAAGTTATCTCTCCACTCACACTAGTTTTTTCAAAGCTCTTTTAAGAACACTCAGAAACCCTTTCCAATCACAACACTAGAACTCTAGTTCTAAAAAAGGTAAATTTTACAAGTGTAAAAAGAGTTCTATTTAAAGTCAATTGAAATCTGAGTTCACAGTGAAAAGACAAAATTTTTGTTTAACTTTACCTTGTCTTCTGCTTTTGCCAACAATTATTATTATTATTATTATTATTATTATTATTGGAAATGTATGTGCATGTGATCACTTTATTTTTACTATAAATACTTTTTATTTAATTGTAACATGATTTTTAATTATTAAAATAAAAAATATTAATATATTATAATTTTCTTTTGTAAAAAAAATAACAAAAAAATTATTTTTATAATTTTATTACTAGCGTGCCTGTGTGTATACATTTTTTAAATATGCGTAATATTATATTAATATGTGATAATATTATAATGTTATTAAGTTAATATATATATATATATATATATTAAAATTATATTTACTAAAAATAAAGTGAAATATATCAAAACAGATAAAAGAATAACTGTTGATAAATAAAGAAGAAGAAATAGAAACATCTGATTTTATAAAAGTTTGTAAAAGTAACGGTCAATTTTTAAAAATTTAATAAATTATTATATTTAAAGGGGTAAAATCGGTATTTTGAAAAGTGGACACAAAAAGGGGAACCTCCTTTATATATTGTTATAGATAGATAATATTATTTTATTCTATACAATTTTTTTGTTACGAGTAATTATTTATATTAAAATAATAAAATTAAAAAAGTTTTATTTATATTAAATTAATTATTAAAAAGATAAAATTAAAAACAATTGTGTACACTAAACAAATTAAATTGTCTTTGCTAATTATATAGATTATTATTATAAATTATAACTTCTATCATAAGTTAACCTTTAATTAGAAGAGCAGTATAGGTAGACTATTGTTAAAATAATAAATAGATTATAATATTTTTTAATTAATTTAATTAATTTATTTTTTTAAAATTACATCACTGTAAATTTTTAATTTTTCAAAAATAATTTATATGTAAAATAATTCGTATAATTAATATTTACTAAAAATTAATATTTTATTCTGATAACTTTTCTAGAAAAAGTTATATTATCTCTCTTCAAATAAACGTCACATCTATCTTCTTTTGAAATAAAGATGTATATTGTTTATGTTTTAAACTATATTCATAATAATTTTCTATTTTTTAAATAAATTAAAAAAATAATATATTTTTTTAAAATCAAACGATCCCAAACACAATTCAATATTGACATGGGCCTAACATTTTCTTACTTCATTTCAGATGAAAAAAAAAGAAAGAAAGTTGATCTCATTTGCACACTCAGCCATTTCTGCATCCAACAAACATGCCCGTCAGAGTACTGGAGAACACCGCGCCTTCTCAGGTCTCAGGTAACACAATAACCACAGATTTTCATATCTGCAATCTGTTTTTTTGTTATGTGATTTTGGGGACAAAAAATGTTCTTGTTATATTATTATTGTTTTGGTTGTTGCGGCTGATGATGATGTTGACGATGTGATTTCAGTTTTTGTTTGATCGTGTTGTGTTAGGTACAAATTCGGGAAGGAGTTCAAGTCAATCTTGTAGTCTCCTAGGCGTCGGACAGGTATTCGTACTTTCCTTTAAAAAAATTGGTTGAAAAACAGTGCTGAGGTTTGGGATTTGGAAATTGTGACTCTTTGTCTGGGAGAACATGAAATATTTGGAGACTAAGATGAAGATTTATTTGTTGGAATAATCATTTGGGTGTTGGTGCTAATTTGGTGCTAATCAGAGAGTTAATTTGAATGCAGCAACTACGATACCAGATGGTTGAACTTGAATTGAATGTCAATGGTAATGGTAGATGTTTGTTTGTGCATTTGGTTATTCTACCTATCTGAATTTATTCGGTAAGGACTCCGCATGTGCATAAATGAAAAAGATCATATAATTTTTATTCTCATACCCAAATTGTTATAAACTCAAAATATAGAAGAAGAAAATGTGTTATGCGGTATTGTACTTCATTAACCTTTTTGCAGTTATATAAAGAAACATTTTCTTAATGTATCTCAAACCAACTCTATAAAAGAACATTTACTGTCCGTGACTGGAACAAAAGGAATTTAGTGAATAGTTTCATGGTCTGCAAAACTGCATTGTGGTCTTCATAGTCTGTATCTATGTGTACACTTTGATGGTTGTTGCTCCCACACTTCATAGTCATAGGGAACACAACTTCAACTTTCAACTCAATTAGTTTTCAAATCTCTGTCTTTCAGCCAGTATACCTTACTGTAAGTTCAGACATCAAAGTTATAGCATATACTCAAGGTGTTTGTATTTACAGGCCTTTTCTGGCACTCAGAATGTTTCAAGTGTACAAAAGGATGAAGCATGGAGAGTAAATGTCCGTATACAAGGATGTGACCTAGAGCATGGGTATTTGTGTGGCACCATGGAAGCCCTTAATGTTCCTATGGCAGATACACCAGTAAGCAATTTCTTTACTGTCTCTCTTAAAAGTGAAACAAAAAACAACCATTTTTCTCCTTTTTGAAAATATGCAAGTTTTAAATTTTGGTAGCTTAATTTGAACTATCCATTGTGTTAAACGTTAATCACTGTTTTGTTGTGAATGGATTTATAGATTTAGGGCAATATTTATCTGTAATTCATTTTCTTTATCAGAATAACCAATCTGTTTTATTTTTACCTAACAATCAGTTCACATAAATGCATGAATGATACTTGTTCAGCTTCCGTTCAGTGGAATATAGTGTGTTTTTTTTTGTTAAACAATAAAGTTGTTTCCTGACAATTTGCCATAGTTGTTTTACACAGTATTTATTTATTATTTTCCTTTACTAATGACTGTTCTTCACATTTTATATTGCTGCAGTCGTGATCCTGTCAGAAATTAGTTTGTGTTTCTATCCCTTATGTGTATATCATGTTTAGCTTCGATGCAATTTTAAATCAAGACTTGATTGAAACCCATAAATGGGCCTTGAAACAAGGTCAACCAAATAGTGAAATATTTCTCTTCATATAGGTTTTCTTAGAATCATCCAAGGATGAGATTCAACCAATCGGATCATAGAAATCTCAAGAGCAATCCAAGCAACTCGTGCCGTATGAAAATGATTTCATACTTATTTTGAAACTATCCAAGAACACAAGATAATGGATAGAAGTGCAAGTATATGATTCTGTTTACAAAACAAGGAACCAAGAATAAAATGAAATATGTTGAAGATCTCACATTAACTAGAGATATGACCCAATTATAGTATACAAGTACAAACCTCAACTAAAATGTTGGTTTTGTAAGGTTAAAGTGAGGCTTAAAGTCCACTTTCTAAGATGGTATCAAAGCATATTCCAGTGAGGTTTGTTGGGCCTCTTTTGCGATTTGCTATCAGCACCCTAGCCGCCTCCCAACCTTATCTATTCCACCGCTTGCTTTGCCCAGTCTTCACATAGTGTTGTTGGAGATCTCACATTGATTAGAGATATGATCAAATATATAGTACATAGGTGGGTGCAAGGCTCATCTTATAAGTTAGTTTTTTGATGCATATTGTAAACACAAAAGAAAATAGGGATAGAAAAAAAAAATGCAGAGATGGAATAGAAATGGGGGATGTATTTTTTTATCACGGAAAGAGGGAAACAAAATATGGACTAGAAAGGATAGACCTTTCTAATACCCTAGAGCAATAAATCCTTACAGAGAAGCATGAAAGCTACTTGGTCTCACCATAACAACCCTCCTTCCCTCACAGTCTCATGCTGCTTAAGTAATGGGATTCTACTGTCTCTGAATAACTAATTTTGCCAGCTCAACACTCCCTTTTCCTAAATATGATCTTTTGGCTTTTGGGTTTCCTCTTGGACTATCCTTTCTTCCGGCACAATACTTCCTTCTTGATCCCATCATTTTGTGAGGTTGACTTAGACTTAAATATACTATATATTTGACCATAGTCAATATAGAAATTCTAACAAAATATGTGGATCAAGAAATGAGTTTCATACCCATTTTAGAACAACACATGTTTTGGCCATTTGATAAAAGAAACCCATGGATATGATGGTTAAATCTTGTGGAAATGAAACAAAATAATAAGGAACTAAAGAGAGAAAATGTAAAAGATGAAATGAAGAACACACAATTTGAAACGAGTTTTAAGATAAGTGCAATGGAGAATCACCACTTGAATATAAAAAATAAATCAAGATAAGATTTGAAAGAAATAGACTTGTAACCTCTCCAAAATGCTCTATATTTCCACATAATGTATAAATAGATTGTACAAAGGTGTAAGCCTCCTTTTATAATACGAGACGCCATGAGTTTAGGTGTAATATGTGGTCTACATGAGAAACTACTTGTGTTTGATTGCTAAGCTATGCTATGTTTGCAACCAAACACTCTAAATGAGTTATTCCTATCAATACTCTCTTACCCTAAGATAACTATGCTAATACTTAGAACCAAACAATATGCTTTTTACAAAAATACTAAAAATTGAATGTCACATTTTTAGAAGACAAAGGAGAATTTCCAATTGTAGTCATGTAACTAGGTTTCATGAGCTCATACTAAGCTCTCTAGGGGTTCTTTGTATTTGTCGTATCTCTTGTGATCTTTCCTTCTTCTCGTTAACTTTAGCTCTAGCTCTTGTAGTTACTCCTCTTTGATTGACTTCTTCCTCATCAATGTCCTCATCAAGAATACTTTAGCTATATACGTTTTCCTTTTCTAAAATACTCTTGAATGGTGTCTATCTTATGTAAATCAACCAATTTTTCACTTTTCAGCTTTTTCATTATATATCCATGTTGTCTTTTCTTACAAGCAATTTTTTAGAAAGAAAGAAAAATCACCTGGTATTCACTTTATCTTTTAATGATTTATATCAGGTAGTAACATTTTGGGAAGGGGAGATTGTTGACACAAAGAATTATACTTTCTTCACTGGCAAATGGGAGGCAACGTATGTTATTGTGCAATCGACTCTTAAATCACGCATGGAGCTTAATTTCGACAATACTGTTGATGTCCATGCATTAGTGTGGACATATACTCTGTTTTGGTTAACTTATGTTTGTTTCTTCTTTTTTTTTCTGTTCCATTTTTCTCAGACCGGAGGATGATATAAGACACTGGTCTAAATTTCCATCGTTTTCTCCCTTACTGGTAACAATTTAGGTTTTGGAAAACGTCTAAGATGCATCACATGCACTTTTTCTGATGCACTTTGACTTTCCAGGGTCAAGTGGAGGCTGATGGTGGCAAGTCTTTGGACCTGAGCAACTACCCTTACATATTCATGGTAGATTGATTTTCACCAACAGAACATGATAATGTTGAAAAAGTTATTTATCTGAAATGAGAACCTTTACATATTGCACACTAAATTATTTGTTGCAGAGATGGAAGGAGCAGTACTTTGTGAACGTTGGAACTGACTGTGGATTAACTATAGCTGGATTTTACTATATTTGTTTCTCTTGCAGTGATGGCTCTATCAGTGGATTCTATTATGATCCCAACAGCAGGTGCGCCTCTCTTCCCAGTTTTTCAACCTGAACTTAAACAAACTTGTTAGCCTTATACATGTGTCTATCAAATATCAATTACAATTTTTTATCACTTCATTTTTTTTATTGTATCTTTAGATGGTTTTTGACATGAAACTCACGGACCCTTTGCAGCCCTTACCAGAAGCTTGAGTTGAAATCCACGAACGATGGAAGATCAGGTTTCAGTTTTTCATCGTACGAGCTACAATAGATTGTGAGATGTATTACTTCAAGATTCATCATCTAAGTGTCAGTATTTTATGAGTGGGAACCTGTGGAAAATTCGAGACCCCATTTTATGTTGTGATCACACCAGTGACTTCGGGGTTGATCACATGACTAACTGGATTTTTTGGAGTTTCAAACCATTATACAATGTGCATCTTGTACGGTGTGCTTGTTTTACATAAATTAAGCTTCCTAATGCATGTTGAATGTGAATCTTCCTCACATTGAATTCACGTTCAGCAACGGGAATGCAAGCACACCTTGTAGATACTAAAATGTTTTGCAGATGATTACCCAGTGAGCAAGGTTACTCTAGGTTGGAAAATACTAACAAGGCTCTTTTGAATACTTTATCTTCTATTGGAAATAGTTTTGGTTGGTTTCATTCATATTTAATACGTTTCTCTTTCGATTTTATAGTTTTGAATAAATTGTAATGGATGATAGAATGTGTTAGCAAGAGTATGTTAAGAAAGGTTTTGGCTGAGTTTGATTGCAAAAAGATGGTCCAAAATGACGGCTCTTATTCCTTCACCCATATGATTTCTTCATGCATCTTCACGGGAGTCTTAGGAAAATCTAAATTACAATTTGAAATATAATTTTGGATTTTGAAATGTAGTCTAGAGTTTGTAATTGAAAAGTATATTTAAGATCGCTTAATCTGAAGTATATTTCTGTATCTGAGAAGGTATTCTAAAATGCATAATTTAAAACTTTATTTTAGATTGTACAATTTAAAATATATATTTAAATTTGAAAAAAATTGTATTTATGGTTATACGATTAAGAATATTTTGTTTAAATTGTACGTTTCAAAATATATTTCTAAATTTAGGATTGCAGCAATCTATATTTTTTTAGTTATGAACAATTTGGACTTTTTATGCATATACGGAGGTGCAAAAAGAAATCAAACGGTTTTGAAGGAAGAAATCCAAAAAGAATTAGACTCACTTTGCTCCAATTGTGATTTATATTACAAGTTCTTAAACTTTCTTATGGCTGAGTCACAAAAATTGAATTAAGAGAATTATTAAATTTCACTAATATGGAAAATTAAATTAAGCTGAAAAAAAGTGACTAGGTAAGTATATATATATATATATATATATATATATATATATATATATATATATATATATATATATATATATATATATATATATATATTAGAATGAAGTTTCCACCGATTGAAGAACAAATTATGCAAAAGGTTGTAAACATTAACTTCACAGTGAATAATAGATTTGTATTTAATGGACATAGACATCCTAAATCAGTCAAATATTAAAACTTTAAAGAAAAATACTAATTGATGCAAAACAATCTTAGTAAAAATTCCAACTTTCGTATTTTATCAAATATATTTTTACATTTATTTTTTTAATTAAAATTGATTTAAAACAAGGTCATTTATGCACATTTTCTATTCGAATTATTTCATAAATAAAAGCACTGTTGTTTTCTAAAACCATAATAAAAATATGTTTACTCATAAAAATAACTAACCTTGTCGATATAGTCTTAATTAAATTAAGAAACTGTCGGTAGTGTCTTCTAATTGTAAATTAAGAGAAAAAAATCATCAAACCTTGGACCCCATCACTTATTTATGGCATGTAAATATTTTAAAATATATATATATATATATATATATATATATATATATATATTTCAAATATTCTCGCAAATAAATAACACAATTTCAAAAGTATAAAAAAAAATAGTTTAAGGTTTAGTTCCCTGTAAGGCATATATATCAGAACTAAACTTTTTTTAAGTATTAAAGTGAAAGAAACAGTAACAGTGCATATATATATATATATATATATATATATATATATATATATATATATATATATATACAAACTAATAATTTGCTTTTCTTTTTTTCATACAGTGACGACCGATTGAAAATGTTGTCTATAGAATCAAATAATTACTTGATACAATTATTCATTTACTCATTACCATACTATTTTATCTCTTTTAATTTTTATACACTATTATCGCTTTTAGTCTGGCCTAAGAACCAGAAGAGATTAAAAACATTATAAATATAAATTAAAATAAAGATATATATATTTATAGAACTTAAAGAAAAACAAAATGAGAGTAGTATATGAAGTGTGTAGGAGAGAGAAAGAAACATTTATGCTGACATGCACATGCATAAGGACAACATCATCCTCGTGCAATCAATCACGCACACTATTAGGGTTAGGGTCACAAATTGACAAGAAACTCACTCTTGCATTTACCCCATTTCATAAGGGATGTGTCCTTCTTTTTATTTCCCTCTTTAACTTCTCCTTGCCATTTGGTACCATCCCTAACTACCCCATCATCATCTTCAATCTTCATACATATAAATAGCAATGTGTTATACTGTAACTTCAATCCCATCACCATTCATATATAGTAACATTATCTATCACACAACTTCACTTTCACTCACCAAGTACCAACTTCTACCCTTCATCTTCTTACACTCCAATCATAAATCACAACAAAAACAACCCTTCTTCTGTTTTTTCTACTCTTTCATCACACAACATCATCTGACACCTATTTATATCATGTCTGCTTTCACTTCATTTTTGTCATTTCAATTTTTCATTGTTTCACTGTGATTATTCAACCACATGCTTAAAGATCTGTGCTTTCCAAAAGGGTTATCACCAAACACACTACTGTCTGTGTTCTTAGCTTTCTGTTCATGGTCTGTGAATGCATGGATAATTTGCTCTGTGATGAGGTGTGGCTTTCGAATTCTGAAAACACCTTTGAAGAAGAAATTGGTGACATTGTTACACTCAAGAGTCATGAAAACAAAGAGTTTGAAGAGGCTTTTGCACTGTATCTAGAGAAGGAGGGTTCTTCTTTGCCTGAACAAGACTATGCAAAGTACTTGCACTCCAACAATTTGTTTCTTCCTAGGTGTAGAGTTATTCAATGGCTTGTCAAGGTCAGTTTTTTCCCTTTTGGAGGTTTTTTTATATTGGTGAGATGAACTTTTTCATAAAAAGAAGAGAAAAAATAAGAAGAAAAACTGAAAACTTGCAGAAAAAACTTGTTTATGCAGAACTGAATGTCACTTTATCTTTGTTTTTAACAATAAACCTAAAATATGCGACATTTTTAATCATTTGTGTAGGTAGAAAATGGAAATGGAAATGATTTCTGAGACTATTAAACAACTTTATACTATACACATATACCCTGTACTTTTTTTCTCTTTCCATTTATGTTGAACACAGTGTGAAAGTACATACTCATCAACTTTTTTCCTTCATGTGTATGCAGTGTGGAAGTCACTTTAATCTTTCTTTGGGAACAGTTTTCTTGGCTGTTAATTATCTTGATCGCTTTGTATCCATTTGTCAAAGCAATGTAAGGGTTTCTGGCGAATATGATATGTGTTTATCACTTTGCTGCAACACTTGTTAGATTTTGAGTATATCTGAGAAAAGTTAATGAACATTGATTACTTGTACCAGGATTGGAAATACTGGATGCTTGAATTGCTTTCTATTTCTTGCTTATCAGTTGCCATAAAGTTCAATGAGAAGTCACCACTTTCCTTGCATGAAATTCAGGTGATTAATCTGTCATTACATCAATCATTTTATGTTTTGACAGAAAAAGAAATACATTTTCAATATACCAAGCTCAGAGAAGGTTTCAGCTTCTTTGCTAGTTTTTTTTTTATGTTATTATTATGATGTAATTTCGAAATACATTAATTATAATATCTAGTAAAAATATTTATAATTAATGTTAATGATCGATTTAAAATCTAAGAATATTTTATATATAAATAATTTTTAGTTTATAAATTAATATCTAAACTAATTTTTTTTAGGTCGAGGGTTTGAATTACTCGTTCGAATCAAGTGTAATTTTGAAGATGGAGTTGATCCTTTTGAAGGCATTGGGGTGGCAACTTAACTCAGTGACAAGTTATTCTTTTGTGGAAATGATGGATAGTGATTTCTTGGAATATCATCTTTATGGGAAGCTTATTTCACCAGCCACTGAACTCCTTCTCCAAGCTACTTTAGGTATGTGTGAAAACCATGATATTTTTTTAGTTTGATCTGAGATTTGTGAACAATTATAAAATGATCACTTTATTTTTACTTTAATTTTTATCTTTTAAGGTTTATTTTAAAAAATAGTGAAAATAAGATGAAGTTATTTCCACTGCTTTTTATAAACACTCGAAGATAAAAGGAAGTATTCCATTTTTAAATTAAAATTGAAAATATATTCTAAATTAAAAAAAAAAGTTCTTAATTAGTTTCAAAAATTGTTTTTCTATTCACATTAATTTTTTTAATTTATCTATACTTTTTTAAGTAAAATTTCATGAGTGGAGAATAATAGAAAATGAAAAGAAAAAAAAATTAAAGATTGAAAAGAAATGGAATCTTTTGCAACATGATCCAAAACTTGATTTGGTAATTGACTAATTTGATTATTTAGTGTATTTTTGTTTTAATATTAAATATAAACCAACCAACCCAACTATATAGTTGAAAATTAATTAAAAAATTTAGTCATTCTCTGTATTCACAACAAAGGGATGTCAACATTTATATATATTGCAGATCAGAAAATGCTGGAATTCAGACCAAGCATTGTTGGCATATCTGCATTGTGGTGCACTCTTGAACACTTATTTCCACAAACATCAGATACTTACATTGCTTATATTCTCAGACTCTTGAACCAAAGTAGTCAAAAGGTAATAATCAACAGGGATTCATATTTATGCTTCAATATTTTTTTACAGATATCATATAATTTGTTGGAGATTTCATCATATCGATCAGAAATAAGACGAATTTATAATATATAAATGAATGCAAATTTTATCTTTTAAATTAGTTTTCTATATAATTGAATTAGACTTAAAATTTACATCGAAAAATGATATCAAAGTCCATATAAAACTTATTTTAATCAAATTTATGAATGTAAATCTCATTACTGACCAGTTATATAGGATTAGTAATGCTCAAAATTCTATTTTTAATATAATTTGCATATTCTTATTTCATTTAGGTATTTTTTTTTTCAGGATGATATCATCAAGTGTCATGAGTTGACGCAAACACAAGCTTCATTTTTTAAAATAATATTATATGATTGAGTTAGATGGAAAATTCACTTCTAAAAATGATATCAAATGATCAAAATAATCGCAACCAAAATCGTGGTGTTATCTAAAATCTATTTTAAACAAATTTATAAATGTAAACATCATTTTAGAAATTGATTTTGTAGAGATAAAGTTATGTTTAAAGTTTATTCTTGATATAATTTACAGAATCTTATTTCATTTAGGTCTTTCTCCTTTTTTGCAGGATGATATCATCAAGTGTCATGAGTTGATGCAAACACAAACTTCATTGTGGTGTGAAAATCAGCACCATTGCCCTTTAAGCCCAACAACAGTACTGTTGAACACATCAACTCGCATTTATGATGGCTAAATCAATGACTTCTTCATCATTTCTCATTTTCAAACACATCCTTATTAACCTATTCAATTTTCTGAAAGATTTTAATGGTCGTAGATACACTACTACCAGTTTAGTAACTTAACCATGACATTTATGACTTGTAAGCCATTTTAAATCAATAAATTTATTATATGTAAACCATTTCTGATTGTACGTGTTTAAAAGTTTATATGTCCATCACAATTTTTTCTTTTTATCTTTACCATAACATGTTTCTAAGTTCATGTTCGATTCAGAAAAAAGACACATGTTTATAAGTTTATGCATGTGATGTGATATTTGAGTGAGAATATACGAAGTAAAGTTACGTTGGACGAAAGAAAGAAGAAAACTAAAATATATAATCTTTAATAAGATAAATATATTGGAATTGTTTGAATAGATAAAACCAACTTTTCCAACCATAAATATAGTTTAAAAGAATCTTAAATAGATTTATTGGAACATTATTTTCTCAAATAGATCTGTTTTTTTTTTATTGTTTTTCTAAAATGAGGAGAACAAAAATTAAAATTATGAAAAATTAATTTAAAATAGTTAATTAAATTACTGAGTTCAAATTTTAATTATTTCAACGGAAGGAATAAAATAAAAAAGCAACACGATTTTTTTTAATATAATTTGAAATTAAATTTGTTATTGATTTTTTGAAACTAAAAATATTATAATAGAAAATATTTATCATCAATAATAATAAAAATAATGATATTAATATTTTAAAATTTGAACTTTTCTTATATTTCTCAATATTTTCTTACAAACAATTCTAATAAGTTTACTCAAAATTAAATTACAAAAGTAATGTTATAAAATTAAAAAAAAAAAACGTTAAATTATTTTTTTTTAAAGAAATTAAAATTTAATTTTAGCATTTTCAAAAAATTATTTTAAATTAATTTTATCTTATTTTAATTTTTACTATCTATTTAGAGAAATAATGTTTTCTAATAAGTCTATTTAAAGATTTTTTTTTCTTTAAAAAGTATTATTTTGGAAAAGAAAATGGTAAAAGCTTCTAAAACTATTATAAATCTTTTATACAGTATTTTTAAAAATTTATTTTAATTTGTATATCCGATAATTTTAAGTTATATAAAAAAAAATTATTAGTTTTCAAAAGTGAATTCTAGGAGCAATTGAGGTGTTTGCGAGGGGTGGTTTGTTTTTTGGTTGAATGCAACAATCAGTGATTTTGGAAGTAACATTACCTTTATATGTTGGAGGAGAAACTATTGGGTTTTGGGTTTGGTTTAAAAGATGCCCAAAATGTCCAAGACTTCGCTCACAAAAGTTTCAACATGCTTGTGCTATTTGATACGATCCTAGTTAGAAAATGATAACTGGAATAAGATAAAGATGAAGAACGTTACAATCTTTTAGATTGATAAGTTAAGTAAAAATTTGTCACAAAGAGGTTAATCTTTGATAAGAATCAAATTTTTATTATAAGAACCAAGAAAATTCTCTCTCAAATAATACAAATGCATATAATATGACTCTAACATGTTTACATCAGTTTTTGATACCTCTATATATATATAGAGCATAAGTTTAAGAAAAACCGGAAAGTCTAAAAAAAGGTCTGAAACCCAAAAACATAAAAACATAAACTAATTTCTAAAAGAAATCCCAAATCCCAAAAACATAGAAACATAACTAATTTCTAAAAGAAAGTCCAAAGTCCAAAAACATAAAAACATAAACTAATTTTCCTAAGAATTATCCTTTGAATGTGCTTTCAACCATAATCTTCATATCCTTTGAATTTTCAGTTGCTGCCTTGAATATATTTGTTCTTCTAATATTTTACTCCTTGCCTTGTCATAGGTCTTTTGAATTGTAAATGTTATTTTCAAGTTCTTCTTATATGGAATTCAGGGATAGTCCTCCCTAAATTCGAACCTCCATCAAATGGAGACAAGTCATTAATATTGAAACTAGAGCTTACCCCTATAATCTTCAGGTAAATCAACAACGTAAGCATTGTCATTGATTCTTTCAAGAACTTGAAATGGTCCATCTCCTTTTGGTAAAAGTTTACATTTCCTTTTAAATGGAAACCTCTCCTTCCTAAAGTGAATCCTAAAGTGAAACCACACCCATATTTGTCAGGTTCAAACTTGATCTTCTTCCTCCCTTGGTTAGCCTTAAAGGCTAACTTCTCCATATTCTTTTCTGTTTGGGCCTTTACCTCTTTATGCAAGTTCCTGACAAAAGTAGCTTTGACAAGTCCATCTTTGTTAGTCATAGAATCAATATCAGGGAAAGGTAACAAATCTAATGGAGTTAAAGGATTAAAATCATATACTACCTTAAAAGGAGACATCCGAGTAGTAGAAGGAACTACCTTATTATAAGAAAACTCCATATGAGGTAACTACTCCTCCCAAGTTTTCAAATTTTTGATTACAAAACATCTAAGGAGTTGTGAAAGATTTCTATTTACCGCTTCACCAGTGCAGGAAGGGCCTTTGGCAGCGGTTGTTTTTAATATTCTGCACCGGTTCGGGAACCGAAGCATATTGGGGCGAGGCCAAAAGGTCATAGCTTTTGGCCTCGGTTAAGAACCGAAGCCATAGAGGGCGCTTCTGCCTCGGTTTTCCAAGCACCCGAGGCCATATGGGCCTTTTTTTTTTTTTAAATTCGATAACCCTTTTGGCCTCGGTTTTTGTTGCACCCGAGGCCATATGGGCTCTTTTTGGCCTCGGTTTTTGTTGCACCCGAGGCCATATGGTGTTTTTTTTTTTTTTTTTTTTAAAATTCACCCTCCTCAGCTAACCACCACCCGCGCCCCCACATGGCTCCTGCACCCTCCATCTTCCTCCTCCTCCTCACTCTCCTTCTACTCCTTACAAACGCAGCACACACCAGAGAAACTCCACCTCCCACTCCCCAACGAATCATTGCTCCGCCGCCGCCCGACAACGAAAATGACACCTCGCCGCCGTTCAGACCTGGCATAGCGGTGGTGGTATGCGTTTTGACCACCATAATCTCCCTCACCTCGCTGCTCCTTCTTTACATCAAACACTGCAACGGCGGCAACATCCACAGCGGCGGGAGCTCGATTCCGTGGACGGTGGCGCCGTTCTCCGGGAGAAAGAACTCCGGTCTGGTGGAGGCTCGCGTGGGGGCTCGCGTGGTGGTGGCTGGAGGCGCGACGAGACTGCGGTGGCTGGTGGAGGCTCGCGTGGAGGCTCGCGTGGTGGTGGCAGGAGGCTCGCGTGGTGGCAGGAGGCTCGCGTGGTCGCCGGAATTTGCAGAGGAGAAATGGCAGCTGCGCGCGCGAGGAAGAAGGGGTTCTGTTTTTGAACCCTAATCAAACGATTTGGCCTCGGTTTCCTAACACCCGAGGCCTATCACCCCTCTTTGGCACCGACTTCTCCCTAACCGAAGCCTATAGGTCAATTTCTGACAACCTTTTGGCTTCGGGCCTCCTTAACCGAGGCCTATAACCCCTCTTTGGCACCGGTTTCTTAAGACCCGAGGCCTAAAGCGGCATTTGGCACCGGTTTTTGACTGAACCGAGGCCTATAAGTTCCCTTTAATTTCAAAATTGCCACCGCCTCCTTATAGGCTTCGGTTCCGCCATAACCGAGGCCTATAAGGCGAGGTAAAATCCCAAATCTGCACTAGTGCTTCTGTCAGTCCATCGATTTAAGGGGATGACAAGTTGTCGAGAAAATAAGCTTTGTACCTAACTTACCCCATAAGACCTTCCAAAAATAGCTAAAAAATTTGACATCTCCATCTGAAACAATGCTCCTTGGAATGCCATGTAATCTTACCACTTTGAAAAATAAATTGGCCACATGATTGACATCATCGCTCTTGTAGCAAGGAATGAAATGGGCCATCTTTGAGAACTTGTTATCCACAAAAAAAAATAAAGTCTTTTCCCCCTTTGGTCCTTGGAAGACCCAAAACAAAATCCATAGAAATATCGATCCAAGAAAAGTTATAAACAAGTAAAGGCATAAACATCCCATGATGCATAGCACGCTTACAAGTAATACATTTATTACAAAAAGAGTGCACATCATGTTTCATGTGAGGCCAAAAGAAATGATCATGCAATATATCTATGGTCTTTCGAACCCCAAAATGTCTCATTAATCCCCCTTCATGAGCTTCGTTTACAAATAATTCCCTCATTGAACCTTTAAGTACACACAACTTATTTTTCTTTAAAAAGATCATCATGCCTATAAAAATCTTTTCACAATTTTTATAGATTTCACCAAAATCATGAACATCATATCACAATTCCTTAAAAGGTTCAGAACCAAGTATTTTAGTTTCAACCATAGATAATAATGCATCATGCCTCCTAGATAATGCATCAGCCATAACATTTGCCTATTTTATTGAGTTTATCTTGGCTCTTAAGATATTTAAGGGATTCATGACCACTATAAGTTACAATTCCTTAGGTAGAAAATAATGTTCCTAAGTATGAAAAGTTTTAACTAGGGTAAATAACTCTGTCATAAGTAGAATAGTTTCCCATCGTCCCTTTTAACTTTTCACTAAAATAGGCTATAGGATGCCCTTCTTGTAAGAGAACACCTCCTATGCCTACATTTGAAGCATCACACTATGTCTCAGAAGATTTTTCAAAATTTGTTAAAGCTAAGATAAGTGCATGTGTGAGTTTGTATTTGAGGCTATCAAAAGCCTCTTGTTATTCCCCACTTAAACCTCACATCTTTCTTAACAATTTCATTTAATGGGGATGCTACAATACCATGTATTTCATCAAACAAGTCATTAAGTCTAGATAAAAATAAGATGACGATACCTTATAGTGATATTGTTGATGGCTCTGCAGTCACTACATATTCTCCATGATTATTTTTCTTAGGTACCAGAATTACTGGCATAACATAAGGACTCAAACTTTCTTGAACCCATCTTTTTTCTATAAGTTGCTCCTCTTGCTTTTGCATCTCTTTAGTTTCTTCTAAATTATTTTTGTTTAAGTGTGTTCAAACAATAATAAAGTCAAACTGCAGTCTTTATATGCCATAATAATGTTTGCTTTTCTTCCTCTAAAGCCATTCTTTGTAAGAAAGCACTTAGACATTAACACTACTCTAAAAAAGTTTGCTTTAAATCCTACAAATCTTTATTTCATTTAAAAACAAAATGCAGCACTTTAAGATTAGGTCATTTCTCAAGTTTTACATCCATAAAACTTCATTTTAATAAAAGAAAAAAAGAAAATTTTATAATTTTATAAGTGTTTGTTACTTTTTTTTTTTCATGAAATATTTTATAAGTTCTTTACCTTCTTTTCATGAAATATTAGACTAAAGGTAATTTATTGACCCTGCATTACGTTATCTATTAAAATTGATTGACAGTTAAGAATTAAAAAGATCTATTGATTTTATTCTGTTTTTTTTTTCCTACTTAAATATTATTGTGCTAAAATATTTAATAATGTATTTAGTAGAAGAATGTAAGGAGAGTAATTACAAATATTTTAGTAAATTTGACACTAATAAATAATATTATATTTAAATAACTGCGTTTGATTAACAATGGATGTATATGCCAATAAAGTTCCGTACAACTAAACCTCTATCAACAGTAAACTGAGAACAATTCTGCATAAAACAAAGTAGAATTTCTATAATAAAAACTTCTCCATAATTATTCAAGTTCACTAGTATACAGTGAATATAACTGTAATAACATTGCTGTTATGCAAACTCTGAAATATGATATAAAAGAGCACCAAGGAGCAATATAATTGAATACAAACATTGATATTATTATTTCCTCTCCCATGAACTTGCTCCAGGTAAGAAAAATGCCCTGGAAAAAAGGGTGAAGTGATAGTTACCATTATACATGGCCAACATCTCAGCCACTTCTGCATATCATAACAGCACACAACAGAGATGTTGCTTGCTTGAGGGAGCATATTAGCTTGCAACTGATTGAATCCTTGCTTGAGGGTGAAGTTCTAAATACAAAGTTATGCTTCTAGTGGCAATTCCTTGTACGTGTAATTGATTCCTTGATCTCCATTAACCACATGCCCACTCCCTCTCAATATCCTGCATTATATCCACAAAATATGAAAATAAGAACAAAAAAAAGTTGGATAATGTAACTATAAGCCTAGAATGGTATTGTGATTTACAAGTTAAAGAGTTATAGGTTGTTTTTTAAACATACTTTTTCATATCATTCATTGCACTTTATTTGCAAAAGTGGTGGGGGGAAGTAACTGTGTTTTAGTTTAATAGTTGCAAAAGTAAAATAAAATTATATACTGAAGAGATCCACAAAAGAAAAATTTGAACCATTGAATCTTTCCTCGTTGAAATTTCTATTTTCATCATTGGAACTATAGATGGAAAGAGCTTAGATTTGCATACCATCTGTTCGTCAATAAACCCTCTACTCCTACTGGGCCTCGTGCATGAATTCGACTTGTGCTAATTCCAACCTATTCAATAGTTAATGGAACCAAATGAGAAAATGAAGTTATTGTTACTAACAGCAATGAGTTTTGTAGAAGATCGTTACCTCTGCACCAAGGCCAAAGCGTGCTCCATCACAAAATCGTGTACTTGCATTGTGGAAAACTGCAGCACTGTTTGTACACAAGGCAAAGTTGCATATGTTCCACAGTAAGTATCAGGAAGAAACAAGAGTTATTCATAGTCAAGTTATCAGAGTTGTCATTAAGGAAACATGTGGCACCATGTATGAAGAAAGTGAGAAGAAAGAAAACATCTTTTGTGTGCAGAAAAATAGATGATTGATTGTATGAAATTTACAGATTGCACAGACTTTCAGATCCATGGATTGATTTGGGGGGAATGGGAAAGTAATGTTAATGAAATAGAATAATTTATTGAAGATAAACTAATGCTAAATCATACTTGATAACTCAAATCTTGTGAGCTAGAAGAGTGTAAATAGCAATTGGAAAGAGACACAATTAATTTGTCACATACCTGTCAACTTGACTTAAGAAAGTCTCAGCAACTTCACGATCTTCTGTAACAATGCATTCAGTATGAGCACTGCAAAAACAAAGAAAGTAAGAACAATTTTAAACACAATTGTGCTATGACAAGAGAATGGGATGAAAAATATTTGGAGGATCCTAACATACCTTCCATGTTCATGTATGTGGTTAATGGCATCAAATACATCTTCTACAATTTCAACTGTGCAAGCAAGTGAACTGTACTCATGATGAAAAGCGCTTGTTTCAACAATATTTAGTATGCCACTAGCTCTTGGTCCACCATACAGTTTAACACCTGCAAAACATTTTGTCTTTGTTCATACAAGTCTTTTCTGACTGTGAAGAAAAAATAGGATGCATGTTGCTTACACCATTTATCAAGAAAAGAAAATTTGACAGGTTTTAAATTTGACAAAAATAAATTGGAATACTTTCATATTAAACAATCCTCTTCCATATTTTCATGAAAATGGATTCAACTTCTTGTCTTGCTTTTGCTACAAGAGTTTTATTTCTCTTGACTTGAATAACCCACAATATCTATTACATATGATTTTCCTTTGAAAAACTTGTTTCAAGATAAAACATTCTCTCTGTTCTTTTGAACTCACTTCTACAATTTCCAAGACTAATATCAATCTCTGTTTTGTGATTACTTTTTCTTCCCTCAACATGCACATTTTACTTCTGATTCATTGTACAAGTATATCATGATATGATCTAATATATATACATTTACATAATAAAATTAACATAACAAAATCTCTTCTCATCCCATGAAGGGAATTGTTAAAAATTCCAAAATAAAAAAAAAAATCTTCAAGTTGGATCAATGTTGTTTGCCATAAAACCCATTTGCAGTTAAAGTCATACCTTCACGTTGGAGTTCAACGACAAGCTCATTAAGTCCACCATTGTTTGATAGATCCTTGTGTACAAGAAGAGTTTCCTAAGAATACCAGAACAATAATATTTTGATGAGCATAATCTATAAATTCCAATCACACCATACACACCAATTTAGTAAAACCCAAAAGGAGTGGAATGTTACATATGAACATGTTTTACTTAGTGAATTGTAAAGGATGTGCAAATGTTACCATTGCATTGCAGGCTGCAGGATAATCAGTCTTTGCATCTCTAATAATCTGTTTTGCCATATCAATCTTAGCTGATTTGTCGACATATACATGACAAATTCCATCTGCATTACAAAAATAATAAATTCAGCAAAAGTTTTATATAAGAAATAGGAAACTTATACAAGAACACTACCAGCATGTCCAAGAACAGGAATTTTTGTTGACTCCTTGATTTGAGAAACAAGTTTATTACTGCCTCTTGGGACCACAAGATCTATCACATCATCAAGCTGAGGTAGAGTATAATTAGTGGCAAATCATTGAAGAGAAATTAATTTTTGAGGGATTTTATTAGAAGTATCCAACCTTAAGTAGGTATGGAATTTCATCTCTTGAATTCACAAGGCCAATAAGTTTGTCACCTACGGTATTTGGAATCACCGAAGTAATGACCTACAGAAAACAAAAAAATGAAAGATAGAAACATATGCATGATTAAAATGACGACAATGAAAGATTAATCATTGTGTAAACCTTATCAAACAAATGCCTCAATCAAAATCAATAAATAGTAAACCTTGTGTAAGATTGCATTTGATCGTTGGGCTTCTTTTCCACCTTTAAGCAGTAAACCATTCCCACTTCGAATTGCCAATGCAGCTATCTGTTAATCCATTCAGCCATATCACTAAAAGGTCAACATCCAAAACTAAAATTTCATACAACATACTTATTGTCAAAAGATTGAACAAACCAACATTGCATGTCATAGTGAAACAACAATCAACTTATACTAACTTGATAATTTGTAATCATGCTCAAATGTTTTCACCTTGAACATAATTTATTGAAGAAGGAAGTAAGAAAAGAAGGAATAAAAATCTTAAAATAACCTGCACAAGGGCATCTGGTCGAGACTCGAATATAACCAGAAGGACTCCCAAAGGACATGAAATTTTCTCCAGGATGAGTTTATCTGCTATCTGAGAAAAGAGAACAATAATCCTCATTGTCACCATGAGTGTTGAACAATAGAACATGAAGTTTAAAAACATATGGTTTCAGTCAAAGCAATGGTTATAATGTGTTCTCAAATCAAGACCAGTGAAAATTATAATGTGTTCATTTTTCACCTCTGTTCTTTTTAAAATTTGACCAATTGGTTCTTCCATAGCTGCCAACATGCGCACAGACTTTGCAAGCTTAGAGATCTGTAAAGTACAAAGATAGAGGTTAGATTAAAACACGCTTAGAAAAGAAAAACTTCATAAGAGATGCTTTGGAACATAGGAAATCTGTGTTTGACAATAACAATAAAGAAAATCATGCATCTTATCCTTCACTATTCAACTAGAGTATGCAACCAATTAAACTCTTGCCTTCTCATGTTTCAGGGTTAAACGTGATATCAACGAATTTTCATATCCAGCAAGCACAGCATCAGCAACATCAGCTTCATTCTCAAGACTTATTGCACTTGCATTTTTCTCCAATGCATCAGCAATTGCCAATAATATTTTACTCCTTTCTTCAGATTTGAGGATCTGATACAAAAAACATCAAATATAATTCTAGAACTACCCTAATTCAATTCATTGTGTTGAGAAGTAATAATTGCAGTAGCAACAAAAGAAGAAATAGTTTGGAGTTTATATTGACAATATAGTAGAAATAGTAGCACAAATCATTAGGTAAAACATTTACAATGGTAAGAGTAATACAAGACAGATAAATTTTACTGATTATTATTTAATAAGCCTTAAATTGGTTTATAAGGATGAATATAACAACACTTATAGTATTTGATGGAAATCGTATTAAAAATCTTTAGAAAAAATGTCGATATGCTATCATTGGAAGATCAATTTAGGAATTACTCAACATGCAACTGTATTCACCTGAAGTCTTCTAGAACTCTCGCGTGCTGAAACTGCCATTTCACGTGCACTCTCTTCCTTTATATTGCTCCACAAGTGAGCATCTTTATGAAAGACAGTACCTATTCTTTCCCCTTGAAGAACCCGTATGATATTGTTTGTAGCATAGCCACTTCAAGAGAGGTTTAAAAATAATACAAAGTTAGTCAAATGCAAATTCCTAATCTATACTTTCAACTCTGCTTTACCTCCAAATTATAACTCACAACAAAAATTAGAATCCTTTTCATTCTTTTCTCAACTTTTTTCTTTCTAGAATTACATGATTCACGAGCCGCCATAAATAGCAATGGTAGAAACAAACATTTTATTTTTTTCAAACTCATGAAGACTATTAGATATAATTTATACTCTAACATAGTGGAATATATATCTACATTCCCTTATCTTCTCATATGATATCCATACTTTAGATGTTATATAAAAAGGGGGGCAAAGGAACACATCAATTGATGCAAACCATTCCTTTGCAAAGCACTTCATAAGAAAATCTAATTCAAACCATTCCCTTTTGGATGTTGAATTCATGGTTGAAAAATTTAGCATAAGTAGGTGACTCCCCAATGTTCAACCAAAACAGTTTATGTAATGGTATTTAGAAAAAGTGAAACTAAAAGTAATATTTTGGTGAAAGAATTTTCTATATGGCTAAAAGAACTACACAAAAATGAAAGGTACCTAGTTATAATGACAGGGATACCAGCATGAGCAGCACAAACCGCAGCATTAACTTTAGCAGTCATACCCCCTCTTCCCAATCTTGACTTGTCTCCAAAAGTAATTTCCCCTTGATGTTTCTCCTTCACATATGTGTGGATCAACTTTGAGTTTGGGTCACTTGGAGGACCACTGTAAAGGCCCTCAACATCACTCAATAAAACAAGAAGATCAGCTTTAAGTTCTAAGGCTAATAGTCCAGCCAAACTGTCATTGTCCCAGAAAATACCAGAAGAATCCTGCACACAGTGCTTGCAATTTAAGATGATCACATCAGATTTTACAAATTCATATTGTTGATTTTCTTTTTGTCAATCAAATTAACATATTGTTGCAACAGATTTTTTTTTTTTTGTCAAACCATCTCAACAAACTAAGATAGTAATCTAAGGAAAAAACTAAAATTTTTTAAAATAAAAAGTAGAGATAATTCAAATGAAACAGAGGAGGAAAAATCAGCCTACCTCGTATGGTGCTTTCCTAGTACTAACAGCATCATTTTCATTGAAAATGGGGATAACCCTTAAATCTAATAACGCGTTCACTGTGTCCGAAAGTTGTTTTCTGAAGCCAGCATCCCTAAAAAATCCATCATTCACAAGAAGTTGGGAAGAAGTCACATCAAGCTGCACCCAGAAAAATCTCATATCAGCATCAATATGCAGAAAACAACAAAATCATTTGAAAATGCAGTAACTAAAGAAAATAAAACAATATTGGATCAAGCAACTCAGTTTTGTCGCAACCTGGCTGAACATGGTATCATAGAGAGCCATGAGACTACTTTGCCCAACAGCAGCACATGCTTTACCATCAAGCTCACCTTGTGGCTTTTGAAGATCAGAAAAACTGTATCACAAACAAACAATTTCTTTCAGGTTAATCATTCTCACCTTCAATTAATAGAAAGTGAACATGTTTTCATTAGCAACTTCAGTCCTACCCGCATTCACTCTTAATCACACAAATGGGTCTAAAACTTTCTGTGATAAACATGATCATAGGGTTTAAAACATCAAAATACTTAAACTATGAACACAAAAATGTGTGAAATCCATTATTGCTTAACAAAATGTTCATGTAATAGGAAATGACAAAATATAATTTTTCATTGAAAAAGATATACAATCATCACAAAAGATAAATTCTAGGAACCTGCTATTGGCCAATTTGCGATATCTAAGTCTTTGCCTGCCAAGGCCAACAGCACCTGAAGTTACCAGTATGACTTCAAATCCTTGAGAGCTAAGTTCTTTAAGCTGCCACAATTTCATTGGAAACACAAATTTAAGTCACATATACACAAAATACATTGCAATTAAGATATGTAACCCTAAAATTTTCTTTTCAATACCTGCTCACAAAGAGCTCCAATTCTACCTAGTGCCAATCTTCCATCACTTCGAGTAACAACAGCTGTTCCAACCTTCAATGAAGATTATGAATAAAATCTGTTAATAAATTAAGTAACGCAAGAAGAACATAAAACAAGTAAATCTGCAGAAAAGTGAAAAAGAATCATGCAGAATGGCTAATCAATAGTCAGTAACTTAGAGAAAAATGAACTTAGATCTCAACATACATATGAAGATTCAAGGATTAAACATCAAGCACAGGTTTTCAATAAGAAAATAGATTGTCATGTTGATTTGATTATAATCTGTTAGAAAATAAAGATTGTTTATTAAATTTTACACATTAAAAATATTTAATAATATAGTTTAAGGGATGACAACATGAAATTTAAAACACTCTAATATTACCAAGGTTTAGATTTAAATACACTGTTCTAAACTTAAGACAAACAAATTAAATATTAATACGCTTCAAAAACCACTTCCAAAGCAATTATGTCATCTCAAAATAATTTAGTTTGATATAATTAACTTTTAACATAGTTAATATAGTTTTTTCTTAATAAATTATAACTATTATTTATACTATAATTACAAAGATACTATATAATAGAATGAAACTAATAACTAATATTTATATTCTTATTTGACAAAACAGTGTTTAATTTATATATCAATATACGTTTTTACTTGTAATAAAAGATAAAATTTCAATTTTCATAATTATTAAAATATTTTCAAAAAATAATTATAAAAGGAATAATTTTTGTAATTTTATCACACGTAATGTTTTATTAGAAATAGTTAATTAAGTTTAAAAAATATTTATATAAAATGATAAAATAATGAGATATATAGATAAATAGTAAAATTTACAAATAAGTATATAACGGTTACAAAATTATTATAAAATGGAATCCTTAATTATGAATATATATTAATTATTATAAAAATAAATAATTTTATTACTAACTATAGATATATATTTAATTAGTGTTTTGTGTAGTTTATATTTCAAATATATAATTGCAAAAAATATTAATTTTTATTTATGATACTCTTATAAATTGTTCATCATAAAAAATTAAGAATTAACATAGTTGAAGTAATCTATATATATATATATATATATATATATATATATATATATATATATATATATAATAATAATAATAATACTTTCTGGTGGTTCCGTCTCTGATTGAAAGTTCGATATTGGTGATGCCAAAATTTAATTGCTCTGAGTCAAGAGAGAGTAAGGCGACTCAACGAGTCAGTTCAGCACGGCAGTTCCGCGAGTGAAAATAATTATCGGAAGGATCTTTTATATTATTCCTTCTAAGTACGTTGTTATACACTAAATTTTGTATATTAATTTTTTTTATATATTTTAAAATTAAAAAACTAATATATTTTAAAAACACAAACAACAACCAGAGTTAATATAGAATCAAAACCTTATTATAATATTAAAAAAATACTAAAAAACTTATCTTTTTTAATTGATAAATAAGTGCTCTAAATATTTTTTTTGTTGTCTATTATAATATTAAAAATACTAAAGAAATTATGTTATCATCCATATTTATTATACTAACAAGTATCTTAAATATTAATTATTTAATATTGTCAATTTATTCTTTTACTTATATTTATTTTACTATTATAAACTTTTAAAGAATTTGTTTACTTTTTCATCTATTTATTTTAATATTTGTTTTTTTTTATCTTAATATTATATATTTTATTCATATAAAAATATACAAACAAACACCAACAATCTACAGGTTTAGAAATGATTTTCATAGAGAAAGATAGATACACAGATGTAGATGTCAGAGTTCAGGTACGTAAGAGCCTGCCACGTGTAACACTTGTGGGCCACACAAATCAGGATATTGTTCTTGTTTAATATCTAACCCTAATAACAATTACGGGTCATTATCACATCAATTCATCAGGTTTTGTGAACAAAATATGTGAGTAACCTTTCAAAAATATATATATGCAAACGATATACTTTTCTTCACAAAATAATTTCAAAATAAATAATCTTTTTAAAATTATTTATCTAAACATACTATGAAATAAATGTATGTGTGAAACAAAGTTTTCCTATTATTTGATTTTAAAAATTATTTGAAGTATGGTTTAAAATTAAATTATAGCAATGATTTATAATCATCTTGTTTTATTTCAATACTTTAATCTAAAATTGTTTATCTCTTTTAAAACTAAGAAATTTATTTTAATAAAACTACTCCTTGATTAGCACTGTTTAACCTTTTAATTATATCACTGTCTAACTATTTTATGTTACTTTTAATCTTAATAAAATATATATTGTTTAAACAAAAAGTTAAAAACTAACCAAAGCCCTAAAAGTATTACTATTTAACAAGTATTTTTATTTAGAAAATATAAATATAATCATGCAAAAACATATTTATATACCATCTTAAAATAAATAATAGTATTAAATATTTTTTGCTCACTAGATTGGCTTAATAACATTCATCTAAAAACTACTTTTTCAACTTTCAATAGAGTTTTCAACAACCAATTATCTTTATATCAGCCATTTTTCTTAAACATGAACTATGCTAAGTACTTCAAAATTTAAATTATTTTTTTAAATCAATTTAAAAAATTGTTTATCTTAAAGAATGTGAGGTGGAGGGAACCTCTAAACCTTATAATTTTGAGTAGGGTTGGCAATAGTATTATGAAAAGATTGACAAAAGTCCATCACCAACCTAAACACTCAATAATTTTATGAAATGATTTCTAATGTCTACCGAAACCTAAAATATTCTATGTATTTTACAGATAAAATATGGATCACATCTTTTTAAAAATATACCTAATCACTTGGCAACAAATACATCTTTATGTTATTTTTTATTTTTGAATTATTTTTGCTTGTTTTTCAAAGTGTACTAGAAAGCATGTCAATAATAGTCTTTTTGATCTTAGTTTTTGTTTATTTGCAATAAAAAGAAAAAAAGAAAGAAATTTTTCATTTTAGTTTTTGTTCGTTTTTAATAAAAAGAAAAAAAGAAAGAAA
The DNA here is from genome assembly GCF_037176805.1 of Vigna unguiculata. Classification (NCBI taxonomy): domain Eukaryota; kingdom Viridiplantae; phylum Streptophyta; class Magnoliopsida; order Fabales; family Fabaceae; genus Vigna; species Vigna unguiculata. Next base: position 8,351,815 of record NC_140801.1, read on the forward strand.
AATTTCATCTTAGTTTTTGTTTGTTTGCAATAAAAAGAAAAAAAGAAAGAAAGTAAAGACTCATACCATTCCATCTATAATCTTCTTATTCTATCTATAATCTTCTTGAAAAAGTAAAAATAAAAAACAAAACAAAATGATATGATAAAAGAAACATACTTTTCCTCTTTTAAAATAAACTACTTACTCAAAAATATTTTATCAATTTAAAACAAAAATAAATATGAAGATAGAAACGAAATAAATATATACAAATACATCCTTATATCTATACATAATTTAAAATAATGAATATAATTTATACTTATGTTTCTCAATGCAATTGTTATCTGTTAATATGAAAATACATTTAAAAAAAAAACCTAGAGTTTATTTGTTATTTTTTTTATTTTAGTTCAAATAAAAACAAACTAAAAATAAAATAGACTCATCGTAGGAGACATCGTAAGAGACACAGACCATGTGCAACAGAATATTTATATATTTAATAGAGATTAAAAGAACAAGTTCTCATTGAAAAAATTAATAATAACCACCTTATATCTCACTCTGTTTTTAAAATTTAATAAATAAATTATATCACTCCATACACTGATAACAAATTCATAAAGAATATTTCTCAGCTTTCCAAAATTATATGTTCATAACAAAAAAAACTCGAAAATCAAGTAAAAACAAAATCACTATACCATTAGCTTTATGCCACAGTGATGCTAAAATCATAGCATTTTCGATTGTTGAAAATATTGAAGTTTGAACAAAGAAACATAAAAATATGAAAAGATAAAAAGGGTTTCACTTTCATTACTTGTTCGTCAGAGAAAAGAAAACTAGAAATTTAAAATTCTGGGTTCCTTTATTTGTTTTCTTCTACATATTATTTTCATTTTTTTCCCAATATTAAAAAATTTGCACACAAAACAGAGAAAACGAAAGAAAATAATTTTCGATGTTTCTGAATAAATATACTGAAAAACATTGTCTCAAGTAAAACCCTTTTTAACTTTTTTTTGAGATCATTGAATGCACGAAAGAAACAGAGATATCATAACAATAAAGAAAAATAACAAAACAAATTTTTTCTTTTCGTGAAAAGAAAATAAAAAAAGAAAACAAATTCTTTGAGAATTTCTCACAGAAAATAATATGATGAAAACAATGAAGAACGAAAGAGTGAAAAATGGAAAAACTGCACCTTTACAATGAGACGCTTGACCTTGGAGACGAAAGCTCTGGAAGGATCGATATTACCGGAGAACTGAGTTTGGAAGAGCGAGTTGAGGTGAGTTAACGCGGTTCCATTGACGAGGGGTATTTCAGAGGGTTTGGCTTTGGTTCCATTTTGGAGAAGTTCCATTGTTGATGAGAGTGAAAAAAAAAATGAGAGACTGAGACGAAAGAAGAAGAAGAAGCCACAGAGATGTGAAGTTCTGTTCAAACGATAAGGGCTTTTAAAGGCATGCACAGGGTTTTCGTGATTTTTTATTTTATTTTTTGTAAATAATTTGCAATATTTTTCTGAATTTGGTAACCACCAAAATTTCCGACTAGTACGGCATCTTCATTGACTTGGGAGTTTTTTTGACAATGGAGTTGAGTGTATGAGAAGGAGTATATCATGTTTAAATTTTTAATACGTTTTTATAACTAGAGATTATTGGTATAATATGAATTTTTTTTGGACTGATTAGGAATTTGAGAGTGAGATGTTTATTATATATATATATATATATATTATTTTGAGTTAAAAAAATTAGCCATGAATGAGATAATTAATGAAGCTTTTGCATTGTTAAACTAATGAAATAATTTATAAAGAATGGAAGTGAAATATTTCTTAATGTCAAGCGTTGTAACGTTTTAGGAATAACAAAATAGACTAGATGAAAATTAAATTAATAATTGGTAATAAATAAGGAAATAAAGGGGAAATAAAAAGTACTGGATTGAAGATAAATAAATAAATAAATAAAGTCACGTATAAATATTCATAAAATTCTTTTATAATAACTAATTTTATTAATAAAGTTAGTTATGATAATAATCATACAAAGTTAGTTATGATAATAATCATACAGTACCAATTTAGATATTAATTTATAAGATAAAAATTTATTGGTTATTAAAATAGTAACTATTATTATAACTGAAAAATTATAATTTGTAACTAAATTAATCACTAATTTATTAGAGACTCATTTACATACTAAATTTTTTTATAGCCAAAACCTAAATAGCTAATGTTTACCAATCAATTTATAAACTAATTTCTTTGGTAGAAAAAAAAATCTTGGTAGCTAAATTTTATAGACCAATTTAAAAATCAATTATAATTTTTTATTCATAATAATGACTATTTTAGTAACCAATAATTTTTTATTTTATAAATTGGTATCTAAATTGGTCACTACAGTGACTAACAATTTTTTATCACTAGAATTAGTTGTTAATTTGGGATTTTCTTGTAGTGACTAGTTAGTTATTTTTTTCATAAAGAATTTTACAAGTTTTATCATACATTGAAATGTTGAGTTAAGCCAAATTCAATTAAGATCACATTGGGACGAGTTCACGCAAGGTTAGGCCGAGTTAGTCTAGGATTGAATCAAGTCCTCGAGCCAATCCGAGTCTAGGTGAAGTTGAGTAGGTCTAGATCCGACTTGAGACAAGTAATCTCGTGTCTTGATCTAGTTGTGTTGGTTGAGCCCAAATTAAGGCGAGTTGACCCGAAGTCCAGTCAAGCTAAGTTGACCCAAACCTAGATCAAGTTAAGTTGGCTCAAAACCAAGTTGACGTGAGTTGGCCTAAACCTAGGTTGAACCTAGTTCATTCGAACCTAGGTTGAGTTAAGTTCAGGCAACCCACATATAGTTGAGTTGGATGGGTCCATGTTCATTTGAGTTAGGCTAGGCCCAAGTCAATTCTAAATCGATTAAAACCACTTCAGGCCTATTTTGATTAAGACTAGGTCAAGCTAAGCCCAGTTTGATTCGAGCTAAGATAAGTTGACCTAGACTTGGGTTGGTTAAGCATAGTCATCTTAGGCCCTTGTCGAGTTGAGTCGACTTAGACCCTAATATAAATCCATCTTATATTTAAAATGAGTGCAATGTGTTTGTGTTAAGTTTCTTAAGATAACTCCAAGAAGATTCCCAATGAACATTAAGATAATCAAATGGTTATCTAGATGTGAAGGTGCACTTCAAGGAGCTCAAAAGAGAGGAAGAGAAGGTTCAATTGAAACAAAGAAACAAGACAACAATAGCGAACAATAAGGGTGTGGAAGCATTAATGGAAATAAAGAACATAAGAACATGAATTCAAATAACAAAAGATGGAGATAATAGAAGGGGAAATGGGGAAGGCACGCCAATTGGGGGGGAGCAAAGTCTCACTAAACCAAGATAAGTGGTGGTTAGCGCCACTTGAATCAAGGTTCAAGATAAGACCAAGAGTAGAACACTCTCCCAAGAAAAAAGCTCACAAATACACACAAAGGTGTCTTTTAAATTCAATATTAATCAACCCTTTACATGTGGTCTAGAGGTTCCCTAAAATAGTCATGGATATGGACCTATAAGCAAATATAATTGATTGAGGTCATACCTAACCAAATAAAACAGTTTAAATGTAGTACTCAAGAGTTAACCTAAGGTCGTCTCCCAATGACCAATGTATTCATCCAAAGGTTCCAATTACAAACCCAATCGGGTGGGGGGGGGGGGGAATTGGCAGATTCAAAAATTCAACACAGAATCAAAAAACATAATTGCAAATTTATAAAACAATGACAAAAACAATATTGACTTGATTCAATTGAAATTCCACAAATAATAGGTTATGGAATTACTTGGTTCTGTTAACTCTCATGAAACTCATGATTAGGCAACCAAGCGAAACTTAAAAAATGAGTTCATCATGCAATTAAGCAAAAACATACATCATTCAACTTCTCTCACACAACTTAAGCAATTGTGACACAACACACACCTATTAAGCATGAATAAATGCTGATTAAAGTGCACAACAACAATGTAAAACTATGATTAAGCATCTACCAATTTTGTATTCCTTCTAAAAAGCAAAGATTGAAGAGCATGAAGAGCAAATAGAACTGAAACTGCAATAGAGAACAACAACCTCAAGGTTTCATTTCAATTTCTTCAAGGAATCAATACACAGAGTTTAGCAAACCATGGAATTCGAGTTACAACTCAAAGGAAAACGAAAATGCGTCATTCAATTGAAGAGAAGAGAAGAGAAAATGTGAACCAGAGGAGGCAATGTGCAAAAAACATATACCTATACAGAAAACGTGAAAAACCCTAACTTGGGTGTTGTTCCAATATGCAGAAACGTCAAAATGGAGTGGATGCCTTCAATGGCTACTCAAAGGTCTCTAAAAATGCTTAAAGGTGAAGAAAGAACGTGAAAATGAGGGTTCTGCCTCCCTAAAACCCTAAGGAGCTCGTGGTCACATCACACAACTTTGCACCTACTTTAAACATGAAATAATATAAAAACAATTTCTTTTTAATTTCTAAAATTTAAAATCCAAGTATCACTTCACTGTACATGCATTTATTTATTTAAGGCTTATGCAACCTATATATGTTTCTATTTTCTTTGTAATTTTTAGGATTTTGTATAGTCATAAGTGGACTGGTTTTTGGCTTCCAATTAAACCTTGTATGGGGAAGCTACAACATAAGAAGAGCATAGAAAAAGAGCATGAAGAGCAAGAAGTTCCACATCAAGGAGAAGAAAACTTTTGTTATGGAATTTTTCGGTTATGATGAAAAGTTTCGTGGGTACTTCTGCCAAATGATTCCAATTCCCACATCACTTAGAACATGTCACTCAAAGGTTACTTTGTGTAACCTTTACATCTGGACATCTAAATTTTGTTTTTAGTCTCAATTAAGTTGGCCAAGCAAGGGACCTAGGCCATCTATATGTAAAACCCTTTTCCCACGTAGCACTCACCTTTCGATGAATGAGAATTGAATTGCTTAAATGCTTTCTCCTTTTGGTCTTCAAGGATCCTTCCTTGAAAGAGGAACAATATGAGTTTTTCTAAGAAACCTGAATAGTTTAAAACTTTTTTCAATCTCATTGAGTCTTTTGCCACAAGAATTGGAGGGGAGGTTCCATTAGTTTAGTCATCACTCTTAAAGCAACACAATGTTAAGACAATGTAGTGGGCAAATTTATCGAAGAAGATCATATCATAACAAATGTGATGAAACAAAAATCACTTTCAAAGTCTTATATGAAGGAATCAATATGAAGAATAAGAACATAAAGATATATGTATGTTCCATACAATCTTCTAGTATTCATAAATGCCTAAGTGTTCTTTCTGTAGGTGAACGAAAAATTTGTGATTCTTCACCAGGTGAAGCAAACCTAGTGAAATAAAATTGTCTTATATTTTTGATAATTTTTGTTACTTATTTTGAGGTCTTAGTCTTAAGGGGTGATTAAGATGTGATAGCCAAGAGTAGTTCGTGTTCTTGTTTGTAATCATGAATGATTAGTAAGACCTCTTTAGAAGTTATCTTAAGAGAGAACTTGACACAACTCGTGAGTTTGGGTTAACTAGTATAAATATGCCATGTGTTATTGATTATGTTCGTCTACTAGACAATGTAGTCTAAGTTTGAATAGGTTTTGATGATTGGTTGTGTTGGTCTAACTAGTATAAATATTCTGTTAGCATTAGACACTTTAGATGAGTCTAAGTTTGAATAGGTTTTGATGATAACAAAAGGTATGATGAAACAAATAGAGACGAGTAAATATATATGTTCTAGATAAAATTGATTATAACAATATCTTAGATAAAGATTTGGACAAAGAAAGGGTTAGTCTAGTGATAGACTTCACCAGACAAATGAACATAACCATTAGACGATCCAGGATTGTGTGCATTATCTACTTGTGAATGTGAATGCATGTATGTATATGTTTTGTTTAGTTAATTAGTGCTCAATGAGTTTAAGCCAAGCATAACATAAGAAAGAAAAAGTTCATGCTTAGAGAAAGAAGCAAACATATAAAAAGGCAAGGCTTATACGAGCTCAATCAAAAGTAATAGTTAGAGGAGTGGAAGGCTGGATCAGATGATGAAACCATCAAACACTTGGGTGGAGTTGAACACATTAGACGACTAAAGAAAACATGTTAGAATATAAGGGCCAGAAAACTTAAATAGTGCAAGATCAAAATGAAGAAGTATCAAACAACTACGTTGACCAAAGAAGTCGACCAAGAGTAACAAAACACCGAACTTCGACAAGGGAGTAGATAAATCAAAGAAACATCAGACGAGTTAAGGCAATCAAGCAACAAGTAGAGAAAAAGCATTAGAGAAGTTAGAAGCACTAGAACAAGTTAACACAATGCATTAAATGAGTCGATGCAAAAGGCACACAAAGGATACTAGAAGTATCTATCAGACGAGTCAACACGATGTTAGACAAGTCAATGATAACATGCAAAAACATTGGACAAGTATCTATCACACAAGTCAATGAGATGTTAAACGAGTCAACACTAGAGCACAAAGGAATTCGATGAGTATTTATGCTAGATGAGTCAATAAACTCAATGAACTGAATGTTGAAAAAACTTGTTAGACGACCTAATCGGAAGAACGACTAGACAAGTAAAGAGTAAAAGGACTTAACGAGTATCAAATTGATCAAGCAAGTCAAGTTCAAAATGGCCTGAAAGCATTACACAAGGTGTTGAAGATATTGGTAAAATGATAAAACAAATTTGAACGTTGAAGATTGATGATGAAGATGATAAAGAGAGTTGCACTACAAGTCTCAACAATTTTGAATATATTCTGATTAAAGACAAAATAAGGAAACACAGATAATTGAAGATATTGGTGAAGATATAATTTGAAGAATATTTAGAACATTGATTATGTATCTAATTATCTAGAAAAGGAAGTATTTTTAATTCCTCTATGATTGATTATTGTAAAATATTGTCATATGAATATCTACCAATCACGAGACACGAAATAAACTTTGCTAATTAAAGATTGCAAAAGAATCTCTAGATGATTGATGCCTCAATGTTATGATATATGAAATTCAAATTATTGAAAGGTTGAAAAAGAAAGAACTAGTAATTTGCAAGAAGCAATACACTTTGATTGATTATCAAGAACTTCCAAAGTGAAGAGTGACAAGAATATTTGAAGATATACAAAATTAACTTTGCATCAACGGTCAAGTGATACAAGAATAATTATATATATAAAGACCTAGATGAAGAAGATATAAGAGAGAAAAGAAATAAAATATGAAGTGTTGGAACATTGTGAAATCCATTCTTGAAGAAAAAAAGAGAAAACAGAAAAGAGAGAAACACTCTGAGATATTACATTGCCATATTTATATTTTTTATTGAGTGTAACAATTTTAAATCGTTCATTGTGTGAAGTGAACCCTGTGAGCTTTAGTGTGACTCTCCTGCAGCAAAGATTATTATTTAATCATAACTAAGAGTTCTTAATTATAGAGGGATATTAAGACGTGATACATGGATTGGTTGGGAGTTGTTGTAACCTGGAGAAGTTTGTGCTTGCTATAGTTAGAGAGGTTAAACTCATACTTAGAGAACAGTGACTTGTGATACATGGAGAGGTTAAAATTGTTGTAACTTGGAGAGGTTGATACTCGTGCCAGTAAAAGGTGTTGATTAGTGAATTTCTTAAGTAGATGACTTAAAAAATACTTGACGTAGCCTCAAGTGGAGGTGAACCAGTGTAAATCCTTGTGCACATTCTTTAATTCCTTGCTTTTTACATTATGTGTATTTATTATAATACATTTATGCAAAATGAGTGTCAAATGTGTACAAGCTCTATTCATCCTCCTTCTATAGGCACTTTGGATCAACATATTCAACCCTCCTCCTAGAGTCAATTGTTCCAACAACTTTTCCTATAGCTCTTTGACCTTTCTTCCTGGGGAAAACACCCTTAGAACCTTCTTGTATGACTTTGATCGTGTTTCTTGAAGCTACTTCTTCTTATGTTGGTTCCTCTTGACCCATGATCCTTTCAATAGAATATATATATATATATATATATATATATATATATATATATATATATAATCAATTTGAATGATTTCAACATATAAAATAAAAGAAAATGAAAAATAACTTTTTTGATATGATCTTGAGGGGTCTTTTGAGTTTTCTTTGTATTTTTTATCTTTTAAATAAATACAAGAAATGATGATTCATATAATAGGAATTAAATGCCATATTAATGGGTGTTAAAGAGTACTTATTGATAATTAATGTGCAATTCCGAGATTCTTGCCTAATTCATCCTCTAAAAGTATGCATTTTGTAATATAATATGATATATATGGAATCTATCATAAAAATAAGATTTCTATTTGTGAGAACCTTTTGGAGTTCTGAGTTAGAAGAACCCAATTTTGATCTTATCAAGGTAACTTGTGATGATCAACCTCATGAATTATCACTTTATTTCTCATCTTTGTTGAGTATGATGTCAATATCCTTCCCCAAACAAAATATTGGAATGGTCCTACCTTGTTCTCATATGTTGGTATAAGAGTTTTGACTCTTGATATTAGGTGAGTTTATATATGTATATATATATATATATATATATATATATATATATATATATATATATATATAATATACTTTCATTTTTATTTGTATTTTTAGACATATGGAAGGTATTAATGCTAAGAGTGTCCCTCAACCCAATGCTTATCGCAAAATTTTTGTTGATGAGTTTGTTTCACATATGGAGAGGTAATTAAAAGAGAATTTTCAGGAGAAAGAAAAAGAGAGCAAAAGCATAAAGATAAAGAGAAAATGTTTGATGAATATTGGAAAAGATAATCTCAAACTTTGATGAAACAGAGAAAGATGTAGAAAAAGAAAAATGTATAAAAAAAATTAGTGAAGAGAAAGAAATTAAGGAGGAGTTGAGGGATAAAGAAAATAAAGAATAGGAGTTGAGAGAGAAAGAAATTAAAGAAAAGGAGTTGAGAGAGAAACAAATAGAAGAGACGAAGTTATGAGAAAAAAAATGGAAGAAAAGGTGTTGAAAGAAAAAGAAATGGAAGAAAAGGTGTTAAGAGAAAAAGAAACTCAAGAAAAGAAGTTGAGAGAAAAAAAATTCAAGAAAAGGAATTGAGAGAAAAAGAAATGGAAGAAAAGGTGTTAAGAGAAAAAGAACCTCAAGAAAAAATTTTAGAGAAAAAGAAATTCAAGAAAAAAATAGAAGAAAAGAAAAAAATGAGAGATGTGTTGTACACTAACATGATACCTCCCAAGGTACACGACCTGAGGGGCTGATGTGACTACCCGACCAAGGTACCCCCAAAGTACACGACTTGGGAAGCTATTGAGATCATGTACCTAACAAACGCACCTCGTACATAGCCTGACTGGGTACATGTTGGCCTTGTAAGACGACTTGTGCTCGAATTGGTTGCCTTGCCATGTTAGTATAATCACCCCACATGAGGTAAACCCAAGGTTAAGTAACTCATTAAATTAACAGGTAATTAAGCTAACTGAATGAAAGCCTGACTTGGTAAGGCTCATAACAATAGTATAAAATGCACATTTTATGAAGTACATGATTACATTTTAATTCTCTAACATTTGATACCTCAGACTGACTTTGGAATCTGAGTGTCTTTTGTAGGCACCTATCCCTTCTTTCGTTCGAGCCTAGAAGAAAAGGTCCCTTTGAAGCCAAGCCCATGGACTTTTGGAGTTGTTTAAGAGACTTTGCAGGAAATAATCGACCTTATAAGAACAATTGATGCCACCATGAGGTCGGTAAATATTTTGTAAAGAAGAAGCTATAATAGTTTGGAAGCTTGAAGACCTGATGATGGTGTCTACTAGGAGCAAGGATATGGAAGTGAGGGCCTCAGTCTCTATAGGAAATGCAACGATGAAGAGATGGAGGCCTTTAAGGAAGAGAATGCAAGGCTAAAGAGAAGGCTTGAGGTTGACAATCAAGTAAAGCGAAAAGGAGTCGAAGATACTATGCACGCAGGGCCGAGATCCTTGTTCAAGGGAAATGCCACTCATGAGACTGAGGAAGAGAGTGAGTACAACCTGACCCTAAGAACTTAGGGGGCGACCAACAACTCCTTAGCCACCAGAAGCAACTGCCAACACCCTTTTGTTGATGGAATGACTGATACCCCCTCCTTAAACAATGGAAGGCAGCCACAATTTTTTATGATGGCATAATTGACCCTAACAAGTATGTGTCCATGTATACCAACCAAATAAGCCTTTACTCCACCAACAATGTTGTCTTATGCAAGGAATTTTCTTCCACCCTATGAGGACTAGTCCTAGATTGGTTTGCCAACATGCCACCCTTCTCCATTGAATGCTTCGACGCATTAACTGTGTCCTGTACTATGTACTTTGAGATGAGTCGTCAACATGATATCACCTCACTCTCCCTGTTCAACATAAGACAAGAACAAGGAGAGTCTTTGAGAGCCTATATAGACAGGTTTAAAACAACCGCTCTTAAAGTGAAGAATCTGAACTTTGACAACACATTATGATTAACGATTGCAAGTAAGGTCATTCCCTGGCAAATTGTGCATGAACCCTCCTGCCAATATGAATGAATTAAGATAGCGAGTCACCAAGTTCATGCGGGTGGAGCATATGAGAAAGTACAAGGCTAACTCCAAAATTTATATTATCCCAATTCAGAAGAAGGAGGTTGAAAAGACATAACAAAGCCTCAAATGCAATACACGACCACGAGAGCGCAAATTGTCTGATATACAAACTATGTATCCCTTAACGCTCCTAGATCATGAATCCTAGAACAAGCTCTATAAGCCAACCTCATCCCACCAACAATGAAGTTTCAAAGCTTGCTAGATGCTAACAAGAACAAATATTGTTAGTATGATCGTAATAATGGCTACACAACAAATGAATGCTAAACCCTTAGAGACAATGTAGAAGAGCTGACCAGGGTAGGACACCTTAGACGTTTCGTCAAGAGAGAAGATGAAGGAGCGTCGAGGCAAGATCGGGTCGGGTACCATAGGTACGATAATAGGAGAGATGATAGGCAACAATACCATCGAGATGACAGGAAGGCAGGATCCAATAACAGAAAGGCCACCACGACAGGAGGATAGGCAGCAAGATTATCAAGATAAGAGATAACCCTTGAGGGGGGTTATCAATCTAGAGGGTTTGCTGGAGGAGGTTCCTCGTCCTCAGCAAGGAAGAAGCACATGCGAGCCTTGTAGTCTGTGCACGCGGTATCCCAGAACTACAGGAAGAAGATGTCTCCCATCACATTCACAAATTCAGACTTCCTAGGGGTCGACCCTGAGCAAGACGACCCCATGGTCATAACGACCGAGATGAAAAGCTTCACTCCGAAAAAGATATTAATCGACCAAAGTAGTTCAGTGGACATATTAGAAGACTTACAAGAAGCTCCAACTCTTGGAGGATGCGATGATTCCCTACTATAAAGCATTTTACAACTTTTCTAGGAAAGAGTGGCAACACACCACGTTTGGGGAGGGAGCCTTGACCAAAACTGTCCCTATCTGATTCTTGGTAATTGATGCATATACGTCCTACAAAGTGTTACTCGGACGACACTCATTGAATCTATTTAGACCCGTGGTCTCAACCTTGCATATTGCTATGAAGTCTCCTTCAACCGCAGAAGATATAATCACAGTACATGGAGACCAGAAAACGGCTAGAGAGTGCTACATAGCAAGCCTAGAGCTACCACTGCCCAAGTTGACGACCAATAAGGTGAACAATGGAAGGAGAAGATATCAACCCGAGGGTGAACAATGATGCGTAAATGGAGCCTGTAGGAGAAACAAGTGTTTTCCCTCTACCCCAAGAAGGTCAAAGTTTCAAGATAAGGACTACCATTGATGAAGTATGGGAGAAAGCCATTGGCCAAACCTTGAGAACCAATCCCGACTTGTTCACATGGATAGTAATTGACAAACCAGGAGTAGACCCTCTGATAGCGTTGCATCGCTATCCGTTTTTAAAGGAGAAAAGCCAGTATCCCAAAAGAAAAGGAAGATAAGAGAAAAAAGAAGACAAGCCGCCAAGGCTGAAGCCGAAAAACTATTGAAAGCTAAATTCATAAAAGAAGCGAAGTACATGACATGGATTGCCAACCTGGTGCTAGTCAAGAAAGCAAGTGGGAAGTCATGCATGTGCATGGATTATACGGACCTCAACAAGGCTTGCCTTAAGGATGCGTATCCCATGTCAAGCATCGACAGATTGGTAAATAATTGTTGTCAGGCACAACATTTTAAGCTTCTTGTACACCTATTCAAACTATAACCAGATCCCCATAGTGGAAGATGATAAACTAAAGACCGCCTTAATCATAGAGGATGCAAACTACCACTATGAACTCATGCCTTTTGGCATAAAAAATGCGGGAGCAACATATTAAAGGTTGATGGACAGGGTGTCCAACCACTTGATAGGAAAAAGTGTAGAGGTGTATATGGATGACATGGTTGTCAAATCGCGAACGCAAGACTTGTTCGAGGTCTTTACAGGTTTGAGATCCTTGGGTTTATGTTGATGCACAAAGGCATTGAAATTAACCCAGAAGAGCTCCAAGTAGTAACCGAGATGAGAAACCCCAACAATGTGAAAGAAGTAGAACGACTGATTGGTAGGTTGATCATAATTTCCCGTTTCTTACTAAGGCTGGCTGACAAGACCAAACCAATGATTAAGTTGCTAAAGAATTCAATTAAATTCGTTTTAGACAACACATGTCAAGAGAAATTCGAAGAGTTAAAGAAGCTCCTAGCCTCGCCCTTGTCTTATGAAAACCTGACTCAACATTGCCGTTGTTAGTATACATAATGGCCACTAAAGATGCAATCGGGACGACCTTGGTCTAGGAGGTAAGCAACTAGCACAATTCGATATGCTTCATTAATCGAACATTACAAGATGTAGAGATGAGATATCAGATTGGTGGAAAAAAATGCATTATCCTTGATAACTACAACAAGACGACTACGACCTTACTTTCAAAGCCACTCCGTTATCATTAAAATCAATTACCTCAAACAGAAGATCTTCTAGAAGCTAGATAAAGGCGTAGTGCCTAGTTGACTTTGCCATTACCTTTAAGGCGCAGGAAAACTTTGTTGGTGGATTTTATATGTTGATGACTCTTGAAACCTCAAAGGCGTAAGAGCCAATATAGTGCTGGAAGGACCTAACGAGGTGGTCATCGAAAAATCACTCAATTTCAATTTAAAGACATCAAATAATTAGGCCAAATACGAGGCTATCATAGCCTGCCTCAACTTGTCTAAGGAAGTAGGAATGTAGAGCTTGATATGTCGAACCGATTCTAGGCTAATTGGGGGCCATTTAGCAGGAGAGTATTAGGTAAACAACGCCATGTTACTACAATACTATCATATAGTTTGCAACATGATAGATAGCTTCATGGAAGTAAAGCAGAAGCACATCCCTAGAAGCGATAACATGCGCATGAACATACTATCCAAGTTAGCAAGCACCAAAGCTAAGGGAAAATACAAGTCACTGCTACAACAAGTTTTGGCATCATAATCTATCGACAAGCTAAGTAGTTGCATGAAGGTTAACACGGAGGGCACTGTATAGAGCCATACATCTGCTATATCAAAACTGGCAACGTACAAGAAGGGCATGAGAAAGGATGGATACGCAAGGTAGCATGCTACACAATGATTAATGAAGAGCTATTATGTAGAGGGTATAGTTGGCCCTTTTTCAAATGTGTCACCTATGACCAAGCCGCCTACATAATACATGAGCTACATGAAGGAGTATATTGGTACCATTCCAGCATAAGAACCATGATGGCTAGGATACTACAAGTTGGGTACATTTGGCCTACAATGGAGGAAGATTATGCCTAGTATATGAAGAGATGCATCCCATGCTAGAAACACGACAACATCATCGACAACAAGGAGGACCTGCCACACAACGTGTTCGCACCCTAGCCTTTCTAGAAATGGGGGATGGACATTATCTAAACTTTTGCATAAGGCAAAGGTGAAGTTAAATTCTTTTTTGTCGGCATTGATTACTTCTCTAAGTAGATCGAAGTAGAACCGTTGGCGACCATCATAGCTCAACAACTATAGCGTTTCGTATGGGAAAAAATTGTTTGTTGTTATGGTACTTGGCAGCGTTTCATATGGAACTTGGCTTCTTAACTCACTACAAAAAAAAGATATATAGCATAGGTCATTTTATGGAGATTTAAAAGACCTCCACAGATAAAGTTCATATGGACAAATTATGATAGATTTTATAAAAGCCAACAATTGAGGGGGTTTTTTATTTTTTTAGGAGGTTTATGACCTCCGCAGATTGCAATACATTCTTCTCTTATGAATTTATGTGTTCCCTCCCAAATCAGAATCTTTCCCTTTCACTCGAAACCTAACTTTAGAGTGTTTCGCTCCGCGATTAAGCCATGTCGTAGCCTCCGTTGCAGCGATCTTCGTCGCGCCAGCTCTGTCCCGCAGTCTTTGTCGCGCCAGCTCCGTCGAAAGTTCAGAGTGCCAATCGATTCCGCTCCGCGATTAAGCCATGCCGTAGCCTCCGTTACAGCGATCTTCGTCGTGCCAGCTCCGTTGCGCCGTCTCCGTTGTGCCAGCTCCATCCCGCGGTCTTCGTCGCGCCAGCTCCGTCTTGTGGTCTTTTGAGAGGACATGGTGTGGGTCCTTTCGAAGGTGCTTTTCTTCTTCTCCCCCATTTCTCTCGTATTTGTATTTCTACTTTGTACTCTATGTACATGTTTCTGTAGATAGAAAAAAAAAGATGCTCGTGCAATTATATTGGGTATGGAATCATCAATAATACAATCACACCAATCATCATTTTTCACAATAGGCATTATTGTCACTTGGTAATGGTTTGAGTTGGACCCTCTTTTCTTGATTTTGTCTAATCCAATGGGAGCCGATTAGAAAGGGCTTACTCATTAGTCGGCGAATTGGTGCTCATAGTCCAAATATTACTTGATTTTTAGGACTTTTCTTTATATATTATACACACACATAGAACAAAACTCCGGTAATTTTTCTAGTTGGTTTTGGTGTTTTTTAATAAGAATTGGTGAACTAATCCAAATTCTATCTCTATCAGTAAGATTAATCCAGTCCATTCCTGATCAACTTGGTTATCCACAGTACTGTTTCAAGTAATAATGACTATGATATTTTAATGGGTTATTTAATTTTTAGTGTTATCTGTTGTAATAAGTGCCCAGTGGTGGAAAAAGTAATTGTTAATTAATTTGAGACTCTTGTGAAAGTTTGCTTGAATTGGTATAAAATGTAAGCAGCTGTTGATCTATTTGCATTGCATACTATTCCCTTCAAATATTTTGGGTTTATAGGCCTAAAAATGTTGTGTAAACAATCCCAGAGCTTTTCATGTGTCATGCATCTAACAAGTGAATAAATTTTGTTCTGGTTGCAACACTTTGTGAGTGAAGACTTCCCCCTCTATTCCTCATTTTAATCTGATGTTCCATGATAGATTATTTTCTTCCATTAAGTTCTTGAAACTGAAATTAAAAAAATTGGTGACGTAGACAAAAGTTGATGAAATTTATGATTCACGTAAGTTTTTCTGTCAATTCTTAACATTGTAACATATATGTTACATCTAAGGATGGCAAAACAATTCATTTATCCATCATCCATTTGGTCCATCCACCAGTCAATACATCTATTACCAAGATATAAAAGAAATGAGTTAGATCAAGTCCATCCATTTAATTTCACAGATGAGTAATGACCTACTCATTATTTTGGTCCTCCTATCAATATTTAACGGATCATAGTTAATCCAATTAGTGTTTCTGTTAGGTTCATTAAGATAACTAAGAAAGAACACAAACCAAAAAGGCGTAGACTTACAACAACTTTTGCATACAAAAGGAAGGTACTTTCTTTCACACAGGGTATTCCCTATTTACACAGCCATAGGCTCTCCGTTTCAAAAAGCTCCCCCAACACCTCCCTAAAGGCAACTATATATAGACTTCCTGAGAAAGACTCCATTCCCTTCCACCAAAACAACTAACTACATAACTAGTATTTTAAAATTTCATTCTATAATACACATTCCACTTTCTCTCATTATTTCCTAGCCTAACAGTTTCATAATTAAATCTTCTTAAATGAAAGTTTCATAAAATAAATGAATTGTCTAATAGATATATAAATTGTATTCTAAGATTTGGAGATGATGTGTAAATTCTCAATACTTTCCTTTCACATATGTTTCCTGAAGTATGAATATGAAGTTTGATATATATATATATATATATATATATATATATATATATATATAAGTCGCATTGCAAAATTTAAAGTAAAGAAAGTGTGACTATGGAACAATTTAAACACCCACTTGTTCATCTTCTTTCACAAACAAACATATTAACTTGCAGGTTGGCTCTGGCTGGCTGTGTAAGAATAATTTAGATTGTAAGAGTAAATGTATGAAAATATTTCAAATACAGGACTATTAATTAATTATTTTAATAAAGAGTATGAAAAAGGAGTTGATGATTTCTTACAAATTTTTTAGTAAAATGGAAAACTTATCAAGGGGACATATATATATTTCATGTGTTCATTTTCTAAATTAGACGCGTCAAGTTAATCCAAATGGCAAGGCTGTTGGAAGTTGTTTAGCAGTATACATGAAATTCCTTCATTTGACCCCTGTTTAGAAATTTTGAGCTCAAAACTGTTGGTAGGGGGAGCTACTTCACCTATGAATGAAGAATGACTTTGATGATGTCTACTGGATTAGAATAGAACATAGATTTGGTCTAGTTAGGTTATGCATTAGGCTAATAGTTTTTCTTTATCAGATGTAAATTAGGCCTGCTTTGTGCTGCTTTGGACCATTACACTCTTGCTGGTGCAAACATGAATGACTAACTGTTTAACTAATGGATTAGCTGTGAGTACTGCACTAAGGCAGTGAAAATACACTCACGATAATCAATTAGGTAAATTGTTAATCAATTAGTGACAGCAAAAACTCATTATAAAAGCTGGTTTTAGAATCTGTTTTGGGTTTGGAGAAAATTGATAGATCACGCAGTTTTCCATCTGAAAGAGAGCCTTCTGAGAGTCACAGAGTTTCTGAACATTCCGGAAGATCACTCAAGTGCAGATCCAAGAAGATTGATAGTTGATTCTACCATGATGGGTCTTGCTTGAATCAAGGAGCATATTGTCAAATCTGCACAACATAGGTGTATTCGTTTCTTGGACAAATGTGAGTTGGTGCTCAATGGTATCCAGTTTTGTCATCCAGGTTTGATGCTGGTCAAAAAGAGCCGTGACCATGCGCAACATTTCCTGCTCGTAGTGAGTTCTGGTGGCAGAAGAGGAGGCGTCAGCAGCATCCACAGGGTCATTATCTGGTTCATCTTTGAAGCTCCAGGTGTTGCCCCGAAAGGACGTTCCCATGTGGTGAAGGGCATTTGCACCAATCAGGCTTGTGTGATTTGGAGTGTAGGAGGCCTTACCAGAAAAATCCACTTTGTAGTGCTCAAGGACTTTGCACAAGAATACAGCATAGGGTAGAGGATAGTTGGGTAGCTTGATGGCTTTCTGCATTGTATCAGAGACAACCTCAGACCAGTCTACAAGAACGTTGGATTTGAAGGCATGGATAAAGAAAACATCCTCTGTTGTGAGTTGAGCATGGTTGCCGTTGCGGAGAACCAGAATCCAAGCAGTTAAAAATGCGAGCACCCGCTCGTCTTTCTTCATCCCCCCGACGCGGAAGATACTGTAGTCGCATTTGGCTTTGGGATCCCTCAAGCAACCCTGGTAGATATCCAGGCGATTTGCCCCAGGAAACCTTCGATGGGCCGGAATGCTTGAGATGCAGAAGCCAGCAATGGAGGTCCAAACATCTGGGGTTAGGACAATGTTTACCCCTTTGACGCGCGAGGTGAGAAGATCCTCTTCACACGCGAGATTTGCGTAGAAAACCCTAACCAAATCGGGGTAAATGTCACCTGTGAGTTGGACGAATGTCTCCAGGTGTTGGGAGGAGATAAGCTCTGGGAAGGCAAAGCCGTGAGTGCGAAAGAAGGTCAGTTCGACGTGCTTGTGGTTGATGATTTTTCGATTGCGAAAGGAGTCATTGAAATTTTATTGAGCGTCGCGATCACTGATCCAGCCATCAATATCTGGATCTCGTTGCTTGGTTGCCATGCGCTTGACACGCTTGCGAGAGGAAGAGGAGGATGCCATGGTGGAGTGGTGTAGGGTGCTGGGTGACGAGTGGAGCAGAGGTTGAAAGGGAAAGGGGAAGCCTAGGGTTTTAGAGATTAGGAAGTACAAGGGTCTGGGTGCAGAGATTAAGATTGCTATTAAGAGCAGGGATGTACTTACCTAATGGATTAGCGGGCTCCTTTTGAGAAATTAAGTAGTAACTATGTGAGGCAGAACTTAACATAGACTAGGCTTCAGACAGAACACGATAATGGATTAAGGTCAAGGTTAGGCAAACAACTACACAGTTTGAACACAATAGGCATACAAGCAGATGCAGAAACCAGAACGAGCCAGAAAAAAAATGATTGCTAAACATATATGAAGTATGCATGTAACCTGAATTTGAACCTAATAGTTTAGATTGGAGGAGTGTGACAGATAATACACTTACAACAGAAACACAAAATGGCACACACACACAAAATAGTAGTTAAGTAAGCATAGTTAATGAAAGCAAGTGATGTCCAAAATACCCAATTCATTTTAAAGAGTGTAAAACCTCTCTCTGGCCAGAGGTTTAGTAAAGATGTCTGCTAGTTGATGTTGTGTGTCAATGTACTCAACCTTGCACTCTCCCTTGGACACATGATCTCTGATGAAGTGGTGCCGGATTTCAATATGCTTGGTCTTAGAGTGCTGTACTGGATTTCTTGTAAGATTAATTGCACTGGTGTTGTCACATTTTAAAGGAATGTGATCAAGGTGGATGCCATAATCCTCAAGTTGGTTCTTAATCCAGATAGATTGGGCACAGCAGCTGCCAGTAGCTATATACTCTGCTTCAGTAGTGGACAGAGCAACACATGCCTATTTTTTTGAGTGCCAAGAAATTAGAGAGCCACCTAAGAGGTGGCAAGTTCCACTGGTGCTCTTCCTGTCAGTCTTGCAACCACCAAAGTCTGAATCGCTGTATCCTACCAAGGAGATTATAGAGCCATGAGGATACCACAGACCTAGGTTTCTAGTGCCTTTAAGGTATTTAAAGATGTGTTTAACAGTAGTTAGATGAGATTCTTTGGGGCAGGACTGGAATCTGGCGCATACACACACACACTGTGCATAATATCTGGACGGCTAGCTGTGAGGTAGAGAAGTGATCCTATCATTCCACAATATTTAGTCTGATCCACTGTAGGCCCTGTTTCATCAATGTCTAGATAGAAATTTGTAGCCATAGGAGTTGATGATTCCTTGCAAGCTTCCATGCAAAATTTTTTCAGTAGCTCAGTGTAGTATTTAGATTGATGGATAAAGAGTCCATGCTATCCTTGTTTAATTTGGAGCCCTAAAAAGAAGTGCAGCTCCCCCATCATGGACATTTCAAACTCATCTTGCATGTTTTTGGAGAATTCTTTGCAAAAAAGAATTTTTGTTGAACCAAAAATGATGTCATCCACGTAGATTTGAACAAATAAAAGATCATTTTTAGCTTTCTTAATGAAGAGTGTAGAGTCCACCTGCCCTCTTCGAAATCCATTTTGAATCAAGAATTCACTTAGTCTTTCATACCATGAGCGAGGAGCTTGCTTAAGTCCATAGAGTGCCTTTTTTAGCTTATACACATGATTTGGAAACTCATAGTCTGTGAATCCAGGGGGCTGTGCCACATAGACTTCTTCCTTAATAAATCCATTTAGGAAAGCGCTATTCACATCCATTTGGAAGAGCTTGAATTGTAGTAAGGATGAAATGGCAAGGAGGATTCAGATGGCCTCAAGGCGTGCTACAGGAGCATAGGTCTCATCATAATCAATCCTTTCTTCTTGACAGTACCCTTTGGCTATCAATCTAGCTTTATTCTTGATAATCACACCAGAATCATCCAGCTTGTTGCGAAAGACCCACTTTGTGCCTATGATTTGCTGAGATTGAGTTCTTGGAACAAGATCCCATACATCATTTCTCTTGAATTGATCCAATTCGTCATGCATTGCTAGAAACTAGTGTTCATCCTTGAGGGCATCACTCACTGATTTTGGCTCAAGTTGAGAGATAAAGGCTACATTTAGACAAAACTGGCCTAGCTGCCTGCGTGTGGAAACACCTTTAGAGATATCCCCTATGATGTTGTCAAGAGACATAGTTTTAGGCACTATCCAGTCAGCGGGTAAATCTGCTGCAGAGGTAGAAGTCTCAGCTGCTCCAGGTGATGAATCTGTTGCTGCTATAGGTTTAGGTTATGTCAAGTCTGCACCTGTGTCATTTAATTCTGCACTATTTCTTGAACCAGAGGAATTAGTAGCATGATTATCAATATTCTCATGAAATGCAACATGAATGGATTCCTCTATAGTTAATGTTCGTTTGTTATAGACTCAATAGGCTTTACTAGTGGAGGAGTAACCTAAGAAGATGCCTTCATCAGCCTTAGGATCAAACTTGCCAAGATTGGATTTACCATTATTTAGTATGAAACACTTGCAACCAAAGGCTTTGAAGTAAGATATATTAGGTTTTCTACCTTTGAAGATCTCATAGGGTGTAAGTTTCAAAACAGGTCTGATTAAAACTCTGTTCAGCACGTGGCAAGTTGTACTTACAGCATCTGTCCAAAAGTATTTTGGTAAAGAGTTGTCATTGAGCATTGTCCTTGCCAACTCTTCCAAAGATCGATTTTTTCTCTCAACCACACCATTTTGTTGTGGCGTTCTAGGGGCTGAGAAATTATGTGAGATACCATGATGTTCACAAAACTTTTCAAAAGATTCATTTTGAAACTCACCCCCATGATCACTTCGAATGGATTTGATTTTCAAGTCTTTCTCATTTTCAACAATTTTGGCAAATTTCCTAAAAACTGAGAAGGTGTCACTCTTAGATGAGATAAAGAAGGTCCAAGTAAAACGAGAATAGTCATCCACAAGAACAAGTGCATAATAATTTCCTCCCAAGCTTCTGGTTCTAGAAGGTCCAAACAGGTCCATATGAATTAGTTCTAATGGATTAGAGGTGGAGATATGTTGTTTTGACTTAAAGGATGTCTTTACTTGTTTACCTTTTTGGCATGCGTCACACAACTTGTCTGACTTAAACTTTATATCAGGCAACCTAGTGACTAACTGCTTTGACACAAGCTTATTTAGGTGACTCATATGTATGTGTGCAAGTCTTTTATGCCAAATTCAAGGTTCATCATTCTTAGCAAATAGGCAAGCAATTGAATCAAAAGAAGTGTTTTCAAAGTCCACCATGTATATGTTCTGAATCCTTTTTCCCACAAATACCAGTTCATTTGTGGATGCATGACAGATTAAACAATGATGGGCTTCAAAGGTTACTTTCAGATTCTTATCACACAGTTGGCTAATGCTAAGTAAATTATGCTTGAGTCCATCCACTAACAGAACATCCTCAATTTCCACAGCTGATGATGACCTTACCTTACCAGATCCAAGAATCTTACCTCTGTTGTTGTCACCATAAGTGACATGTCCACTTACTTTGTGTGAAATTTTGCTGAATTTCGAGCTATCACCTGTCATGTGTCTAGAGCAGCCACTATCCAGATACCACATTGACTCCTTAGCTTCAGCATTTTCCTGCAAAACATATTATTTTGATGAATCAGGTACCCAAACAAACTTGGGTCCTCTTGTGTTAGACTGTGTTGCAGTTCTTTTGGGCACCCATTTGAATTTTCCTCTAGGAACCCCACTGTTTTTAAAGTAACAGGAAGTAGAAAAGTGACCAGGTTCAGAACAATAGGTGCAGATAATGGAGGATGATTTACTAATGTTGAGAAAATTCCTACACGATAATCGATTAGGGTTGCCACTATAACCAATTCCCTCTTTATTCAGCACACTCCTTTGGGATCCTAAAACAGCATCTAGGTTGGATCTTCCTAGAGTGAATTTTGACAGGGTTTCCATTAAGTACTCTATCTTCTCTAGCTGTCCTAGACAGTACGTACATCTAGACTTGGAGTGTTTTTCAGATTGCTCAGAAACTCTGTGACTCTCAGAAGGCTCTCTTTCAGATGGAAAACTGCATGATCTATCAATTTTCTCCATACCCAAAACAGATTCTAAAACCAGCTTTTATAATGAGATTTTTGCTGTCACCAATTGATTAGCAATTTACCTAATCGATTATCCTGAGTGTATTTTCACTGCCTTAGTGCAGTACTCACAACTAATCCATTAGTTAAACAGCTAGCCATTCATGTTTGCACTAGCAAGATTGTAATGGTCCAAAGCAGCACAAAGCAGGCCTAATTTACATCTGATAAAGAAAAACTATTAGCCTAATGCATAACCTAACTAGACCAAATCTATGTTCTATTCTAATCCAGTAGACATCATCAAAACCATTCTTCATTCATAGGTGAAGTAGCTCCCCCTACCAACAAAAACAATGTCAGGTTTGAGAGTAGATGTCCATGCATGAATTGACAAATGGTTATAATCATATCCGACCCCCTAACTCACAACCAGTGTTACCTTTTAATAAAAGTGATACACATATATATTACATTTCGATTAGCCTTAACTTTACTCAAAACAATTTCAAAGAACTCAGTATTGTGTCTGATTAACAAAATCATAGGTTTCATCTTCTTCTCTTTTTCCTTCCCCTTTTAATTCCTCTGTATGTACAAAATAAAACCATGTTGTGTGTTTTTCATACAGGAATTCATTAAACTATTTCAGTTATGTGTTTTTCATTGTTCTTTGGTGAATTAAATCCCAAAAATTCATCAACAAAACTTGTTTCATTGGTGGTCCAGAATGCTCACAATGTGTTTCTGAGAGTATCACTTATGGTCAATTAATGTGTTTCTTCACTTTTGTTTTTACTTGCAGCTGTCAATGGACTCATCACCTAATCTCAACTAACATCCTGGTTTTATTCTCTATCTCTTTATTCATTTGTCATTTGTCATGTTTATGTGGCCTATATTATTAAAACTAGCATTATTTGTGTGGCCTACATAGAAGAACAACTACCATTTGTGTGGCCTATATTATTCTGTAGAAAATTTAAAAAATGTTCTAAAGTATATCATAATACTAAAACTTACAAAACACTATTATAACAATGATAACAAACCTAAATTTCCCTTTAGAAAATATTATTAAAATTATCTACTCTCTAGAATTATAACAGCAAAATAAAAAAATACACTTACGAAAAAAAAAAACACCAAAACTAAAACTGCAGCAAAACAAAGCAAGTAAAGTAAAACTAATTTTCTATCTCTAACTAGCTCTAAACTAAACTAAACAACTTCATATTCACTAAACTATCTAATTAGATAAAATGAGGGCTCTGTGAAATGTGTGAATGTTCTAAGGGTTTCACTTTCATATATAGAGACAAACATTAGAGATTGATCTAAAAAATGTTTCTGTTTCTGGTTTCATTCTGCTGTCATTTGGTCACGTGATATTATGATTAAGCGGCATGATATAAGCATATGTTATCCATCATGATTTGATGTTTGATATTTATGAAAATAGCAACATTCACAAAATCTAAGCATATCGTGTTTTGATGAGTTCGTGTTACTTACATATAAGTACCTCAATTATTTGTTTCTTACATATAAGTTTTCATAGTACAAACACAACATTAGTTAACACTAATAGAAAAAGACATCTTATGAACACACAACATTTTCTTCACAGTCCCTCACAGCTCTAGAACTAAGTCTGCAATTGGTACTTTCTCTGTTACAAAACTGAAACTAAAAATAGACATGCTGTAAATGATTTTCTCTGTTACAGTCACTTGGTACTTTCATCAAGTGAATCATCAAATTCTATAATTAAATTGGAATGCATAGATATAAGAGTTGTGAAAAGTTGTTGCATGCTTACAATCTGCATCTGTTTTGATCCAGTACTCCCTGTTGGCAGATGAATCTTCTTCCTCTGGATGCACCAGATCATTTTTGTTGTCCATCATTGAGTATTTTCTTCTTCTTCATGTTCTTGTGGTGTTTAGCAGATTTTTGTGCAACTGTAGAACTTTCGGGGTGAACTTTCTTTCAGAACTTTTTTGTGCACCAGATTTTTACTATTTAACTTAACTTCTCTTTTTATTTAGTTTTTGGAAACTGGACAACTTCCTAGTCGGGGAAAATTATACATTGATACTCATAAAAGAAAGGATGGATCATTTGTAAATGATGCGGCAAAGGCTATATCAGTTAGTTGTACCATAATATGATATTTTCGTGCATTTTCCTTCAATGGTTAGAGTTTTCACTACATATTGTTGTGTGCCTATAGGAACAAATTGAAGTGGGTTTGACTCAAAGCACTAATGATGAATCAGAGGTTTCCCCTAATGATGTTGTTGGTAGAGTGTTAGGCCCAGAGCATTCTGGGAGGGTGCGATGCATGGGTTTAGGAGCAGCTCCTACTAACTCATTTAGAAATATAAGATTTCGACTTTTGGATTTAAGCATTGCTTCATCTAGTGTTGCCACATCATCAACATCTTCTGATTAGTGGCAACAAAAGTACACTAATTTAGAATCCCAAATTCAAACCACCTTGGGTGCACTAAAAGCCTACATGATAATGAAGGAAGGAAAGATCTCTGATGAATTAACTGCCTTCTTTGATCCTCAACCACAAGTAAGTTATGTCCAGCCTTTGGAAACTAATTATCTTGGTACTTATTTGTGATGTGATTTTTGATACAAGAATTATACTGTATTGGTGTGAGTTAACCATCGATACCAAATAACCATGATTTTTGTGCAGGTCAATGATCTAGTAATAAACTATTTTAGTATATGCATGTTGATTTCATGATTTGAGGTTGACGTCCTTCTTGCAGATAATATTTATCTTTTATAATTTCAGCAAACCGGTGATGCAAATGATTCTGAGTCTTCTATGGGTACAAGAGGATCATCTGGTGGTAGCAACATTTAGGGTGTTGATGATGTTTTTTAGGATGAAACTATTTTAGTGTGTTATGAACTTTGAGTAAGTATGGATTAAGTTGTAATTGTTTCAATTTAAATTGCTTTTATGTTAATATGTTGATTTTGAGAATCAAAAGTTCTAATGATATATATTTGAGCACTTTGGTTGAAGTATTTGATTGAAGTTTACAAAAAAAAATATTGTTGATATAAAAATATAAGTACCTCAAATGATGACATACATTGTCAAGTATAGTAGGAAATTCTAATTACAAACAAAATATTGTTTTTTATAAGATTTGAATAACGCAAGAAAAATACAGTAATAAATTCACAAATTAAATAATACAAACGAAACAAGTTAAAACTTTTACAGTATAATTCTCGAATTGAAGAAAAATAGGAATTTTTGAATCAAATAGGTTTATGGAAATAAATGAGAGGTTATAACCCTCCATTAAAAAACTTCCACAATATAAACCTGGTACCAGGGGTTGTAGAAAACCTTCACAAATAACTTGTGGGGAACCTATCTGTGGAGGTTTGAAAAACCCTTGCAAATTATTTTGTGGAAGGTAAAAATCCCCGCTAAACGAAATTAAAACCTCCGCAATTTAGCTTTTTTTTTGTAGTGACTCTACTGCACTACCTTTAATTATCTATAAATTGTATTATTTATTTTAGTGTTCTTGGAATATCTATATATTATATTATTTATTTTAGTGTTCTTGGAAGTACACTTCACTTGTAGATCTAACCTCATGTTTGAGAGTTAGAACCTAAGGGTGTTAGAAGCATGATATCCCTATCCAAGTAAAGGAACCCTCACATTGAGAATAAGACTCTTTAAACTAACTAAACTCGCATACCCATGTCTAGTATATGTCAAGGATTAGGAGACTTGATTGAATCTAAACACTAGAGTAGATGTCTCTGCATCTAGTGCTAATGGGATATGATGATTGGCCAAATCACCAAGGAATTCAATATAAATCAAGTAACCAACATGTGAAACAATAACATAATAAATATATAATCAAGTGCAATATAGAGAGAGTTTAGAAGTTACATTCAATCCCAACTATGAAGGAATTCGTTGCTCATAATGATGTGTACAAGAAGAACATGGAGTAGCTTTCCTCCTTCCATAGCTTTACAAGAATATACAATAAGGTCCTAAGTTATTTATGGAGTTTCTCTATCTAAAGTGATTTATGTAACATCGCTAAGGAATATTACTTTTAAATAAATATAGAGGAATAAATAAAATAAATAAAACATAATAATAACTATCAAACCCCATTTATAATCATATTTTCCCAAAAACGCGAGAAAATTAAAACCATGAAATAGTATATCTTAAAAAAAATTTGAAGATAACATTTATTACAACCCATAAAATAACTAAAACAGAAACTGTTTGAAAACAAGAAAATATCCAAATATTAAAATTCTTCGAATCCCCATATAATCTCGCTCTCTAAACTCAAGCATCTCCTGGCTCACCTGTCAAAACATCTGCTCCCGGATAACAAGTTATCTGATTATCGCCACACACAAACAGATAGGGTTAGCTGTATCAGGAAAGTACTTCTCCAGGAAGCGAGTCTTGAAGTTGGCCCAAGTCACTAGCTCTTCCCTCGTCCGCATCTGCTATTGCATGCCTGCCCACCAGTATTCAGCATCATTGTTCAATAGGTATACAGCAAATTCCAGCTTCTGCTCGTCCGCACAATTCATCACTCCAAATATCTTTTCGCACTTGCGAAGCTAGGCATCAACTTCGTCGGGAGTGGCCCTACCTGTAAATTCTACAGGTTTATGTCGTAGAAAATCCTTCACCGTCGCCACTCTCACTGGTGCAATCGCCGCTCTTGGCTATGCTGGAATAGGGTTTTGCATCGCATCCACCATCCGATGAATGGCTTTCGCAATCTCATCAGCACCATTAGCATTTCTCCTCCTCCTATGAGCCGCCATTGCCTGGATACGCCACATATTCAACTGTTAAACATCACTTCATCAGTTTAAAAAACCACTACCTCCTTAAATTTAAACACACACAACCAGATGCACAACATAACAAGCTCACTCCCCAAAAAGGCCCAAAATATTTCTGAAAAACATTTTCAAAACTTATGTTCTGATACCAACTGTAACATCCCTAAGGAATATTACTTTTAAATAAATATACAGGAATAAATAAAATAAATAAAACATAATAATAACTATCAAACCAATTCATGTTTCTTGCTAACACATGTAATTCAAGGATTATATCACCCCACAACATGAGCACATATATAAAGATATAAAAGCAAATAAATACACATAATTGACATACATAGGACTTGAACCCAAGTCCTCTCAACACAATTAAATTACTCTCAACCACTTGAGCTAGTACTATTCCACGTCATACAAGTTAGAATTTAATGCTCTAAGACTTCCACTACCCGCATTTATTAATTAATTATTTATTTAATTAATTAAATTCCACGAGTCTTACAATTTACAAAATCAGCAAATGAATCCAAGGGACATGCCCTGTATTTATAGAAATTTGAGTGTTGCTCTGGCTTTTATCTTTTAAGTTTAGCCATGGAGGTTTTCTTCATGAGTGAGTTTCTTTCCAAGCATGGGCAATCAACTTTAGAGGTCAATAAAGGAGGTTTCCTTACCATGGAGGTCTTCCTTTGATGCCCAACTTCAAATCTAGAGCTTAATGTTTCCTTGTAGTGAAGGTATCTTAAAATGTGGCCTAGCGCCAAATTTGTTACTCAACCGTAAGCTTAAATTTTGCTTTTCTCAGTTTATCTTTCTAGATTGAGCTATAACTTTTGGGGCTTTGCACCAACTTCGTAATTTCCTTCATTTTACTTGCAAAACACAACACAATTTTATTAAATTCTAATTTTTAGGATTTCTCATCACGACATTTTGTATTTATATGCAATTAAGGCAATTCTAATGATTTTTACATTGATTTAATGCAATATAAGTGTATAAAAGATACGAAATTAAACTAATACTAGACACTTATCAACATGCCCCAACTTTAGCTCTTTGCTTGTCCACAAGCAAAGCTTAAACACTTCCATATAATGGTTTCAAAAGATTTGATCATGGTTGGTTTAGGAATTCATAATTAACACTTCAACAAAAAGCTAAGAGAAATGGAATCAAGTCTTGAATTGTAACCTATGGAATCAGTTATACACAAATGTAGTTCAATTATCATAGCTAAAGATCAAACATAGTGTCTCTCAATGTATTTTTGGCTTTGAGTACATAATTGCATCCTCCCAAGTGTTCAAAGTGTTTGTTCTCTTAGCACGTTTTGCAATTGTCCATTTGGCTTTATATTTTCATTCCCAACTGCCATGTACACATGATTGGCAAATGTCACTTAGGTCTTTTGAGCTTGTAATGTAGCTAGACTATCAAACAACTTTGTTTTTCAAGATAAACAAGACTCACTACTAAAAAGGAAAACAACAGTGTGCAAGTGCCATGAGTCTAACTTATTTCAACCATGTTTTTCTTTTGTTTTTCGCTTCTACTACAACCCAACTTCTTTTCAATTCTTTTCATTCCCTTTGGGTACATCTCTAACTTTTAGGTATGCAGAAAGCATACCCTAACTTTATTTCTTTATCCATTACACAACTCACCAATCCCTTCATGGCTCACACACATTTATTGTATCCTTCTCATAAGTAAGAAGGGTTGGATTACCTAAATTCTAAGCTTAGGGTGTGTGTTTCAGGCCAATGTTCAAAAGGTTATTTTTCATTCAAAAATCATGTAGTGTGGTTGTTTGGCCTTGGTGTAAACATAATTTTTCACGAAAAAGAGTTTCCTTGATCATTTCTAAGCCAATCATGCTTAATAGCTATGAGAAATTTGACACAAAAAAACTCGTGGCTCAATCACTTAAATGCTTTCTCTCATTCTTACATTAAGTGTTTGGCTGACTCATCTCACAAGGTTGGATTCACTTTTCTGTGTCAATCTTTAACCAAGAACTGGCCTACATTGCACTAATTTTTATTAAGCACCATTTGTTTTTCTTTCTTTCCTTCCGTTGTAGTCTCAATGTTTTCAAAACAGTTTTCCAAAGTGTGTTTTTCTTTTTTTTGTTTGGTTCCTAATCCAACCTTGTGCAAAAGGTACTTACATCCTAAACTAGGTTACCTAAGACATGTATACTTAATTATCACACAATTTAATCTAAAACAAAATTTAAAAACACTAAAAACTGAAATTAAAATGCACAATTTAAAATGCACAAAAGTTTGAAAAAGAACCCTGTTTGGTTGATGGTGGGGGTGTCTCTTCACTACTCCTTTGGATCAGATGATCCATATGCCTTCTCGAAGTCAAATAACTCATTAGAGCCTTCTCCCTCCTTCTCTATTGGTTTAACTACCTCCTGCTCTACTAGTTCCTCATTGTTGGAAGGTTTTCACTTCCTTCATCTCGTGCAACTGATATTCTCTTAGAATTACACCAACTGCCTTGAACTTTGCCATATCAGCAAACCATGGCATTTCCTTGATTGCTAGCAACTTTTCATCGGGGAATGCTTCACTAATTTCCTCTTCTTTGCACATAATTTTAGAGTTGGTGAGTCTACATAAATGATCAACCGCTATATTTTCATTGCCTTTCTTGTCTTTGATCACCAAATCAAATTCTTGCAATAGAAGTATCCACCTAATCAGCCTAGGCTTAAAGTCAGATTTTATGAGCAAGTATTTGATTGTCGCATGGTTATTGAAAATTGTGATTGTAAAACCAATGAGATAAGTTATGAACTTTTCCAGTCCAAAGACAATAGCTAGAAGCTCTTTTTCTATTGTTGTATAGTTACTTTGAGATTCATTAAGCACTTTGTTGGCATAGTGAATGACTTGAAATTGCTTATTCTTCCTTTGGCCCCAAGACAACTCCCACAACATAATCACTTGCACCCCACATCATTTCAATGTTGAGATTCTAATCTGGTGTAGTCATTATTGATGTGGAGCTCAATTTGTTCTTGAGCGTAGCAAAGGCTTCTTCACATTCTTCATCAAAATTGAATTTTGTATGTCCTTGATCAAGAGGTGGCTTAGAGGCTTAACAATCTTTGAAAAATTCTATAGAATCCAACATGCATTAATAAACTTCTAATTCGTTTAACATTGGTAGGTGATGAAAATTTTCCTATCAATTCCACCTTAGCTGGATCAATATCTATCTCTCTTTCTGAAATTTTGTGACCAAGGACAATCCTTTCTTTCACCATAAAATGACATTTTCCCAATGTAAGACTAGATTGTTTCCACACCTCTTCTCAATTCTACATTGAGGTTTTCAAGGCAATTATCAAACAATGAACAAAAAATAGAGAAATCATTCATGAGAAGATGGATAACATACACATTTTGAAAGTTGTTGGAGCATTACACAGGCCAAATGACATTTTTTTGTATGCAAAGATTTCAAATGGACAAGTAAATGTTATTTTCTCTTGGTCCAATGGATCCATTATGATTTGATTATACCTTGAATATGCATCTAAACAACAATAATATGCTTGTCCAACAAGTCTCTCCAACACTTGATTTTCAAATGGAAGTGGGAAGTGATCTTTTCTAATGGGTTGGTTCAACTTCCTATAGTCAATACACATCCTCCACCCTGTCACTTTTCTTTTGGGAATGAGTTCATTGTTCTCATTTTGGATCACTATCATCCCACCTATCTTAGGAAAAACTTAAACAAGGCTTACCCAAGCACTATCTAATATTGGATATATCATTCCAGCTTCAAGTAGTTTTGTCACTTCCTTTCTTACTTCCCTCTTCATAGTGGGGTTGGGACGTCTTTGGGGTTGAGCCACAAGTTTGTACTCATCCTTCATCAAGATTTTATGCATACAATAAGATGGACTAATACATTTCAAGTCAAATAAGGTCTAACCTATTGCACCTTTGTTAGCCTTTAACACCTCCACTAACTTGGTTTCTTCTTCACTTGTGAGTGTACTGCTTAGAATCACTGGTTGATCACCATCTTTTCAAAGGAAAACATATTTAAGATTGCCTGGAAGCTACTTTAGCTCATATTATGGTTGTTGCCATTGTTCTTCATTTTTGGGCTTGAGCTCCAATATTGGGGTTGTGAAAGAGGAAACTTCTTTTGTTTGAACAGATCCTCTAAGCACTTTTGAACTTCCTCCTTATGCTTAGTAGTCCACCCTTGAACTTCCTCCTTTTTGTCATGACGATGCTTTATGGCTTCAAACACATTGAATATGACCTCCTCATCCTACACTGTCACTTTCAATTTTCCATTGTCAACATCAATGATGACTTTAACTGTGTTCATGCAAGGCCTTCCTAGGATGAGAGGTACTTCTGAATCTTCCTCCATATCCATGAAAAAAAAATCTATTGGAAAGTAGAATATTTCTACCTTGACCAACAAGTCTTCTACTTTAACTGTCAGCCAATTGAAGTGTCATTCTTGGTGGTTGTACCTCTACATCTCCAAATCTTTTTAACATGGACAAAGGCATTAAATTGAGACTTGCTCCATGGTCTAGCAATGCTTTGTCCACTGTTAAGCTGCCAATAATTACTGGCAACATGAAACTTCTTGGATCCTTAGAGTGTAGGTAGGGACTTTTGAATAACAACATTGCAGCCAACTTCTAATTCCATAGTCTCATCCTCTTGGATTCTCTTTTTCTTTGTGAGTAGATCCTTCATGAATTTGGCATAGGTAGGAATTTTGCTCCATGGCCTCTATGAAAGGTATATTGATCTACAATCTTTTGATCATATATAGGAATTAGGGATGGCAAAGGGGTGGGATGGGTACGGGTATCATGATCCCATCCCCATAATAAAAATTCATCCACATCCATATCCTCATCCCTACTAGATAACGGGTATATTCTTATATCCATACCCATTTTTTTATTATTCTAAATATTAATTAAATAATTTTTATAAAAAATTTTAAAAATCACACCAAAGGAATCATGATACTATCAAAATATTCAATATTAAAATAACATACTCTGTTTTCATTTCATGATGTCAAATATTAAGAAAAATATTATAGTAGTATAAATCTCAAATGGTATCAAATAACAACTAGAGAAAATTCAAATAATTATATAAAAGCAAAACAATTACACATTACTAAAATTTTATAATAACCAAAATATTTATTAATTTTACAAACGATCAGTGGTTTCATTTGCATTTGATCCACTTACACATAGAAAAAAATGAAAAATTAGATATGATATAATAATTGAAATTGAAAATTTTAATTACGAGAATATAATGTACCTTTTTTATCAGAATCATTTTCACTCATGAGAACATCTTTCTCTTTTAATTTTGAAACACCTACAAACACCAAATGTAGAATATTAAATGAAAATTCGTAAAAAAAACTAACAATAAATATTAATAAATTTGAGTAACTTTCCTAGATGGTTTGAGTTCCATATCCAACTTCTTGTACACATCAAAGCCTCTATAGTAATATGATGAAGTCGACTACGGTAAAAAGTTAATATTTGACCACCAGTACTAAAAGCAGATTCAGAAGCTATAATTGTTATTGGAATAGCTAAAACATCCCTTGCAATTGCTTGAAGGGTTGGAAACTTTAAACCATTTGTTTTTCACCATGATAGGATATCAAATTCTTGTGTAACTGGCAAATTATCTTCTTCCAAGTAATAATCCAACTTTGTTTTCATAATTGTAGTTCTAGATTTTTTTTCTTTTTTGCCATAAACTCTAAAAATTCATTTGCATCATTATCAATAACCTTTCCGAACTCCAATGGTGTAGCTCTATAAGAAGAAGTTTCATTCTTTTTTTATTGATATTCAAAAACCAAATCATAGCACATTTGACAAATCCTACTAAGTTTTATATCAAAATCAATACCATACAATTTATAAAAATAATATTCTAACATGTCCATCTTGTACCTTTGATCTAAAACTGAAGCAATTGCCAATATATCATGAATAACACTCCAGTAACTTTCAAATTTCTTTAACATTTGTATTGCCATATTTTGAATGGTTGTCTCAGGAGATTTAACCCAATCATTTATTGCAAGCTTGATCTCACAAATCGTTGGGAAAAAGAATTTGGCAGTTGGGTATGTGGAGACAGAAATGATTTATGTGATATCATTAAACAATTTTAGCCTTCGATAAACATCCTTTGCAAATTACCTAATAAATTATAGATATTTTAGTAATTTAAACGGGGATGGGTATTTGGACGAGGATGTGTATATCCCTATCCCCATCCCTAGTTGAAAACTTCAGGTATTACCCATACCTAGTCAATACGAGAATTCTCCATCAAAACGAGAACAAGTTCGGGTGATACCCATGAGCACGAGTTTATTTGCCATATCTACAAGGAATCTAGTGAATTGCCTTTCTTTATCCTTTTTGGTTGGTCTATGAGGATAAGGCAAACTTGTCACATTCGAATTTTCTATCTCAACATCTTTCTTTCTTCTTTCTTTTCTCTCCCCTTCTTTTTTTCTTTTTTTTTTCTTTTTCTATTTTTGCATCTACTCTAGTATTTAAATCTACTATGGCCAACTTCCACTTCTAGATTTCTAATGGATGACGTTGTGTTCTTTTTATTTGTTGTTGAAACTTAAATTAATTGAGTTAGAGCATACTTCAATTTGTTCAATTTGTCCTATTGGAATGGTTCTTGGCTTTGATAAGGTAGTTGTTGATTGTGCCTTTATTGATTTCCAGCCTCTTGCCTCCATCGAGATTTGTGATATTGATTGTTCCTCTAACTTGAATTTTGGTGGAGGTTTAAATTCTTTGGTTTTCTTGAACGACTCATGAAATTGGCCTGATCTTCTTGGATAAACTTTGTTGTTGAACAAATGCCATTAGGGTGATCACCAGCAAAAAAATCACACCTTAGAACTTGTTGAGACGTGCCAATTACTACAGCTTCAAGCTGTATCTTAGTCATTTGCTTTTTAATTTCTTCCATCTACTATGAAATCAACTTGTTCTGGGCTATGATTTCATTTTGTGTGTATAATTCCAAAATTCCTCTACTATTTGGTTAGCTCCTATCATGCTGCACTTGGTGGTTATTAGCTGATAAGGACTCTATGATTGCAGTTGCTTCAACCACACCTTTAGTCATCATGGATCCTCTTACAGAAGCATCCAAATGCAATTTGTTTTATGGCCTTAGTCCACTATAGAACTTGTCAAGTTTAGCCAAATCATCAAATCCATGGTTTGGACATTTTCTGAGAAGATATTTGTATCTCTCCATGCTTTACATAAGGGCTCATCTATTCCTTGTGCAAAAGTTACAATTGTTGACTTAGCACCTATGCATCTTGATGGTGGGAAAAATCTAGTCAAGAATTTCCTTTCCACATATTCCCAATTCACTAAGCTTTGATTTGGTTTAGATTACAACCAATGTTTTGCTTTTCCAGTTAAGGAAAAGGGAAACAATCTTAGATGAGCTACCTCCTCACCCTTTCCTGATATTCCCATGGTGCCACACAATTCATAGAAAGTTGTGAGATGATTGTAGGGGTCTTCGTTATCTAGTCCTACAAACTGGCTTGCTATTATAAGTGATAGCCAGGCAGGTTTCATTTCCACTCCTTTAGCAAGTCTAACAATGCTTGAAAAATTCCTTGGCCCTTGCTGCTGCACATAATCTCCCAACAATCTCCTCTGTTCTATACATTATGCCATGTTTTCCTCTGAATTTTGCATATTTGAGCTTTGAAAATGTGAGTTTTCTCCAATCTGGTTCTACTACGGCTCAAGTTGTTCCAATAGCCTCTTTTTCCTATTTTTGTTGTTATTTCTCCTAGTATTCTTCTCAATCTGGATCAAACAACAAGGTTCCTTTCTCTACTCTTGGCATGCACAATAGCTCAAGATCAAGTGAGCAGAGCAAATTGAATTTATAAACAAAATTAAATTGCTAAATGCTGGACAAATTTACACAAATATACAACAAACTTCAAAGTGATTACAAACTACTAATCTAACTTAGCGCATATTACAGGTAAGGGCGCCAAAAGCTTGTTATCACCTCGTTGGAGGTATAAATTTTCTAGCAAGTATACTTGGTCAGTTGTAGTGCAACAAGGTCGTATCCAAAGGGATTAGGCAATTAAATAATTAGTCTATAATCCACTCGAGTTTGGTAATAGAACAAAATAAAGGTTTGGTTTTGTTATTGTTAAAAATAAATTAAAACTAAGTTTGAGAAAGGTGATGTTGATTCAAGTGTTAGGATTGAAATTAGCTTTTTAACTTTATTACACTACCATTAATCATCTATAAATTGTGTTTTTATTTTATTGTTCCTAGAAGTACGCTTCACTTGTAGATCTAACCTCATGTCTTAGAGTTAGAACCTAAGGGTGTCAGACGCAGAATATGCCTATCAAGGTGGAAGAACCCTTGCATTGAGAACAAGACTCTTTAAACCAACTAAACCTGCATATTCATGTCTGGTATATGCCAAGGATTAGGAGACTTGATTGAATCTAAACACTAAACCATATGTCTTTGTATCCAGTGCTGATGAGGTATGATGATTGGCCAAATCACCACGACATTCAATATAAATCAAGTAAGCAACACGTAACACAAGGACACAATAAATATATAATTAAGTGCAGTACAAAGAGAGTTTAGAAGTACATTCAATCCCAACCATGAAGGAATTAGCCGCTTATAATGATTTGTGTAAGAAGAACATGGAGTAGCTTTCCTACTTCCATATCTTTACAAGAATATACAATAAAGTCCTACGCTATCTATGGAGTTTCTCTTTCTAAAGTAACTTACAAAATCAGCATATGAATCACAGGGACATGCCCTTTATTTATAGAAATTTGAGTGCTGCTCTAACTTCCATCTTTGAAGTTTCTCCATGGAGGTTTCCTTCATGATGGGGTTTCTTGCCAACCTTGGGCAATCAACTTTGGAGGTTAGCAATGGAGGTTTCCTTACCATGGAGGTTTTCCTTTTATGCTCAGCTTCAAATCTAGAGCTTGGTGTTCCCTTGTATTGAAGTTTTCTTAAAATGTGGCTCAGCTCCAAATTTCTATGCGAAAACAGCACAATTGTATTAAATTCCATTTTTTATGATTTATCATCACTATATTCTGTATTTATACACAATTAGGACAATTCTAATGATTTTTACATTGATTTAATGCTAGATAAGTGTTTAAATGATATGCAATTTAACTAATACTAGACACTTATCACATGCTACACACCATCATTCCTAAAAATAAAAAATAGTTCATCGACAAGGGTTTTGCCGAGTTCTATAATGACCTAGGAATCAAACATAAAACAAGTTCATTCGGGCACCCCTAATGAAATGGGCAAGCAAAGGCTGCCAACAAAATTGAAGAAGAGATTAGATATAACCAAAGGTAAGTGGAGAGGAAGGTTTTAACGAGGCACCCATATCATCAATAAAAGAGGGGTTACTACAAAATTCCATTGCTTTTTTTCTTTGCCTCATCAACTAGTTCTCAGCCACTAACCTAAGTGGTACTGGTCAAACTCATTGCTCAGTTCCTTACCACTAATCTTAGTGGTATTGGTCAAAGCCATTCACTCAGTTTTACCCAAAGCAAAGAAAACGATAAAGTAAAAAGTGCAAGTAATTAACAACCAAATAATTTCATCAAGTCCAACATGTCCATACATCAAAAGTGGCCATAATATATTAGGAAAATAAAAAAAGTACAAATTTAAACTAACATAGGTCCTACTCATCAGCAACATCTTTAACATTCTGCATCTCCTCATCCATAATGGATCTGGCAGTGGGAGAAGGGCTCAACATAGTAGTCCCCTCGTGACCATGATCACCCTCAACTTTCTCAACTACACGTTTAGCCGCCTTGGCGACAATTATCTAATCAACATCGAGTAGGCGATTCTCATATACGTCCATGTCAATGTTAAAGCGATAGTTAGAGGTTGACACCTTTATGTACAAGAACTTCACCTGCATTAGTGCCTTTTGAAAACCTTTAACATGTTTAGCAATCACATGGTGACAAATGGTAGAAATCTCGCTCTCGGTCTCTTTTAGGATCACATCCTTTTGCTCAACGTCTGCCTCAACCTTCTTCAACTTTTTCTCATACTCAAGGAAGCGTGCCTTCAAGCCCTTAAGTTTTTTGGCATTTTCCTCCCCCAACTTTTTCTTCTTCGTCGCCCACTAAGTTTGGTCGACCTCCACCTTTTTCTTCCTAGCAGTGACTTCCTCCACGGCCTTCTTCTCCTTTTCTTTGTCAGTCAGCTCATTTTGTAGCAAAGCAGCTACCCTTCGATTCATCACCATCAATCGCGCCTGAAACTCCATTAAATTCTTTGTGGCAGCATGTGGCGCCACCACATCCAACACCTCTAACTCCTCCTTAGTCAAGTTGAGATCTATACTCTTCCTCAGACGAAGATTGGGGTTGCCAACGCCACCAAGTGCTAAGATACTAGAATGAGAGTCGGGAGTGCCCCCTTTGGCCAACATTCTAATCTTACTCCTATCCTTCCCTTTCCTCCTTTGCTTAGAAGGAGCCGAACTTTTCACAAAACTCTTCGGCCTATGGGTTTCCACCACAACCTTTGTTAAATTGGGAACCTTGATTTGACCCTCCTTCTAGGTAACCTCAACCATTTCCCTCCTCAATTTGGCGAAGAAGTCCTCATCTGCACCCACGTTTGTAGAATGTGAGCCATATAGCCAAGAAAAACAATTTTTCTTTAGACTAGCCAACTCATACAAGGTGTAGAAAAGGGCAAACTCACCACATATATCATTGGACAACATAGGCAAAAGATAACAGCACACTATCTTATGTGTCAGGATATTTTTCGGAAGTCGTTCTAGTACCTCCACTATCCGCCTACTTTTGCGATGTTGAAAAATGAAGAAAAAGCATTAATTATTGCATGGAGTGCATCCAATTCATTTATCATTATCAAGCTAGTTTGAGAAATAAAGACGTTAAAATGAGTTGAAGTTGCTTAACGACGAAAAGCTACTCTAACAACTACTTTCTTCTACAAAAATCTATATAAAGCCTTTCGAGAAGAAGAAAATAGGGAGAGACAAAAAACATATAGACAAAATGTTGCAAGATTTTTTGAGCCAACTAAAGTTTCAATGAAGGATGTTGCTAGTCTTCAATATAACAAGCTAAAAGGAAGAGTGCCTAAATCCAATGCTCGTCAACAAAAGGTTATCCTCAACTATTAAGCTAAAGTTTGATTGCAGATCATGAAACCTTTGTTCTCTATATCTTAGCCAAAAGTGGCTATTTGGTAAATAATAGTTGGTTAATAGCTAGGAGTAGTTGTTATCCAAAAAAAAAACTCATTTAAGCCAAAAGTGACTTGTGAAAGAATACTTGTTTGGGCTAAAAGTGTCTTGTAGAAATAAAACTGGGATGAGCCAGGAGAAACTTGGTAAAAGAGTACTCAAGGGGTTAGTGAAAAGGGACTACGAGGGAAAACAATACTCAAGGGATTAGCCATGAGTGGACACAAATGCAAGGAAGACTCAAGGGGTCAACTAGGAGTGGCTACAAGTCAAAAGAATAATCATATTGTATTTCACAACATTAAGTTGCTTATTGGAACTCAATCAATTGATTGAAAACTTGACGTAGTTTGTGTGATCAAACGAACCAATATAAAAATATTGTGTATACTCCTCATTCTCTTTATTTTGCATGTTATTGTCATTTCTACTAACTTAGAAGGAAATACTTAATTAACATTTTAACATGAAATTTTTCTTAGTCATTTGATCAAATTTACATCTAATGAACTTCATTAGACAAAAACATCTTCGAATGAATTCTTGAAAAATGTAAAATTATCATAAGAGAATAACATTCTTCCTTATTTTTTTTGTTCTTGTTTTCACAAAAACCATGTGCCTTTTAATGGGACATTTCACAACAATATGTTCATGTCTTAAGCTTTTACTTCCTTTTGTTGAACTAGATCTTGAAGGAGGTTTGAGAGTAGAAGAATTTCCCTAAGAAAAAGATGAAAAATAAAATAGAGAGGACTTACCTTGGCTCCTAGTTTTTGGGTTATGATCTTCCCATTTTGATATTCCTTGATCCTTCCAAGAGTCAAGTGAATTTATGTTACTTTGATAGAAAAACCTTATATTGCTACCCTTCCTTTGGATCTGCTTAACTACTTTGGTGGCTTGATACACCAATTGTTCCAAGGAGTGATAGCCTTTTAATTCCATTATATTTCAAATTTCTCTATGGATCTCATCCTTTCTACATTTTCTTCATTAATAGACGTAGCCTTCGTGCTTTCTACATTTTCTTCGTTAATGCACATGGTTTCTAAATCTTTGTAATGTTGGTGAAATGTGGCTCTAGAAAGGGGGCATGGATAGAACTTGAAAACAAATTCAAAAACTACGCAAGGAACGAAAAAATAATATTGAATTAACTATTCAATGTAAAATAGTAGCATAAAGAAAATGCATATAAGAGATTTATATTGGTTCACCTCCAATTAAGGTTACGTCCAGTCTCTTAAGTAACCTGCTTAAGAAATTCTGCTAATCAACGCCTTTGACAAATAACACATATCACCCTCTCCAAGTACTCAAGTACAAGCCTCTCCAACCTTCATTGAGTATTAACCTCTCCAAGTATTGTTAACAAAAGAAGAAGATGGACATTTTGCTTCAATAAAGAGTTTTGATGATGATCACTTTTGGAGAAGTGTTGAAGACTTAATGACGGTTCATGGAGGAGTGTTCAAGAATTATTTTAAAGTTTTATAATTTTGGTTGTTGAAGCCATGTAATCTGTGTATGCCATTTAAGATAGTAAATGAAGAAGGTCATACGTCAAAAGGTAGAAACCAAGCAGCAAAGCACTGAAATCCTGAGAGTCTTATATTTGAAATAAAACACTAGAATAATCGATTATTACTAAGGATAATCGATTATATCAGTGAAAAGTGATTTTCGAGAAAAGTCACTAGAATAATCAATTATTTCTATTGATAATGGATTATTTCGAAGAAATTATTTTTTCCAATGCATAAATTTTTATTAAGAACTTAATTCACCTTCCCTTTTGGTTTTTTGTCCAATGTAAATATTCCGTTCTGAAACAATTCTAACAATTGGTATCAAAGCTTGCTTGATGGTTTTTGAAATTAAGTTTTCAAAATGCTTGGACAAAACAAAAATTTTGCTGAACCAAACCCCTTTTGTTTGTTGAAGAAAATTATCCTTTTTTGAAAGTAAGAATGAAAATATTTTTAGAGTGTGTTGATAGTGGTATTTGAGATGCTGTTATAAATGGTCCTTTTGTTCTTGCTATTATTGTTAATCATGTGTAGGAACCTAAGTCCTTTTCGCGGTGAACTGTGGAAGAAAATAGAAGAGGTCAATATGATGTTAGGGCCAAAAATATAATCTCATCTACATTAACATTTGATTAATTTTATAGAATTTAAGTTTGTACAAGTGTTGAGGAAATGTGGAAAATACTATTAATTACCTATGAAGGAACTAATGATGTAAAAAGAGTAAGAAATAACTTTTTCATCCAGGAGTGTAAGATGTTTTGGATGTTGCAAGGAGAAACAATATACGATGTTCAAAAAGGATTCACTTACAACGTTAATCATCTCCCATGGTTAGGTAAAAGTTTTGATGTTAATGAACTTAATATACAAATTTTGAAATCCTTGAACAGGTCTTGGCAACCAAAGGTCACAACCATAACAGAGTGTCAAAACCTTGCAACTATGTCTATGGCTGATCTATTTGGAAAGGTGAGAGATCACGAGTTAGAATTACGAAAACTTAATGACGAAGAGGAAGAAAGAAAGAAAAAGCATATTTCCTTAAAATATAAAATTTCAAAAGGTAAAGAACAAGTAGAAGATGATGATTTTGAATGTGAGATTAAGAATCGTATGGTGAAGAAATTCGCAAAGTTTCTAAAGAGCATAAATAAAGGAAAGTGGTATAAGAAGGAGAATCAAAGTTCTACTTCAAATTACAAGTGTTATGGATGTCGAGAAATTGGGCTTGTCAAATTCGACTGTCCAAGTCAAAGTGAAGAAAAGAAAGGCAAAAACTTTATGAAGAAGAAAAAGAATAAAGTCTTCTATGACTCAAGTTCATCATCAAGCTCTAGTGACTTAAATGTGAAAGCAAATCTTTGTTTAATAGCTAACAATGAATGCATTTGCAACAAGGTTAGTTATTCTAGTCTTTTTAGTGAGTCAAATGATTATGATGCATTACTTTATGATTTTCAAGAGTTGTATGCTGGATTTGAAAATTTTAATTATGCACATAGAAAATTGAAACCATAACATAAATTTGAAACATCTTTGGCAAACGAAGAAATTTTAAAAAGCAAAGTTTTAATTTTAAAGGATGGTAGAAATGTATTTGTTAAGTGTGAATGTTGCACGGAACATGAATTAAAAATTGGTAATCTTGAAAGACCTCTTGGTGATGTTTCTTAAATTAAAAATGTTGAAAAGCTAAATTTTAAGAAAAATGGTTTTCACAAATACAAGCAAGCTCCTAAGAATAAGAATAAGAGAGCACGTAGATTATGGATTGAAATATGAATATCTTATTATAGAACTACTACTTGCGTAACATGTTTTTATTGTATGAAAAGGGACATACTTCCAACCAATCTAGAATCAAACCATTTGATGTTCCTAACAAAAGATATCTTTGGTTCCTATTATAAAAGAAATTGTCTCTAACCCAAGAACTCCGAGGAATTATTAGTTGTGATAATTTGGCTTAATATGAAAATGTTTTTTTTTGTAATTTAGCGTGCAATAATCGATTATCTCTGCCAAATAATCAATTATCAATTTAATGCTCAAAATTTTATAATTTTTTTAATAATCAATTATTCTTAGAAATAATTGATTATACTACAATTCTTTGTTTAAATTTTTATGCTCTCTTGTGTAGGGAGAATTCTCTTTTATAAGGGGAGTAGCGTATTTTTTTTACTATGATTAAGAAAAGGGAGATATATTTGTGTTAATATCTTGTGATAACTTCTACCTCTTTAAGGGGGAGATATATGATTATGCTGATATCTTGTAATACATTGTGTTTTAAAAAGGGGGAGAAAAGTTATTTATCTCTCTTTTGGATTAACTACTCTTTTCTTTTAAGTTGTTGATTAAGAATAAGACATAGCACAAGTCTTTAATAATTTTTTATAATCATAAAAAAAAGGAAGATTGTTGACAAAAAGAAGAAGATAGACATCTTGCTCTATAAAGAGTTTTTCATAATGATGACTTTTGGAGAAGTCTTAAAGACTTAAAAATGCTTGGATTCAAGAGTTATTTTAAAGTCTTATAATTTTAGTTGTTTGTAATCTATGTATGTAATTTAAGATAATAAATGTAGAAGGTTATAAGTCAAAAGGTAAAATCTAAGTCGTAGAGCACTAAAATCCTATGAGTCTTATATTTGAGATAAAACACTGAAATAATTGATTATTACTTAGGATAATCGATTATATCAATGAAAAGTGATTTTTGAGAAAAGTAACTAGAATAATCGATTATTCTTAGTGATAATCGATTATTTCAGAGAAATTGTTTTCTAAAGTATTATTGGAAGAATAGATTATGGCTTAAAATAATTGATTATTCTTCACATTTTTGAACTCAACTTTTCAAATTTTTAACCTAATTTTGAAAATAAAATCTATTTAAATAAAGTGGTAGGCTTTCATTTGAACATATAGGAGTTGGGTTATAACTCTGTGCAGAAAAGCTTTGAAAACCTAGTGTAGGTAAAGCGATAACTTTCATCTTGTGTGACTCAAGAGAGGTGTTTCATCCTTTGTGAGATTCAAAGGAGGTGTTTCATTTCTTATGGTTTTAGAAAAGGTGTTCTTAATCACTTGTGGTTCCTCTAGAGAGGTGTTGTTTCCTAAACTATTAATTCCATTAGTGTTTGTAATTTCAGTTTTTTTGGATCTGAACCAGTATAAAATAAGTTGTGCAGTTATTTTCTCTTTCGTTGCTCTCTTTATTTAATTGTTGTTTTTATAAAGGAAAGGATTTGATGGCAGGAAAAATTTAAAGCATAAATTTTTTATTAAGAATCTAACACACCACGTAAATATTTAGTTGTGCAATGATTCTAACAATTACAACGAGTTTAGCCTCTCCATATATCCTTCTCAATCTTCCCCCTCAGATAAAGAACTCCTAAATACAATGAATAATAAGAACACTCTCGCAACATGAGTGTGCAACTCAACTCGAACGCTAGAACTTCACTCAGTGAAAGATATACAATATGTAAGCTCATAACCTAATACACTAATCACTAATGATATGACAATCTTTCAGAAGTTTGATCTTATGTATAGCTTCATTCTTTCATTGTTCTTCTATGATTTTGCTTCCTTTATATAATTGTTGCATTTTCTGGCTGTTGAGAATTTGATATGCAACTTTTCATCTTAATCTTCTTGATAAAAAATAACTTGATCAATTCATTAATTTGATTCTTTAGTTTGAATCTTCAACGTCATTCTTCAAGACTTCAATTCCGAAATAGCTAAAGCTCTTCAAGATATCTTTGTTTCTATCATGAATGAGCTTAGACATGATTTGAATTATTCTCTCTCTTGAACATCATACTTGTTATCATTTGAATATTTCATTCCAAAATTTCTTCTTCCAAAATGTAGTCATCAAAAG
The DNA here is from genome assembly GCF_037176805.1 of Vigna unguiculata. Lineage (NCBI taxonomy): Eukaryota > Viridiplantae > Streptophyta > Magnoliopsida > Fabales > Fabaceae > Vigna > Vigna unguiculata. Next base: position 8,395,943 of record NC_140801.1, read on the forward strand.
ATAATTTTCTGGATTGTTATAGGTGATAACATTGAATCTCTGTTTCAAATACACAAATCAATATATCATTCACATGATCAATTAGACATTAAACACTTAGCAAAACATCAAAATGCATTATAATTTGTTCTACTATGTAGGTTGTCTAACACCTTTAGTCATTTGATGTCTTTTTGTCACTTAGGTCATCTAACGCCTTATATATCCAAAGATTGAGGAGTTTTCTAGTGCTTTAAACATGTTGATTATCTATTGTGTACTAGCCTAACAACTTGACTTGTCTATTTCTTAACCTTGTCTAATGTTAAGACTTGGCCTTCGCATTTTCTAGACTCTCATCTTACACTAGCATGCATGATATTTGAATATTAACAATTAAACCTAAGTACAAATCACACATTTTGATCTTTAAAAAACATTGATCAACTATTCACCCTCATTATATCTTCTAGATGTTCTCTCTCAGTCATCTAACACAACTTCACTTCTAAGAAACGACTTACTCGTATGGTAGAGTGATTGTTTTGTTATCAGCAAAACATAATTAGTTAATGACACTCATCTACTTTAACAATGTCCCCCTTTTTGGTGAGGAAAAAATCCATCACGGTGAATATATATCATTGAGTACTCAGGCACATGCTTGGTCAATCAGAGTATTAGACTAGAATCAATTTATCTGTATATGATCAAAATGTTTGACATGATGAATGACAATAATGCATATTATAAGATAATCATGATATTAGGGTAGAATGGATCAAAATATGTCAGATTTTCAATAATGAATTTCATATAAAAATTAAATATTGGCAATTAGATTCTCAAGTATGAAAGTATAAAATGATCATGATATCAATGCAAATAATACATTATCATCACACAACAGAATATTAATCAAGACCAATCAATTCAACCATTACGTAAATGTACAAAATAATAAAAGCTTATTCCAACAAAATTAAAAACTTTGAAATTGAAAAGACAAAATTTTAAAACACATAAAACAAAACTCAAAATCCTAGAAAATCAATCAAAACTCTAGAAAAATGTTGTTGTTGCATTCCTTCCTCTTTATCTCTCTTTTTGTTGCCTTTTTTCTTAGGATCAATTATAGTGTGAAGTTGAAAGGTGTCATCATTGCTACAAAAAAGGCTTAGGTGAGGGTGGTGATGGTATAATGTCAAGAGGATAATATGCCTCATGGAACATATTTTTCAGTATGGTTGATATGTGATAGGCTGCATGTTCAACTTTGTATGTTGTTTGGCTTCATATAACTTGAGCAATTGAATGAGATATTTTATTTTCTAAACTATAGTCATCTTAAGAATCTTTTTCAAGATAGCTACCATTCTTCTAGTTCTTGTCGTTTCTACTTAAGGCACATTTGATATAATTGGTGGGTTAAGAAACTTAAATGGAAATTGAACAAGACTTTAGGGGTGACTCAGATTCTTTTGTTGGTGACATGAAGGATGTAGATGTATCCTTACTTGAAGATAGTATAAGTGTTGCCTTCCAATAAGTAGGAAATTTCTAATGTATACTAGGTTTGATGCATGGACATGTCCTTTTTGTTGGAACTCATGATGTCAAGAAAATTCTAATTTAAGAAGAAAGGAAAGGTGTGATTGTAGGTCAACTAACAATTTTGACAAATATGTATGTGTCAATTTTCGAAAGAGATAGCTCAAACATTTTGAAAAATATATTATAATTTACAACATTTAATTTTCAAAATTATGTGAAAAACTAGACATATTTGAAATTATTTCAAAAATAAAATAAGAACATTTGTAAAATAAAGAGATTTTCATAAAAGTTTTGAAATCAGAAAATGGAGAGGTTTTCACACATGATTTTTCAAAATGAGGAAATATGGTATAAGAAATAAAAAAAGAACAAAGCGGTAATTATCAATCAAACAAATATTCAGTATCAATCATAGTCAACGATGTATATGCCTAATTGTAATGCATGAAGTTACAAAAATGCCATTAAAATGCATAGGATAGTTACATGTTGATGAGAGCGTTAAATGAATCTTATATGCATTTAATACTTAAATGTCTTTGATGTATCTATATGTGTCTTGTAGACTAGATAAGTCTAATAGGCTAAAATGTGTCTAATAGGCTAAATGTGTCTTATAAGGTAAAATGCATCTAATGCTTACTACATTGTATTAATAATTCATTCACAAGAGTCATTCCTATAAGGGTTCTCAGATGATTAAATCGCTCTTCAATAAGAGGTTTTGTAAATATATTTGCTAATTGATCATCTATTAAGATAAATTTTAAATCAATAATACCATTCTGGACATAGTTCCTAATAAAATAATGTTTAATTTCAATGTGTTTTGCCCTATATGCAAGACAAGATTTTTTTAGCTAAATTTATAGTCGCACTATTGTCACAAAGTATAGGGATGTTACTCTCATTTATACTATAGTCCTTTAGTTGATTTTTAATCTAGAGTATTTGGTATGATTAATATATATATATATATATATATATATATATATATATGTATATATGTATATATATATACATATATACATATATATATATATATATGTATATATGTATATATGTATATATGTATATATGTACATATGTACATATATACATATATATGTACATATGTACATATATACATATATACATATATATATATATATATATATATGTATATATGTATATATGTATATATGTATATATGTATATATGTATATATGTACATATATACATATATACATATATATATATATATATGTATATATAGGTGGTGCTATGGCTATTTTGATGTTATAAGTATGTTTTCTTGCGTTTGGTTGAGTGATGTGCAAAATTATACAATGGTGTGTCTAATGCATGAACATGAACATGTAATAACACTAAACTTGAATTAGTTTGAGTTATTGGAATAAAAGAATTAGAGCAGGTATTGTTTGATATGGTTGTATGATTTTGCATGAATTATGAGTCTAAAGAGGTTGTTGGTTTTGAAGTTTCTAAAAAGCACGAATAATATCTTTTTTAACTCACGTTGCTATTAATGTGAGTCTATGTTTGTATGCATGATCATGTAGAATGCTAAGTTTTGGTTTTGGTGTGAAACATTGGAATAAAGGGACTCTTGTAGATATTGTTTGAGACCTTGTATGATTATATGCATGATTTGGCTGTTGTCTTATAAATTCCTATACGCATTATGTATTCTTGGCCAAACTCAAGTGTTGGATGATTTCTGTTCCTGCAGAGAACAAATAAGAGGTTAGGCACAAGCGTCACCTTACCATGTAGTCTGCTATCTCTTCAGTTGGCCTCTTCCCGGTCGATACATGTCAACTTGAACCCAGGAGGGGTTACCTGCAGAAGAATTTTCGAAGCTCAAGTAAGTCAAAGCTCTCAGAGAGTCAAATCAGTGATTAATGAATGCGTACCTTTAAATGATGGGGTCTACGTGTATTTATAGAACATTAATGACGTTTGACCATTTCATGGGCTGGGTCTTGACCTGGGCTCTAGTTTGGGCCATGAGTGGGCCTGGGCCCCAACCCAGGCCCTTGAGACCTATTGAATGCGGGGGGCTTCGATTTTCGATTAAGTTTATTGGAGTAGTTGGCCTGAGCTTTAACCTTACTAGATGTGCTCGAGTAGTCGGTCTCGACCGACTACTTGCCTAGATGGCTTATGTTGGTGATGTGAAGTGCTAACTCGGCCTAGCCTGGGTACTTGGCGGTCTCGATATGCACACTGTTTACTTGGTCGAGTTTGGCTAGGTACGGTACACCAGTCCCCCAGCCTTGTCCGATATGGGTTATCGGTCAAGGATGATATGTGTTGATAAGCTAGCAGAACCGGCTAGGTGTGATACACCAGTCCCCCAGCCTTTAAGTGTGGTGAACAGTGTTAAGGCTTAGAATTTGCAACCGTCAGAAGGTAGGTGAAAGGGTGTCAGTTGGTCAAATCGAAAAAGTTTTGGCGCCGTTATTTTGAAGTGTCATATCTTTTGCAATGATGGTGTCGATTGGTCTGTGGTATGGTTTTGGTTTTGGGCGGGAAGAGGTTCGTCGTTTGGGATTGTAGGCTATAAATATGTGTTTGCAAACAGATAAGGGTTTACCTGTTTCATTTGTGAAATCTGAATTTAAAGACCTTGTGCGCGTAAAAGTGTCCGACTAGTCCTCTATTTCGACCGACATCTTCCCGTAAAAAACGAAATCAGGTATGTCCAGTAGTAGTAGCGTGTCTTCGTCTAGTAGTAGTGAAAGTACTGAGTCAGATAGAAGTAAGGATGGACGACTTGGCGGAGAGAGTACAAGTTCTGGAGTTGTTACAAGCGGGATGCCGATGGAGGTAGTGAGGGAGGTTCGAGAGGATCCTCCTGAAGAGTTGGAGGAGAGTAACTGGCCGGCCAAAGGCGGCTATGGGTGGGTTGCTGCTGATGTTCGTGACCAATCTCGTCTGTTGAACTCTTGGCTAAACTGCACACCCGTTATGTCCAAGGGTGTCAGCGGAGACATTGTTTCGCTGGAGAGGGTGAGTGCCGTCGACCGGGTATGCCATGGGCAGGAGGGGGCTACCGAAAAATTCTTCTACATGTATATGTGCCACTTTTCTTAGCTTCATGTGCGACTGCCCTTAGATGATTTCACTATGGGTGTGCTGCGGGCGTTGAATGTGGCGCCTACCCAGCTACATCCTAATAGCTGGGCCTACTTGCAGGCCTTCCGCATTCTGTGCGAGTCCTTATATTTGGAGCCTACTCCCTATGCTTTCTTGTATTTTTATGACACCAGGCCCCGAAGGCCGGCTACTTGGCTTTCTTTAATTAGTCGCCCCAGCATCAGCAGACTAGATGCTTTCTCCCAGTCTTTCAAGCATTTCAAAGACGGGTACTTCAAAGTCGTCGTTAAGGAAGGGGGTAAATCTCATTTTTTGAATGCGGATGGGAGTACCAAGTTTCCCTTTAGTTGGACCAACAATCCTTCTCGATATAAAGACATGGGAGTGGAGGAGTTGTCGGCTGGTGACAAGGAGGTGGTGGGGATGTTGTTGAAATTTGTGGATAAGTTGCCCACTAAGGGCCTAGTTAGGGTTTATAATTCGGTGCATCCGATAATAGATATTGAAGGTATCTGTTTATTACTTAAGTTGTGTTAATAATGCTAAGTTGTTTTGATCCGAGTCGTGATATGTTATTGCAGGGCATATGGCGCAATCTGGTAAGAAGAATCTGGCGCTCTTTCAATCACTGAGGAAGGAAATGGCCGCTAAGGCCAAGGCGGCTAGGAAAGCTGACGTTCCCAACTTACAGGAATCGGTTGTGGAGGTGCATGTACACGGCGGGACGAAAAGGAAAGTTGAACTTCTGCCTCGACCCGGGAAGGGCAAAGACGTGAAGAAGATAAGGGCAGCTCTTCTTGGGACGGCTAGCGGGGCGGGGTCGGCTAGTGGAGAGAAGTTGCCTGAGGCCGGGTTGATCGAGTTGCCGGAGATATCCGTTAGGAAGGATATCTCGATCGACCTTCCGGATACTGTTGTTAACTCTATTGATAACATGGAGGTGGATCATATTGTGAGAACAATGGTAGAGTTTGGAAGCAAGGCCTTAGTCCTGAGTCGGCGTGTAGGGTCTCTTTACAGAAGGGAAGTAAAGGAGGTGGGGGAGTTGCAGGGTAAAGTGGATAAGCTTGAGGAGGAGAAGGCGGCTTTAGAAAAGGAGAAAGAAGGCTGGGAAGCGGAAAGGAAAAGGCTGGCAACATGGAAGGTGCGTTGCTTGGACTCTGAGGAAAAACTAAACAAGCGTATAGGGGAGTTGGAAGAAGACTATGAGAATTTGAAGGATAAGTATGATGGGGCTGTTGAGGAACTGGACGATTTGAAGAATAGCGTCATCCAAGAGCATATTAATGGTTTCGAGAAGGGGTTGCGGCAGGCGGCCTTCTTCCATCCGGATGTGGATGTCTTGGATTCAAGATTTGACGTAGATAAGGACGTAGTTGGTGGGAAGTTGGTGAGGGAGGATGAGGGGGATGCTGAGGAGGTGGAGGAGAAGGCGACAGAGGAGGAGGAGGATGCGGGAGCTGCCGTGGGGGGTGATGAGAACAAGGGGATGTAGTAACTTCATTTTTTTATGACTTGAAACTTGAATTTTGTTTGTAATAATCCGTACACTATTTTACTTTGCCCTTAATGTGATGAATGCCTTGTGTATGCTATGTTTGTTATTAGATGCCAATAACTTGTATGATAGTGTTGCGTTAGCGGTATGGTACAATTATGAGGGGGTGTTTTGATGTATGTGCTGTTTGGCGGATTAGTTTTATTATTGAGGGTGTTCGACTTTGACCGTTTTATTTGAACTTAAACGAATGAACCAAGGTTAAGGGGTGTTCGACCCAGGCCGCTTACTTGGGGTAAGGGTAGGGAACTTAAACGAATGAACCAAGATTAAGGGGTGTTCGACCCAGGACGCTTACTTGGGGTAAGGGTGGGGAACTTAAACGAAAGAACCGAGATTAAGGGGTGTTCGACCCAGGCCGCTTACTTGGGGTAAGGGTGGGGAACTTAAACGAATGAACCAAGATTAAAGGGTGTTCGACCCAGGCCGCTTACTTGGGGTAAGGGTGGGGAACTTAAACGAATGAACCAAGATTAAGGGGTGTTCGACCCAGGCCGCTTACTTGGGGTAAGGGTGGGGAACTTAAACGAATGAACCAAGATTAAGGGGTGTTCGACCCAGGCCGCTTACTTGGGGTAAGGGTGGAGAACTTAAACGAATGAACCAAGATTAAAGGGTGTTCGACCCAGGCCGCTTACTTGGGGTAAGGGTGGGGAACTTAAACGAATGAACCAAGATTAAAGGGTGTTCGACCCAGGCCGCTTACTTGGGGTAAGGGTGGGGAACTTAAACGAATGAATCAAGATTAAGGGGTGTTCGACCCAGGCCGCTTACTTGGGGTAAGGGTGGGGAACTTAAACGAATGAACCAAGATTAAGGGGTGTTTGACCCAGGCCGCTTACTTGGGGTAAGGGTGGGGAACTTAAACGAATGAACCAAGATTAAGGGGTGTTCGACCCAGGCCGCTTACTTGGGGTAAGGGTGGGGAACTTAAACGAATGAACCAAGATTAAGGGGTGTTCGACCCAGGCCACTTACTTGGGGTAAGGGTGGGGAACTTAAACGAAAGAACCAAGATTAAAGGCATAGAGTCATAAAGTAGGGAACCCTTCTTTTTATTTATTGAATATGGGTGCCTCGTTAAAACCTCCTTGGCCAAAACCCTCCTTAGGGAAAAAAGACCAAGTGAGGAAAAAGAGTACACCCGTGGTTACAAGTATTGAATCAACTATGATACATATTTAGCTGAAGTAGAACTTGAGGTGGGATACATTCCACGTGTTGGGAATCTCTTCCCCAGATAATTGTTCCAGGCGATAAGCCCCTCCTCCTGCGTCTTCTCGTATACGGTACGGGCCGTCCCAATTGGCGGAGAACTTGCCATCCTTCTTTCTAGCACTGCTGGCCATTCTCCATACTAGGTCTCCGACGACAAATGATTGTGGGTGTAGGTTTGCATTATATTTCCTGGCAGCTCGTTGTTTGGCGGCTAGATTGCGTATTTGGGCTTTTTCTCTGAGTTTGGGAAGGAGGTCAAGATGTAAGGCCATGTTTTGGTGGTTGTGAGTTGGGTCGTATAGTTCTCGGCGCAGGGATGGTTCGCCAATTTCTACCGGTATCATGGCGTATGCGCCGTAGACTAGGCTGAATGGGGATTCGTTTGTTGATGATTGAGGGGTGCATCTGTAAGCCCATAGTACTTCTATTAACTCTTCAGGCCATCGGCCTTTGGCGGTATCCAACCTCTTGTGTAGCTCTATGAGAATAACTTTGTTCACTGCTTCCGCTTGCCCATTGGTTTGTGGATGTTCTACAGAGCTTGTGATGTGTTTGATGCCTAAGCCGGTGTAGAATTTGGCTAACTCCTTGTCGATAAATTATCGGCCATTGTCTGTTATGATGGTATGTGGTACACCATATTTGCATATAATGTCCTTCCACACGAACTGCTGGACTTGTTGGGCCGTGATGGTGGTCAATGGCTTGGCTTCGATCCATTTGGTAAAGTAATCAACGGCTACGATTAGGAATTTTACTTGCCCCTTGCCGGGTGAGAAGGGGCCGAGGATGTCCATTCCCCACTTAGCAAATGGCCATGGGGACAGTATGTGGTGTAGTTGTTCTTGTTTCTGATGGATAAGGTTGTCGTGCTTCTGGCATGGCTTGCACTTCCTGACATGATCCTGGCAGTCCGCTTCTATCGTGGGCCAGAAGTATCCGGCTCTGAGAACTCTTGTGGCCATGGTGCGTGCGCCTGAATGATAACCACAAATTCCTTCGTGTAGCTCTTTGATGATATATTGGGCTTGCTCTGCCGTGACACACTTAAGTAGGGGTTGGCTGTATCCGCGTTTGTAGAGGTCATCGCCTACCATAGTGTACCTGGCGGCCTTGGCCAGCCAAGTTTTGTCCGCGTCGAGGGGGGGTTGCCGGTTTTGAGGTATTGAATGTAAGGGGTGGTCCAGTTTTGGGTTTGGGTGGGGGTGATGTTGTTTGATGGGGTGTGGGTTAACGTTTGGCAAGTGTGTGTAATGGAAGGTGTGGATAGTGTTTGTTGTAGTAGGGATCGATTACGGTTTTTGAGTTTGGTACTGGCTAATTTGGAAAGGATGTCGGCCCTGACGTTCTCGGTTCTGGGGATGTGTTCGACGCGGACTTGTTCAAAGGCGGATTGAATAATCGCGCGGACTAGATGGTAATATTGTTGAAGGATGGGGTCTTTAATTTGGAATTCGTCGTTTAGATGACCTACAGTGAGTTTGGAGTCGGTTTTGCATGTTAACTTCTTGACGCCGACTTCACGGGCTAGGGAGAGGCCGGCGAGGATAGCTTCGTACTCGGCTTGGTTATTCGACGTTTTGAAAGCAAAGTGAAGAGATTTCTCGATGAGGATGTCGTTGGGGCCTTCTAACACGATGTCAGCGCCGGCACCCCTTGGGTTTGAGGAGCCATCTACATGAAGTGTCCACTGGTCCTCAACAGGTGTTTGTTTTAGGTCATTGACGAAGTCTAAGAGACACTAGGCTTTGATGGGGCCGTGGGGTTCATAGCGAATGTTGAATTCTGACAGCTCCACGGCCCATGATGACATGCGTCCGGCTAGATCCGGCTTTTGTAATATTTTCTGGATTGGGTAATCGGTCTTGACGGTTATGGTGTGGTTTTGGAAATACGGGCGTAGGCGGCGTGCGGCGTGGACCAAGGATAGGGCTAGTTTTTCTACCATTTGGTACCTGGTTTCAGGGTCTTGTAGTGTTCTGCTCACGAAATACACAGGATGTTGCGTGCCTTCTACTTCTTGGACAAGGGCTGCGCTGACGGTATGATCGGTGGCCGTGATATATACCAGCAGGGGTTGGCTGATGTCTGGTTTGTGGAGGATGGGGGGTGAGGTTAGGGATGTTTTGAGTTTCTGGAAGATCTGTTCACAATCATCAGTCCACGTGAACCGGGCGGATTTCTTTAGGAGCTGGATTATGGGTTGAGTTTATTCCGCTAGTTTTGGCAGGAAGCGAGAAATGGCCGTGAGGCGGCCGATTAGGCGTTGGACTTCTTTGACAGTAGTGGGGCTGCGCATTTCGATGATGGCTCTGCATTTTTCAGGGTTAACCTCTATGCCGCGTTGGGTTAGCATGAAACCAAGGAATTTACCCCGGTCGACGCCGAATACGCATTTATCGGGATTTAGGCGGAGGTTGTATTGGCGTAGGGCGGAGAACACTGCCTCTAAGTCTTTAGCATGTTGATGATGGCTTGGGGACTTGACGACCATGTCATCGACGTAGACTTCGACACAACGTCCTGCTAGATGGCTGAAGACTTTGTCCATTAGTCGCTGGTAAGTTGCCCCAGCGTTTTTGAGGTCGAAGGGCATGACCTTATAGAAGTAGTTGGCATCGTCTGTGATGAAGGCGGTCTTGTGCATATCTGTTGTGGCCATGGGGATTTGGTTATAACCTGAATATGCATCTAAAAAGCTAAGCATCATGTTTCCTGCCGCGCCGTCTACGAGTCGATCGATGTTGGGTAAGGGGTAGGCGTTGCGAGGGCACGCCTTATTCAGGTCTGTGTAGTCTACGCACATCCGCCATTTGCCGTTGGCTTTCTTTACCAAGACAACGTTAGAAAGCCAAGTGGTGTATTGAGCTTCTTCTATAAACCCTGCGCTCAGTAACTTGTCGGCCTTTACTTTGGCCGCTTGTCTGCGTTCTTCCCCAAGCTTGCGCTTTTTCTGGGATACGTAGCGGGCTTCTTTGTATATCGAGAGCTTGTGGGATGCCACCTGGGGGTCTACTCCAGGGAGGTCGGCGGCTGACCAGGCGAAAAGATCTGTGTTATTAATGAGGATGGGTGTGATTGTGGCACGCTCATCAGAGTTTAAACCGGTGCCTAAGTTGATGGAGTGGCCATTGGGGAGTTCTAGGGGAGTGGTGTCCTCGACTGGTTCGAGGCGGACATCCCGGCCTATTCTGGGGTCAAGGTCCTCGCCGGATAGAGCTATACGGGAATTAGGTGGTCGTTCGATATGGTTTGTTTGTTGGATTGGGAATTGTGGTCTTAAGCTTGCTATATAGCACTCGCGTGCCAGGCGTTGGTCATAGTGGATGGTCAGGATGTCGCCGGATGGGGCTGGGAACTTCATGGCCAAGTGAGGGGTAGAGACGACTGCACCAAGTGTATTGAGGGAAGGACGGCCTAGGAGTATGTTGTAGGATGTTGGCGCATCGACTATAAGGAAGCGGATTGGGATGGTTTTGGTTTGGGTTCCTTCCCGAAAGACGGTATGGAGGTCTATGTAGCCCCGGGTGGATACTTGTTCGCTGGAAAAGCCGTATATGGGCTCATCATATGGTATCATGGCGGTGTCAGGAAGTTGTAACTTTTGGTAGGTGGCCCAGTAGAGGATATCAACTGAGCTGCCTTGATCCACAAGTACTTTCTTAACGGCATAATTTTCGATTACAATGGTGATGACCATGGGGTCGTCCTGCTGGTGGTCGAGGCCGTGGAAGTCGTCATCCGTGAACACGATGGGGGGCATACGACGTCTGTGGTGGGAATGAGTGATATGGTTGATGGATTGTATATGGCGGAGGTGTTTCTTCCTGGCAGACGAGGTGAAGCCTCCATTTGCGAAGCCACCAGAGATGGTGTTAATGGTGCCTCGTAAGGGGGGGTCGGCAGGGGTAATGTTGGTGTGGGCGGGCTCTGGCTGTTGGTTGTTGGGTTGGGTGGGGTGGCTATTGTGATGAGCGTCGCTTGGTTGGCATCTGTGGTCATGTGGTGGGGGGTGGCGGGATCGGGAGGAGGAGGAATGGTCATCCCTACAGATGAAGCGGCGACAGTGGCCAGCACGGACCAGTTCTTCGATTTTATCCTGGAGCACTTTGCATTCTTCCGTAGTGTGACCATGGTTGCGATGGTACCGACAATACTTGGTCATGTCGGCGTTAGGAGGTGTGGTTGTCTTTCGTGGTGGGGGGAGGAGGTCAGCTTGGAGGGCCTCGTCTAGGATGCAGGAGCGGGCTACTGTGAGGGGAGCGTATCTGGTGAAGCGAGGTTGGCGGGGTTCGCGTGGGCGGCTATCAGGGCGCGGGTGAGGTTGTGGGGTGGGGTTGGGGGTGGGGTTGGAGGTGTTGGCGGCGTAGTCGTTGCAGAATTTGGTGTGAAGAGTTTGCATTTCCTCCATGTGGACGTAGTCGGCTGCGCGTAGCTTGAGTTCGTGCATGGAGGTGGGTAGGTGGAGGTAGACGTTGTTGGCGAAGGGGTCGGGCTGTAGGGTGAGAGTCATACATTAGAGTATCATCTCCTGGTTGAGGTGTGGTGTACGAAGGGCGGCTTTACTGAAGCGATCGATGAACGTCCTGAGTGGTTCATTGGGTTCCTGTCGGATACCCAGTAGGGATATGGTGGTGGTTTGATGTGGGCGGCTGCCAGCGAAATGGGTGGAAAACATGTGTGAAAGGATGTCGAAACTATCAATTGAGTAGGGCAAGAGGGTGGTAAACCATTCTAGGGCAGGGCCTTTGAGGGTAGTGGGGAAAGCTTTGCAAAAGACTGCGTCTTGAGATGTGTACAGGGCGACGTGGGTGATGTAGACTTTCAGGTGTTCGTCAGGGTCAGTTTCGCCGGTATAGCGATCCAGGTTGAATGGTTCCCACTGGGCCGGGAGAGGGGTGTTGGCGATAAAATCCGTGAATGGGTGGCGGCGTCTGGGCTGGTGAGGGGGGGGTATGTGGGGTGGGGGTGGGTGGTTGATCATAGCAGGGAAGGTGGAGGTGATGTTATGGGGAAGGATGTGGGTTGTGGGAAGGTATTGTGGGTTGTAGGGTGGGATATATGTGGTATGGAGAGCGGTGGGTATGTTGTAGGGGGCGTGGGTGGTTGGGATGGTGGGGGCGGGAGTTGGGGGTGCGGTGAGCCCTGGTTGACCGGATGGAAAGTGATGGGGATGGGTAGAGGTAACGGGTGTCTATTGGGTGGTGGTGAAGGTGTGGGGGGTGGGATTGTATTCACTTTCTTCCTCTGTAGGCTGGAAGGCCGGAGACTTCACAACTTCAGAGGTTTCTTTGGCTTTTCCCTTCAGGTTGGCGTCTGCCTCGATCCTTCTCCTAAGGCGAGAGTTCTCTTGTTTTAGCGCTTCCATTTCCTCATCACTGCGCTTCTTCAGGTATGCAAGTTCTTGTTGCATCTTTGCCTGGCCGTCTAGGATGGCGGCCAAGTCAGGGGCGATGCTGGGAGGTCCAGAGGGACCAGCGTCCGCTTGCTTGTTAGCTTCAGCTCTGCTGCGGGTGGAAACCATCTTCAGAGAAAAACGGGTACTAAAGGTGTTCGTCTCGTGCCCCACGGTGGGCGCCAATTGTTCCTGCAGAGAACAAATAAGAGGTTAGGCACAAGCGTCACCTTACCATGTAGTCCGCTATCTCTTCAGTTGGCCTCTTCCCGGTCGATACATGTCAACTTGAACCCAGGAGGGGTTACCTGCAGAAGAATCTCCGAAGCTCAAGTAAGTCAAAGCTCTCAGAGAGTCAAATCAGTGATTAATGAATGCGTACCTTTAAATGATGGGGTCCACGTGTATTTATAGAACATTAATGACGTTTGACCATTTCATGGGTTGGGTCTTGACCTGGGCTCTAGTTTGGGCCATGAGTGGGCCTGGGCCCCAACCCAGGCCCTTGAGACCTATTGAATGCGGGGGGCTTCGATTTTCGATTAAGTTTATTGGAGTAGTTGGCCTGAGCTTTAACCTTACTAGATGTGCTCGAGTAGTCGGTCTCGACCGACTACTTGCCTAGATGGCTTATGTTGGTGATGTGAAGTGCTAACTCGGCCTAGCCTGGGTACTTGGAGGTCTCGATATGCACACTGTTTACTTGGTCGAGTTTGGCTATGTACAAGAAAGCATAGGGAGTAGGCTCCAAATATAAGGACTCGCACAGAATGCGGAAGGCCTGCAAGTAGGCCCAGCTATTAGGATGTAGCTAGGTAGGCGCCACATTCAACGCCCGCAGCACACCCATAGTGAAATCGTCTAAGGGCAGTCGCACATGAAGCTAAGAAAAGTGGCACATATACATGTAGAAGAATTTTTCGGTAGCCCCCTCCTGCCCATGGCATACCCGGTCGACGGCACTCGCCCTCTCCAGCGAAACAATGTCTCCGCTGACACCCCTAGACATAACGGGTGTGCAGTTCAGCCAAGAGTTCAACAGACGAGACCACCTGAATAAAGATGATTGGTCACGAACATCAGCAGCAACCCACCCATAGCCGCCTTTGGCCGACCAGTTACTCTCCTCCAACTCTTCAGGAGGATCCTCTCGAACCTCCCTCACTACCTCCATCGGCATCCCTCTTGTAACAACTCCAGAACTTGTACCCTCTCCGCCAAGTCGTCCATCCTTACTTCTATCTGACTCAGTACTTTCACTACTACTAGACGAAGACACGCTACTACTACTGGACATACCTGATTTCGTTTTTTACGGGAAGATGTCGGTCGAAATAGAGGACTAGTCGGACACTTTTACGCGCACAAGGTCTTTAAATTCATATTTCACAAATGAAACAGGTAACCCCTTATCTGTTTGCAAACACATATTTATAGCCTACAATCCCAAACGACGAACCTCTTCCCGCCCAAAACCAAAACCATACCACAGACCAATCGACACCATCATTGCAAAAGATATGACACTTCAAAATAACGGCGCCAAAACTTTTTCGATTTGACCAACTGACACCCTTTCACCTACCTTCTGATAGTTGCAAATTCTAAGCCTTAACACTGTTCACCATACTTAAAGGCTGGGGGACTGGTGTATCACACCTAGCCGGTTCTGCTAGCTTATCAACACATATCATCCTTGACCGACAACCCATATCGGACAAGGCTGGGGGACTGGTGTACCGTACCTAGCCAAACTCGACCAAGTAAACAGTGTGCATATCGAGACCGCCAAGTACCCAGGCTAGGCCGAACGTGGACCCCATCATTAATGTTCTATAAATACACGTGGACCCCATCATTTAAAGGTACGCATTCATTAATCACTGATTTGACTCTTTGAGAGCTTTGACTTACTTGAGCTTCGGAGATTCTTCTGCAGGTAACCCCTCCTGGGTTCAAGTTGACATGTATCGACCGGGAAGAGGCCAACTGAAGAGATAGCGGACTACATGGTAAGGTGACGCTTGTGCCTAACCTCTTATTTGTTCTCTGCAGGAACAATTTCAAATTATGAATGCATGAGTGCTTATACATGATTGGTGCATATGAATTGTGGTGATGCAATTTGAGGCATGTTGAATTGTAAAAATATGCAATTTGGTATTCTGGATGTGTGCCTCTGATAATTGGTGTGTTAGAATTGGTTCTACAATGCCTAAACCAATACAATTTGCATTATTAGTGCAGCATCTGGTGGTGCGGATTGGACCGCCAAGCGATAGCTACCAATAGGGGGGTCTTAGAGTGTGTGGCGTTCGGTGATGCTTTGGCACCGCCAGGCAGTTTGTGATGCAACTTCGCCTGGCGGCGCTTAGACTGCGTCAAGCGATAGTGCAGTGGCAGTTTGCATTGTGGTGTGTTTTGCATGGCTCGTTGTGAGGGTCTTTGGTCTGGGATATGCTTGCATGGATTACAAGCGAGGAGGTTCGTGATGGAGTTGGAAATGCGTGATTAATACGGACAGGGAGGTTTGTATTGGATGTATTCTTGTGTGGGGATACGAGCGAGGAGGTTCGTATGTTCAATGCTCACACTTGAGGGTGTTACGAGTAGGGAAGTTCATAACTGAAGGTGTTCAATGTGTTGGACTACGAACGAGGAGGTTCGTAGAGTTGGACCACGAGCGGACAGGTGGAAGAATATGAAATCCCTAAGACCATGGTTCAATATGTGCTATGAGACTAGGGTTGCCTATGTACCTCATGGTATAGAGGTCTTTAAAAATGTGAAACTGGTTAAGTTATTTTGGGTGAGGTGTCTTTATTATTATTTATGCATGTTTATTCCTTTTTAAGCTCACCCTTTTTGTTTGTGTTTGGCGATAATCGTGTGACTTGTCACACATGAGAGCAAATGTGATTCCAGGTGAGGATGGCGATGTGTAGAGACGGAGCAAGGGCTAGCAATTGGGATTTTGTTTTAGAACATGTTTTAGCTATTCTGTAATTTCCTTTTTATTTAGGCTTTGGATTTTGGATTGTAACAAAATAAATTATGAAGTATTGGTATTTTATAAGCGATTAAAGTTTTAATTTTCTCGCACTTGGGAATGGTATCGGATATTGAATTTTATTTTAATTATATATTTTGCTTTATTAAGTAATATTCACCTAGGGTGTTACAACAACCATAGATTGTATTGACTCATTTTCCTCCATAGTGAAAGTTTCGTATTGATGTCTTATAATGGTTAATTCACTTCTTCTTACCTCTTTTGAACCATCACGAGCCAAATGTAAAGTATCCCACATTTCTTTGGCAGAAAACATGGCATGTACTTTAGAAGTTTCTTCTTTAGATGATGCACAAAATAAACATTTTTTCCATTTTGAATTTAACCGATATATGTAACTTTGTGCATCATCTAATTTACCTCTTGGTAGTATTTGACCTATATTATCCACTAGAAGGAATTCCTTTCTCGATGATATTTATCATGTTCATATTCTTTATTTCCATATATGTCAGCATTCTTAGTTTCCATATATCATATTTCATACCTTTAATAGTGGTGGGTGATTGTTTGGTTGCAGTTCCTTCCATTGAATCTGTTGGATCACATCTCTTTTCATGTTAAAGAGTTCCTCTAGACCGAACTCTAATACCACTTGTTGGTGTGATATGACTGTTAAAGGGGGAGGGGATCAATAGACCCTAAAAGAAATTCAAATACTGCACGCACAAAAAAAAAGTTAATTAACTATTCTATGTTAAACAGTATGATAGAAAAAATGCACACAAGAGATTTATACTGGTTCACCTCCACTTAAGGTTATGTCCAATGTCTAAGCAATCTGCTTAAGAAATTCCAATAATCAACACATTTGACTAACAATGAATATCACCCTCTACAAGTTACACAAGTTTCAACATATCAAGGTAGATGAGTCCAAACCTCTCTAGGCCTCGTCGAGTACCAACCTCTCTCCAATAATCAACATGCTTGCAGGAAATATACATTTCCTTATTCTTTTAAGAAGACCTTACAACGAATAACGTATTGAAAGTTGCTTCATGCAAACAACTTCTTTGGAAAAGGCAAGATGTTAGCCCTATGAAGTTAGTAAGTTATGTTAGACTCCGTGTTTTACTTAAAAGGGGAAAGAAGACACCTATCTAGGCCATGAAGCTTTGTTGTGCTCCAAAAATTTTGTCAAAGAAGCCACATGTATTCAATGCTAAGTCAAAAGTATTTAATGCATTGAAACCTCAAGAAAAGATGTGCAACATCGATATTCTTCTCTAGTTCTATATATAGAAGATCCATTTGTAAAAGGATGGTTAGGAACAATGATGAAAGTATTGCAATAGGAACAAGCTCAAGATGTTAATCTCTTTAGCCTTTGTAGTTGTGATAAAGAACGGCGTTCATGTTTGAGAGCAACCTAAAAAAGCGAACTTGTCTTATTCATCGTAAGGCATAACCTCTCTTTTATTGAACAATTCATTGATCAATTAGATTACTTTCTTTGTAAGCCTTGGTATATTAGCTATTGATATAGGGTTGTTGTTGTACTTAATGAAGTTCATAAGGCATGAAGATTTGATGAATCTAACCCTATCAATATTTCTTAAAGACCAAATACAGAGTCCTAATTGTTTAAAATTTGTAATTGATTAGATAAAATTGTTTTGTTTAGAGTTTATTTATAATGAGTTTCATTTGTTGTGTTTAATCTAATAAAGATCGGAGAAAAATTGCTTGAAACTATTTCTGAACTACACCTGGTCCTAAGAAAGTTTTAGTTAATTAAAAGATGAGTGCAATTTATTAAAATGTTCTTATTGTTTGGCAAATAACATTTTAATTGATTAAGTGTTATTTATATTGATTGAAATAACTTAGAACCTTGAGTAGTTCTTGAGTAGTTCTGAAGAGAGTTTTAATATGTGAAAACTTGTTTTTAATAGATTAAACATTTTTAGTGTTTCTAAAAGTTTTACACTGCTCCATTTTAATATGTTAAAACATATTTTTAATCTATTAATTTCTAAATAAGTGAACTTAACATATTAACATATAATTTAAATCCATTAAAATTGATAGCTTAAACCTATGTAACTTTCAATACTTTGAGCAACTTTTGAGTTATTTTCTGGAAAAAAACAAGTTCTTGAAGAAGTTCTTGGAGAGTTGTGAAGACCAAAATAGTGATAGAGAACAGATCTCATCATGTGCTCACCTAAGCAAGTATTGCAATTTGTTATTTTTGTTATCAGGTGACTGTGTTTTGTATATATAAACTTATATATTATGTTTCATATTAAGTGGCTTGGTTGGACAAATCAAAATATCATATCATTTATCATGATCTAAACCATTAACTTTTTGTAATAAGAGTCTCAAAATAAAATAATCGTGTACTAATTCAAAAATTATTTATGCCTTGAAATTTTCATCATTCAAATTTCTTTTCTCTCCTATCAATTTTCATCTATTAATCGAAAAATCATTTACGCCCTAAAGTTTTCATCCTCATATTTATTTTTTCTCCTACCTATTTTCATACAATAATACCATACCTAGTCAATCACCCATGTGGCATTTTCTAGTATTTAAGGAAATTAAAATTCAATTGAATAATATTAAAAGATAACTTTTAGATTCATTTTATAAAATCTTTAAGTCACTAACTATTCTTTCTTTTTGGCTGTTAACCTAATCCATCATTGTCATCCAAATCACATACAATTTCGTCCTCAAGGTTGTGATGCATGTCAACATCTACATAGCATGGAGTAATGTAGAATGTGTGAGATTTTGTTGGAGAAAATGGATAAAAAAGGAGATTAGGAAAGGATGCAAGAGCTACGATGATAATGGAATGGTGGAACATAAATAGTAATTGCTTATACCTATTTCATGATAGTAAAATTATCAATTTGAATTCAACTTGCCACGAATATGATTAAAAATGGTTGGGATGGGTTAGACACCTTGTTTAATCTAGGGTTAATATACAAAAATTGAAAAGAAAAAAAATTAATTTATAAAATTATTTTAATAGATAAATTTAGTTAAAAAAATGTGATATATATTAACAACTTACTCTAAATCTCCTTCAAAAAATTTTATTTATTAATGTTAAACAAGTTTTCTTTGTAAAATAAACAAAAATAATAAACATATATTTATGTTTTTTAAAGAATAATAAACATATATTTATGTTTTTTAAAGAATAATATTATTTGGAAATATCATTTATGAGTTTGAGATTAAGAAAGAGTTTATTTCGAATGTAAATTTTGGACGGTTTTGAAATGTGGTGCTTTGGAATATTTTAATGGCGAATCTATAATAACATATAATGAAAGTCTCTTACTTTTATTTTTAATGTTTTCGATTTTGTGTGTGGAATGTTCATGGAGATGTATAAGCTTGTATCCTTTCTATACATTTTAAGTGACGTAAAGTGAGAATATTAATGTGATGCAAAACTTAAGTTTGGTGTTAATAAGAATATTAGTGAAACTTTATATATATATATATATATATATATATATATATATATATATATATATATATATATATATATATATATATATATATATAATTTACATTCAAAATATGCATTTATGTTTTGTATTTTGGTATAATGTTAAAAGAGGATGATAGATTCTCAAGATTTGGATGTTTTTTTGGGAAGCATTTGTTAGTAATTATATTAAGTTTATTTCAATTGAAACCATACTCTTTATCCGTAAATATAAGTCGTTTATAATCAATTTATACCACTTAAGAAAGTTTTGTTAGTTGAGTTGGTAACATTAAATTTGTTAATAATTATAGTATTTTCTTCAAAAATTACCATGAAATAGACAAAAGCTTATTTATGTTTTGAATTCTGACAAAATTTGGAAATTTTCAACTGCGTCTCTCATAAATTTTTGTAATCTCTTGGGTCCTTACAATTTTAAAACTTTTCAATTGAATTTCTATATAGTTAAATGTTGTTGTTAACTTTATAGCAGTATCACCTCCTTAAATGACACCACATAATATGTTATAAGTGACGGTGAAAAGGAGATCTCACCCAAATATTGACAGAATTTAATGAAAAATGTTTTGAAATTTAATTAAAATTAAAAAATTAAAAATTAAAAATTAAAAAATTATAAGAAAATAAAATATGTAATTTTAAAATTATGAAATACAAAATTATAAAATTAAAAACTAAAAAAATATAAAATTAAAAAATAAATAAATTACAAAATTATAAAAATATATAATTTCATAATTACGAAATTATAAAATATATAAATATAAAATTAGAAAATTAGAAAATTAGAAAAATTATGAAATTATTAAAGTATCAAATTGTATATTTTTTAATTTTGATTTTTTGTAATCTTATAATTTTATAATTCATAATTTATATATTTTTTTAAATTTATAATTTTAATTAAAATTAAAAATAATTTTCGTTAAATAGAGTAAGTATTTAAGAAATATCTAGTCATAAATATTTAATTACAAAGACTCAATTAAAGATTTTTAAAATATCAAAAGATTTAATAGTGTAAGGTCCACTTATTTTTAGTCCTAATGTTTTAGGGCCTAGCCTCATTTGTGGGGCCTAAGGACCAGCCCATAAGGTGCTCCCAAAGACTCACTTTCGGTCTCTTGGTTTCCCATTCGGCAAACACTTGCAAAACAACTCATTTCCCCTTTCTCTTTTCTCTAACAGAGAGCTCTATTAAGGTTTAATCAAGGCTCTTCTCCGAGGTAGCTAAGCTCTGTTTACTCCATGTAAGTTAATCCCCAATTGGTACTTTCACTTCCCTAGCTTTGTTGTCATAGTTCCGACTAGGGGTATCTTATAATCTCGTTTTTGGTTCTGGTGTCAGTATTTTTAGCTTGCATCAGTTCTTGGAGCTGTAGTAATCCTCCATTTTGTGTGCTTGTGCCTTCCGCTAGCATCTATCCAAGTAAGGGAAGCTAGGGTTTACGTTTTTTGATATTCTGCTTATTTTCTGGTCTGTTTTGATGGCTTTGGTGCTTGAATCAGATTGTTGGTTGTATGAAACTGTATGGTGTGCATATGCTTGGCTGAAATAGGTGTGGCAAGTGCGAATAGGCGAGAAACCTGCTAATCTCGCCCAAGCGAGGACCCTCGCCTAAGCGAGAGTAGTAGGAACTCACCCCTGGTTCCAACGCGAGTTGTCGCCTAGGCGATTGACTGTGTTTTTTAGCAAGAAGTGGTCTCGCTTAAGTGAGACACTTTCGCCTTAGTGTGAACTCGCTGGAACCCTGCAACACACACTGTCGAGCTCTTGTCTAGGCGAGAAGGGCTCGCTTGAGCGAAAGTACCACTTTTGACTGAGCGAGAACCTTTAGCTTGGGCGAAGGCTTGGGCAAGAGGTGTTGTATTGGCTAATGTTATTCCATGATTGTTTTAAATGCCTTTTCTGCTCTTAGTATGGGGCAAGGCTTGTTATCTATGCTTGAATGGGATTGAATTGCATGTGTTGTTATGTAATGAACCATGACTTGGTTGGTTTGAACGTTGGTATGCGTTTATAAAGGATGAGGTTAATGAAATATTGTTATGAACAATATGAAATGGAAGAAAAACATGACTTGTATGGTTGGTTATGAATGTTGGCATGAAATTGGTATGCATGATAATTTTATGCTTGGTAGGTGAGACATGATTTTGGTATGGTCAGGACGTAATTCCATGAAGGTTTTGTGGTGGTGCCTCATTGGTCATGACGTAATTCTATGACGGTTGTGTGGTGGTGCCTCATGGTCAGGACGTAATTCCATGAATCTCTAGGTGAGATCTCATGGTGGTGCCTTATTGGTCAAGACTTAATTCCACAATGGTTGCGTGGTGGTGCCTTATGGTCAGGACGTAATTCCATGACCCTTGTTAATGGGAGCTCATGGTGGTGCCTCATGCTGAGGACGTAATTCCATGAAGTTCGTAGTGGTGCCTCATTATATAATTTAGTAAGGATTCAAGTAATGATTGTATCCTAACACTCTAAAGAGTCAGTTAGTCTCACGTAGAGTGTACTGACTCAAATGATGAGAGTAGTAGGAGGCCCTAGTCTTTGGCAGGATAATGGCCTTAGATGTTTGAAGGCTAACCTTGTGAGTGGTAGGGTGAAACCCATTGGCAATTGGCTCTACAGAGCAGTAGAGGCCACCACAAGTGCAAGCATCGAGTGAATCTGACTAATTATATGTATCCGGATAATCGTGTCTTGAGTCTTAGTGTATTGCTTGTTGGTCATTATATGTTTGGTGGTTTTATGTATGCTTAACTTTTAAATTGTATCGTTCAATTGCATGCTAAAAATATTTTTACTCTAGCTTACCCTTTCTGCTTGCTTGTGTGTTTTGTGTGTGATTTTATCCTTTTGCAATGATCATCAATTCAATGATGTGAGCAAATGTGGGAACCCCTAGTGTTCATCAAGGTGATGGAATTTCCGCTGTGTAGCCCGACTTGTGGTTGGATCTCATTTCTTCAAGTACCGCCTATAGGCACTATTGCCTAGGTGTTTGGTCAATTGTTAGACTTTTACTTTCTGTTTTATTATTGGCATCGCGGTGTGCCTTAGTTTTCTTTCTGGTATGTTCAGATGATTGTAAGATCCTTATACCTTAAGCCTCGTGTCCTTTTGATATTTAATTTATGTAATATTTTATTTAAATAGATTTATCTATTAAAATAGGATGTTACAAATAGACTACCAAAATTCATTGGAAACTTAATTGAAAATTCTAAAATTTATCATAAACTTAAAACATAATCAAGTAATAATCAAGTAGAAGAGAATAACGTTCATTTCAATGTATTGTATTTATTATTTTTGGAATAGAATAATTAGGGTTATTTTTTTAAATAAACAATGCAAAAGACAATTAGAAAAAAGAGAGTCTTATGGAAAGATAAAAATACTTTATATTAAATGTCTTATGGAAAGATAAAAGTCTTATTACATATTGTTGTTGTAAACTTTGATGCAAAATAATCATTTGTAAGCATTTGAAAGTAATGACATATGCACTTAATAATTATCTTTATATTAGATACCTATAATAATGATTATTTTTATGCAATTATCACTCGTAAGAAACACGTTTCAAATATCGTTTAGGCTGTTTTCCAAATGTTATTATTACTGTGTCTGGACAAGTGGCCCAGTCAGAGTCGCTGAAAGCCTTGATTTGAATGTCATTAGTGGCAGCAAAGAAGAGGCCATTGGCAGGACTGGCCTTTATATATTTGAGGATATGTTAGGCAGCTTGTTGATGATAGATGGTAGGTGCCTGCACAAATTGGCTGAGTAAGTGTACAGAATAACATATGTCAGGTCTAGAATTAGTAAGGTATAGTAACTTCCCTATTAGACGCCTATAGGAATCTGAATCTTTGATAGGGTCATCATTTTTGTCAAAGAGAACTTTGGTGTTGCTCATGAGAGGGGTTTGACTAGGTTTGCAGTCCAGCGTTCCAATTTCAGATAAGATGTCTAGAGCATATTTTCTCTGGCACAGGTGAATTCCTTTAGTAGATCTAGCCACTTCAAACCCTAGGAAGTATTTCAGACTTCCTAGATCTTTAATTCTGAATGCTTCATGTAAGGAAGTCTTTATTTTGTCAATTTCAGTCATGGAGTTGCCTGCTAAGATCACATCGTCGACATATACAAGGAGAATAGTGAGCTTAACATATACAAGGAGAATAGTGAGCTTGGCAACAGGGGAAAAAGTATCAATGAAGTCAATTCCTTCTAATTGAGTGTACCCTTTGGCTAATAAGCTTATCAATGAAGTCAATTCCTTCTAATTGAGTGTACCCTTTGGCTAATAAGCTAGCTTTGTTCCTTTCAATAGTCCCATCAGATTTATACTTGATTTTAAAAATCCATTTACACCCTATTGGTTTCTTTACTTTAGGAAGATCAGTAAAGTACCAGGTTTTGTTATCTTCTAGAGCCTTTATTTCTTTATGAATAGCATCAATCCATTTAACATTTTGAGAAGCCTCTGAATAAGATTGAGGTTCATGGGAGGCAGTTATAGCAAGAGTATAGTTAAGATGGTCCTTTGATAAAGATTTGTAGGAGAGAACAGAACTAATAGGATAATTGGATTTATAGACAGATTTATTATGAATGAAATGTTTAGGGTTCTTGGAATTGTTCACCTGGTGTAAGTAGTCCTTCAGATAGGTATGAGTCTTTCTCTATCTTTCTGATCTTCTTAGATTTATGCTTTCAGGATTCTGATCATTGTTGTCTGGATCATTATTGTCATCACTGCTAGTAGAGTTTTCACTGTCTGTGTCAAGAATAGACTTTGCTTCTAAATCATCAGTATTTGTTCTGGAAGTGATCTAGCTGTCAATTCTGATGTCTTTGGGGCAGTTGTTAGTGTTGTCAAATAGAAAGGTCAGGTTATGTTCCTCATTATCAGTGGGTTGGATGTGCTGTTTTGTAGTTTTGTAAGGAAAAACATTCCCATAAAATATCACATTTCTAGATATAAAAATTTCTCTACTTAAAGTGTCAAGAAGAACATGGCCTTTAACACCAGTTTAAAACCTAAAACCACGCATTTTCTAGCTCTAGGATCAAGTTTGGTTCTATTATTTTCAAGAGTACTAGCAAAACACAGAGTTCCAAAAATTTTAAGATTGAGATAAGTAGAAGGCTTTTTATATAAAATCTGATAAGGGCAAACATTATTTGTAACAGTGGTGGGCAATCTGTTAATGATGTGAACAACATGATTGACAACATAACACTAATAGGCTTTAGGCAAATTAGATTGAAATAATAGACTACGAGTAACATTGAGAATGTGTTGGTGTTTGCGTTCCACAACAAAATTCTGCTAGGGAGTTTCAACAAAACTTCTTTGATGATTTATCCCATAAGCATTATATATATCAACACAATTAAATTCAGGTCCATTATCAGTCCTAAAACATTTGATGGTCTTTTCAAACTGATTTTTAACATGAATTATGAAATCCTGTATAGGTTTCCTAGTTTCAGATTTAGTGTGCATAAGAAAAATCTATGTGTGTCTAGAGTGATCATCAACCACAGTTAAAAAATATCTATGACCATGAACAGAGGGGATGGCTATGGGCCCCCATATATCAAGATGAATAACATCAAAACAGTTATCAGAAATAATATCACTTTTATTGAAAGGCAGTTTATGTTGTTTGGAGAAGTGGTATACATCACAAACATTAGAATCTTTAGATTGAATGTAAGGGAAGGTTTTACATATTTGATCAGTAATGCTACGGGCAGGATGCCCAAGTCTATAGTGCCAAGTGTCTATATCAACCTTAGAGTAATTAAGAACAACATTAGGAAAAAAATCAGTAATATCTTTGACAAGAGTGCTATCAAGGTAGTAAAGCCCCTGATTGAGATTAGCTTGTCCAATCATCTAAGATGTAGTAATGTCCTTTATCTGGCAACACTTAGAGGAGAATATTAGATTACAGTTCAAATCTTTGATCAAGGTTTGAACTGAAATTAGATTGAAATAGAATTCGGGAACATACAAGACATTAAAAAGGATTAGTTTGTCAGAAAACTGAACAGTTCTAGCAAAATATGCAATAACATCACTATTATTATGTAATTTTATCTTCATAGGTTTTATTTTGAAAAAGGTAGTGAAACAATCTTTATTATGTGCAACATGATCTGTTGCACCAGTATCAAGAATCCAAAGATTCTTACCTTGTGGGTTTCTGTTTGTGTCATTAGTATCTTTCCTCATTTGATTGACGTTATGCCTAGTATCTTCAGAATCATTAAGCAGTCTTAGTAGTTTCTGCATCTGTTCAGCAGTGAATCCCTTGACATTTTCATCCTTCACAGATTGCTTGTCAGCAGAATCCTCTTTTATATTGAGATTACAAACTTGTTGATCTCTTTTTTCTTGATTGCCTTTGTCCAGAGAATTTTTGTTGCCATCATTCCTTTGTTTATACCAAGGTGGATACCCATGTTTTGAGTAGCACTCTTCAACAGTATGATTCATCTTATGGCAGTAAGAACATTGCTTACCATAGTTAGGATTTCTTCCTTTTCCCTTTCCTTGAGACCGAGACCCAATACCTCTTCCTTGACCTCTCCAGTTTCCTTGATCTTGAGGTTTATAGTTCCTTTCAGTGGAGTTAAAGAAGACTTTACCTTCTGTTCCTGAGCTAGCAGTACCATTGTTCTATCTTTCTTGTTGCATAATGAGAGAATAAACCTTGTTGATATTGGGAAGAGGTTCAAGAAGCAATTGAGTTTTTACTCTATTGTAACTATCATTAAGACCCTTTAGGAAGCAGATTACATACTCAACTTCCCTCTGTTTTATGAAAGTTTTAGAAAGGTTGTAGTCACAAGAATTACCACATACACAATTAGGAACATGACGTTGGAATTCCAATTCTTCCCATGCAATCTTCATATCAGTGAAAAATTGAGTGATGTTTCTCTCCCTTTGCTTGGCAGAATGTATTTCTTGAAGAAGATCAGAAATCCGAAAATAGTCTCCCTTAGTGAATCTTTCTTTCAGATCGTTCCAAAGATCTTTTGTTGACTCAATGTAAATAACACTTTCAACAATTTGTGGTGCAAGTGTTCTAACAATCCAAGAAAGAACCATGACGTTGGCTCTTTCCCAGGTTTCATACAGAGGATCATCCCTGGCAGGGATCTTGATGCTACCATCTACGAACTTCAATTTATTTTTAGACAGAAGAGCTCTTCTCATGCTCCTGCTCCACTTGTTGTAATTAATTTCGTTCAGAGAAGGTGAGGTAAGAACCTGTCTTGGATTTTCTCCAAGATGAATGTAGTAGGGACTTGTGGGAATCAGAGACTAATCAAGATCCAGTCTTTCCACTTGTTGCATTGATTTTTCTGCTTTGATCTCTTTGTTGTTGGTTTTATCTTCCATGCTACAAGATTCTTTCTTGGAAGATGCAGATTGTCAGGATGAGAAAACAGAGTGTGCAAACGGAAACAGAGCAGGCTATGAACCTGCTCTAATACCATATTGTGACCCCAACGTATCCCTAGGGATTTTGCATCTGCAGACCTCTGTCCCAAGAGGAACCCTCATGGTGCTGCGAATCAGGTGAGGAGCATGGAGAAGGAAGAAGAAACGAGAAGAGAAAAAGGGAAAGCGAAACAGAAGAGAATACGAAGGTAAGAAAAACAACTCTCTACTTTTTTATTATGTAGATTCACGTTTTTGAACAAAAGGGGGAGCACTATTATAAATAGTCTTCGTGATAACAGAAAGGGAAAAGAGGGAAAAAGGAAAACCCTAATCTAACAACTAACAACTTAACAAATTCAACAAAACTAACATTGAAACCCTAGACAATAGGATTTCAATATAAAAAAAATTAAATTGAATTCTTCGTGTTTCTGATGACCTTATATTTAAAATAATAATAATATATTGTTACTCCTAATACAACTTTAGTTGAGATATAAAAAAAAAAACAAAGTTGCCATTGCTATAAAAATTTATCTAAAAAAAAGAAAGTAAAAGTCATCACACCAATGATTTACTTCTCTCTACACGTGTCCTAAAGTCGTCAATGCTCTTACGACTTCATCCAATTTTGTAATAATTTTAAAAACAAATCATTTTGTGTAAATTAAAAAGTAAATTGACCTGTTTCGATAAATTGATTGATGGGAAAGAGTGTGAAGATAGATTTGAGTGGATGAACATATGTATTTTTTTTAATAGATTTAAAGGACAAAGTGATGGATTTGAAATAGATTTTGTGAGAATGAGGGAGTGATTTAAGTGATGTGATAGATTAAAAAAATAATAGATAAAATTTGAAGATTAATAACTTATCCGTAATAATAAAAATAAAAATAAATGATTATTAGATGAGTTACAAATATTAAACTTTAACAATATTTATATATATATATATATATTATTAATAATAATTATATACAAATACTATTAATAATAATAATTATATATATTATTATTTTTTAAAAATATTTTCATTATTATTAATTATTATACATATTTATATATATATTATTATTAATTATTATAAACATACCTTATTAATATTAATGATTATTTTATATATATATATATATATATATATATATATATATTACTAATTATTATATAAAAATATATTAATCATTGCACTCTTAATAATATTTTAATTATTATACATATTTACATAATAATAATAATATTATATATATATATATATATTAATTATTATATATAAATATTATTATTTGTTATTATATATATATATATATATATATATATATATATATATATATTAAAACATCAATAACAAAAGTAAAAATAAATAATTATTGAATAAAATAAAAATATTAAATTTTAACAAAATTTTCATTACTATTATTAATTATTATTATTATTATATATATATATATATTTATATATTTTTTTTGTTATTATTAAATATTATATATCATTATTAATAATTATATATATATATATAATAAAATAATAATGGTTTTTTTTCATAC
Source organism: Vigna unguiculata (assembly GCF_037176805.1). Classification (NCBI taxonomy): domain Eukaryota; kingdom Viridiplantae; phylum Streptophyta; class Magnoliopsida; order Fabales; family Fabaceae; genus Vigna; species Vigna unguiculata. The sequence continues at coordinate 8,424,346 of NC_140801.1, forward strand.
ATAGGTTATTGTTATTTCTCAACTAATTATAGATTTTTCTTACAAATATCAACAATTTTTTCAGAAATATGACTTTATTGGGTTATTAAGAAAAATATTATTCGTAATTGACGTCATGAAAGTTAGTTTCAATCAACTTGATCACAATGCAGTTAAAATTATTTCTTAACCAATATTAATAAGAGTTTTCTTAATTAATATCGATAAGGTTGTATATATTGGTTTAATCAAAATACTGTAACTAGAATAACTGTAATATGACAATTATAGTTGTATCTTGACTCTATATAAGATACTCTTGTATCTTACAGTTGAATATATGAGAAATATGCTCCATTTCTCTACCTCTCTTTGTTACTCTTGTTCCTTCCTCATCATCATGTGCTAACAGTATAAACTTAAAAATATTATTCTTTGATCAAAATAAACTTAGGTTTTATCAAAACTTTAATAAAATTATATTTTCACTAGTATAAGTTAGAATTTTCTAAATCAAAGTCATATGTAAGCAAATAGTTCTTTTTTCAATTGAAATTTATAGTAATTATTTTTTGTCTTGTAAGTAAGATTGAAATAATATTTTTTGCATTTAATAATATTTTATCCAAACTAATGAATTTAAATTATCCTTTTGAAAAGAGTATGTTAAAAAGTAGGTAGTTTAAAATAAAAAGTAAATATTTTAATTTGCTAGAAGTTATAAAATTCCAAATTCATGGTAATATTGCATTACATTATTAAGAATATTAACATTTCGTCCTTTCAACTTGCTGCAAAGGTTTCAAATTACAATATTAACATCCTTTGTAGAGACTCCAATTAAGAACATAAGATTCCACCCTCCTTCATTTTCTCTACACGATCCTCTTTCCAAAGTCATACAAAATTATTTTTAAAAAGAATTATGGTAAGAGGTGGCTTTTTTGTCTTCTTTCACTTTGGAAAGAAAAAAGAAGCAAATTTTGACTATACATTAAAAAAGTAATCTTGTTCAGATGCTCTTATAAGATATTCTTTTTATTAGGATAATGATATTTTGACTATTAAATTTTGACAACTTTTTCTTATAACATGATGTGTCATCTTTTAAGTGGTTTTGAAATATTGAGAATGAAAAAATGAAAAAAATGAAAAATCACTTAAAAATTGACACTTCATATATTGTCAAAATTAAGTAGTTAAAAAATCATTTTCCTATTATTTATGCAGTATTCTGAGTTCATCAAGTCTTCGAGATTAACTTGTTTCTACTTTAATTAAGATGTATATGCAAAATAAACTACAACACTTAAGTTAGCTATTTATTCTACATAATAAATATAATAAATTTACCTAATAAACCATGCGCCTTTATATAATTCTTTCGTGGACCTATTTTGAAAACAAAAAACAAAGACTTATTTTGAAACTGTTTTTTGACAAAACCAATACCAAATAAATTTAATAAACCAAAAAACTTAAATGAGTTTTCAAAATCAGTAAAAAAAACAACCCATAAATATCTAATTCATCATTTTAAGTAAAACTATACCATTTTAAGTAAAGTAACCACTGATTCATTAATAGTAATCACAACCGTGAAGACATTGACAAAAGTATAATGTCACTAAAATTACTTATTTATTATTACTATTATTCCTTGTACTTGTAATTTACTATTATTATTATAATAATAATAATTATTGAAGAGTATAGTATAGTATTTAACTTTAGGAAAATTGTTGCAGTAATGAACCGATTTTTCTAATGCACCAAAAGTACTCTGTCACCTAAATTCATAAAAGTAGTGATGACTCTTTTAACATCAAGGTGAGGATTTGCCACGTCTCGTATAGTTTCGGAGCAAAACGACAAACCCTAGAGCGCATCATTGGTAGGTATAAAATCCGTTACTATCAACGGCAAAGCCACAACCCACCACCACCAGAAATCCGTTAGATTCCCGCCACGTCAGCGAGGAATGACGTAGTCACAGGGATGAACGGCGCAGGAAAAAAACGTCGCAGAATCCGTGATGTGTACGTTGCTTTTTGGCATGTTGCTGGCGTTGGATGCAGCCACGTGGTGGAGGATGTCGCTGTCGTTGTCGTGACTGTGGCGCTGTCGTTTTATGTGTGAGGCGTGTGTCGTTTTCGGCTTTCCCAAAACGCAGAGCATCTTTGGAGAACACGAAGTGAAGGGTGATTTGAAGATATTGTGTGCATGATTGGTTTTTGTGTCTGCAATTGACCGTTTTGGAAGCGAAGGATTTCACGGCTCTTCTTTGCATGTGAGAGAAATCCACAAAGGCAGAGAGAGTTTTTTTTTTTTAAGATCTTTATTTAAATTAACTAAGATCATCATCACATGGATTTGCTTTGACTTTACCCAATTAACCTAATTAAAACAATTATAAATCTTTTATCTAAAGGTGTTTTGGTGAAATACACCTATCTTGAGATCAACTTCTATGTAAACACTATCAATAACAAAATGGTACAATACAATGTATACTAACATGATTTAGTTAATGATTAAGGTAATAAAAAAGTATTTAATATTTAGTAATTCTCATGTGGGTTTAATTAAAGAAATAATATCAATAAAGAAGTCTTTTATTATTTACCTTTTTATTTTGTAAATTAAAAATTCTTATTCATATTTCAAAATTAATTGTATATTAATATCAATTTTTCTTTTCATGAATCTATTAAATAATTAGTAATGAAATTTCAAACAACACTAACTAAAGACTTTGATTTTCTTTCTTTCTTGTTGTGATAAAAAAGAAATATGTCAATACTTGTTTTAATAAAGATGTTATTTATCCTAAACAATAATAATAAAAAAAAAGTTGGATGAACAAACTTTTGCATTTTAACTTGTATATGAGTTAATTTGAATTTATGAACGTTGATTTATTTCTTTATAACTGTTTGTAAAATAACTTGTATAAATGTACTTGAAATTATTTAACTTAAATGTATTTTAGTTTGTTGAATTTGAGAAAAGTTTCGTTTTTATCTTTAATTTTAAAAGTGATATTTTTCCGTGTATTTTGGGAAAAGTTGCTTAATTCATCTAAATATTATTCATGATTTTATTTATATGATTAATAATTACAATATATATATATATATATATATTATAAGGTACTCCGATTTTGCATTTGTTATCATGAAATAGTTAGCTATATGTTTATTTCTTTCTTTTTCTTTTAAAGTGTTCATTTAACACTTGTGAATGAAGAGAATAAAACATTTTTCTTTTTCAAGTTTCAGGAACCATAAAACGATCAATTTTAATTTTAAAGAAAAAAAAACTTAATACAAATTTAATGAACTAAAACTAATATTTGGAAAGAATACATTTGAAAACAAAAATGTTTGGGAAAAATGTTTAATATTTTTATGGAAATCAATTAGATCTATGAGATGTAGTTTATAATTTTATTTGTATTGATAGTATTTAAACAATTAATCTCTCGTAAGATATATAATGTATGAATCATGACTTTTTTGTTTATAATTGAGATTTTAATCATTATTTATTATGCTTAATTTAGTGATTATGTGTGTCATGATGAAGACTGATACTTGTAGAAAGTCAAAACAAAAAAGAGGATTGAATTGATGGCTTTAGTTTAATGATCATTTTAATAATCTTAATCAAAGAAAAGATGAATTTGGATTCTAACAAAAAAATTGCTTAAGAAATCGTGTAATCCATTAATCATTTAAAATGAAATGAATACGTAAAACCATTTTGTTGCCCCCAAAAAAAAAGTTAACAAATGATTTCCATTTCTTTTGAAATATGATTACCTTGTTCTTGAATATTAAGAAAAACACATAAAAAACAAAAATATCTCCTAATGTAATACTTCTCAAATGTGTTATATTTGTCAACATTTAATGAATTCATATATATGCTTGTTATGTTTTGTTATAGTAAACAAATTATTTATTGATACGAAATTACCAAATTAAGGAAACAAATTATATTTAAGAAAAATATTACATTTAAAATATCACAACTTTTATTGTTATCATTTACAAGAATATATATTTTATATATATATATATATATATATATATATATATATATATATATATATATATATATATATATATATATATATATATATATAATATAAAAGACGAAAAAAATTAAATGACATGTATAACATTGAAATAATAAAATTCTTTAAAGAAAGCTATTTACATAAATCACAAAGAACTTCATATACTTTTTGAATGATTCAAAAATAAATTATGATAAAATCAAAATGTTAATGCATACAAGTGTGTACAAACCATACTTTAAATTGACATTACTTATAATTTTTTCATTAGTACAATTAAATAGTAAATAAATAAAAACATGCAAGTAAAAAAATAATAGTGCATTACGCTTAAAGTTATAAAAGGGTGTTGTTGGCTTAGTCTAACTTATCTTAACATACTGCTAAAACATCTATTACACGACAATAAAAATCAAGTTAATTTAAATAAAAAGTATATTTTTAAAATTGAAATGATATTATTGAATGCAAATTTAAATTTTAACATAATAATTTTATCTATAAATAGATATACTAATTTTCTTTTATTAAACATAATTACGATATTATAAAATAGTTGGCTTATAAAAATATTTAGATTTTCGTTGAATTTTTGGTGATGTGAGTCTGATTTGTTTTTAAAATATAATAATTAACATTGATCTTAATGTTTTAAAATATATTAATTTTTTTAATATACTTATATTTAAAAAAAAAAACAGTAAAAATAACTAACAGAAAATATGGATTCCTTTATAGACTTGTGAAAATCTCTCTAAATTGCAAGCTAAACATATAAACAAAGTGATCTAATTTAGTTTAATTTGTAATCTTTTAATTTGATATAATATATCCTATGAACTTTCTAAGTGGATAAGGACGAATCTAATTTTTTTCTGGTACAATTATGCTTCTCCTAAAGTTTGATGATTGTACTTATTTTGCAAACTGCTTTTAACTTTGTCAATTCAAATAGATATTCCCAACTCATGGGTTTTGCAATTCATGAACAAACAAAAGAAAAAACATAGCACAAAACATTGGAGGAAAATTACGCAACTAGGTTCAATTGTAACCTCTAATTTTCTATGAATTTTTTAACTTCCATTGTAGCTCATACACTCATTTTCAATATCTATGAGGGGATGGGATTAATTTCCTCCACAAGTATTTTCTTCACTATCCTTTTTTTTTTCCTTCTCTCTATAAAGTACCCCACTTAATTAGACTCCAAATTTATTTTGCATATTCATATTTTAAAAAAATTGAAAAATAGTATCCAATTAAATCTAAAGTTTATCTTTTGTAATACACTATACATTTCATGATATTATTTATCATATAAATTACTTAATTAAAGTTTTAAATTTGAGTAGATTCAAATTTGTTTAAAAGTTTTAAAAATTTTACCCTGTCAATTTGGAAAACTAAATTGATTTCTTAAATATTTTACTTTTCAAATATTGAATCTTTAAGACATTAATTTGATAATGAAACATTTTCAAATTAAAACAACGATGAAAATGACATTAATTAAGAATATTTAATTTAACTAAAATATGTATTACACAAATACTTTATACTCTTTCGTTAATAGTAAATTCTAAGGATATTTTTTTATATATAATATTAATTAAAATTTAGAATCTTATAAAATTACTCAAATCTCTATGAATCTAATGAAAGTAATAGTAAATTTATTGAATTTTAATATAATTATTTTAAAATTAATATTTATAATAACTTTTATTAGTTAAAAGTGTGAATTCCTTGAAGAAAGATTTAGTTCATCACTTTCAATCCAAATTCCAAAAATATATTCTTCATCTCGTGACTTTCAACTTAAATTAAAAAAAAAAAGTTTATATCAAAATTTTAATGAAAATTAAACTTGGGAAATAATTTAATAATTAATTTATTTGAGCAATTAATGTTATAAGGCATGTAATCTTTATATAATCTTTATATGGTAAAAGACTTTAAGTAGACACAAAAATATGACATTCATCACATTTAATATCACATACGATCAATCTCTCTTGACCATAAGACCCACTTTTTCTGCTCTTATGTTTAAGGGACTAACCTTAACTATTGGGCCTAAGGGCCAGCCCATAGGGTGCCTAAAACTCTTTTCCAACCTTAACCCCCTTTACTCTACCCCCTTTACAGGAACCCTTCCCCTTCCACTAGTGGAGCAAAGAGCTCTGTTAGGGCACAATTAGAGCACCCACTATTTCACTTGAACGTCTTCTCTGGGTAAGTTGAACTTGAACTTTACCCCTTTCGTTCCATTCCAGTGTCTAGGTTCTACTTTGGGTTGACGTTGAAACCTTATGCTAGCCTTTGTGCATCTGTTTTCCCAATTTACTACACTGGTTGGAGTTATAGTGCTCCCATCTTCCCCTAGGACTGTTGTGCTTACGTTTAGCCACACTCCAGGTAAGGGAAGCTAGGGCTTTACTATTTTTTTTAATTAATCTACCTGTTTGGTTTGTTTTACGTTTGGGTGCTTGATATATGTTCCTGGTTGTATGATAACATGTTGTTTGTACTGCTGTTATGGTTCGAATCGGGTTGTGCATGCAAGAGAGCAGGTGGGTTCTGCTAAACTCGCCCAAGTGAGCTAGGTGATTGCTCAAAACGCAAAGCTCTTGCTTAAGTGAGGAGCTCTCGCCTGAGCGAGAACAACTACAACCCATCCCCCTCTTTGTTTTTAGAGCTCGCCTAAGCAAAGGCCACTCGCCTAAGCGAGAGTAGTCTCGCTTGAGCGATACAGGCTAGCTTGAGCGAGACCTCGACGTGTCCACTATTTGAAATCTTGCCCAGGTGAGATCTGGTAGCTTGAGCGAGGGGTTCTCCTCGCCTAAGCGAGAGTTTCTTGGGCTGAGCAAGATTGTCATTGGTGATTTGATAAGTGTGTGTTTCAATTTATTGATTGGTTGGCTACTTTAAATAGTTACGTATGCTGCATTGTATGTATTCTATATGACACAATGGGACTAAAATTGATGAGCTTGGTATGATAATGCGTATGAAACATGGTTGAATGGTTGGTTAAATATTGGCATGAGATTGGTATGCATGATAAATCTATGATTGGTTGGTGAGACATGGCCATGATATGGTTAGGACGTAATTCCATGAATCTCTTGGTGAGATCTCATGGTGGTGCCTCATGTAATGGACGTAATTTGATGACCCTTTTGGTGAGAGCTCATGGTGGTGCCTCATGTAATGGACGTAATTTCATGACCCTCTTGGTGAGAGTTCATGGTGGTGCCTCAAGTAATGGACGTAATTCCATGACCCTCTTGGTGAAAGCTCATGGTGGTGCCTCAAGTAATGGACATAACTCCACAAATTGTTAGTAAGGTTTCGTGGTGGTGCATCAGTATATAATTCAGTAAGGATTCAAGTAAGGATTGCATCCTAAAGCTCTAAAGAGTTAATTAGTCTCATGTAGAGCGTACTGACTCAAGTGGTGAGAGTAGCAAGAGGCCCTAGTCTTTGGCAGGATAATGGCCTTAGATGTTTGAAGGCTAACCTTGTGCGTGGTAGGGTGAAACCCATTGGAAATGGCTCTACAGAGTAGTATAGGCCACCACAAGTGCAAACATCCAGTGAATCTGACTCATTATATGTATCGAGATATTTGAGCCTTAATGTCTTGCTTGTTTGCTATCACATGCTTGTGGTTTTATGTGCTCTTGGCTTTTAAATTATATGCTCAATTGTGTGATAAAACATTTTCACTCTAGCTTACCCTTCTTGCTTGTGTTTGTATTCTTGTGTGGTTTTCTTTTTTGCAATGATCACCATATTTCTTGGTGTGAGCAGATATGAGAACCCCTGATGATCGTAGTGACAATGGAGTTGCTGCAGCTTGATGGTCATGGATTGGTATTAGGCTCATTGTTGAGCCCACGTTTGAAGAGCTTTAATCATATTTATAATCCCCGCTTATGGGCAAGTCTTTTGGGCCACTATTGAACATTTATATTGTGTTCCAGGCAATGTAATGCCTCTATTTCTAGTGTTGGTATGATTGGATAACTGTAAACCTTCATAGCCTAAAGTCAATGCTCTTTGGATATTAGTAAGTATGCGACGTTTGATTTAATTAGATTTATCTATTTAATGAGAGGTTACATTTATGGTATCAAAGTAGTCCGTCCTTAGGATGACCTAAGGGTTGTGGGTTTGTCATGTCTCACGGGCTTAAGTAGTCAAGTTTAGTCGAGTTTGTCTGTGGAACCAGAAGTATTAAGAACATAAAACATCTTGATAAAGTAATGAGGGTGCACACTCATGACTAGATCAAAGGTTATTTTCCTTTGTTAATTTTAACGGTTTGGGGAAAAGAAAGGTGACAGAAAAAAGGTTTTATTGTCTGTAGATGATGGAGTGTTGCTTTGTATGTTCTATTTTGTCTTGTTACGCTTCTATGCTTTGTGTCTGGTGTCTACGGAGATAAGGGAATGTAGATTCAATGTCGACTTGGCTTGCTTACCTTTATAAGTGTTGGATGACGCCTCTGGGATAACTTCTTGCCTCAAAGATAGGAAGTTGATGTGTGATGTATATTATTTAGCGAGGAAAGCTAAGTTTTGGGTTAATAGATCGAAGGAGATGCTAGAGTTCATAAAACAATGTTTGGTAAGAGGGAGCTTCAAGGATAGGTTCTTGGAAATAAATACAGGAGTTGAATCCAAAGGTTAGAACAATGAAAGGTATCAATGCATGCAAGTGTAACATCGTTTGAGGGAATTCAACTTGATTCTACACCCCGATAATATTGAGGTTTAGAGCTCTAGGGATACACATTGTTAGGAGAAGTGTCATCGGATATAGCTGTATGGCCATATCTAGTGCTTTCTTGGATTGGTGGAAGAGGCGAAATTGGCAAATTCTAAGTTGTAGAAAGTGGTGAGATTTTTTAGCAGTGAGAAGGCTAAGAAAGGAGAAGATCGTGAAGTGTAAAAAGACGGCAAACCTCTAGTGGAAGACGGAGATGGATAAGAGTTGACAAATTAGTCAGGTTAGATGATGTCTCCTAAGTAGGAGGAAAAACAATTTGTGGATATGAAAGAAGTGGCATAAAGGTTTCATATTAGGTTCAATAGTCGGAAGGTGATGAATGGCCTTTTCAAATTTTTTTAGTAGGATGTTTCAAGGAAAAGTAGTTCCCATGAGCAGAACAATTGACTTAGATATAAGGTAGGAGGTTTCGCGTACCAGAAGGAGAGGCACATCTTTAAAGGTTATTCTTGTAGGGAAGGACAACCCAATTGATGTCGGAGTACAATGATGGAGGAAATGAAAAGAAAAGTTTTGAGTTGTTGGCATGGTGTCTACGATGGGTAATGCTAAGGTGGTTAGCACGAATAACCTCATTCAAAGATGCAAATTACGAAGGTGATGCTTGGAGTAAGGGTCGGTTTTTCTTGGGATTGTATACCTCTTTGGTGTCGCCAATATGGTGAACGAGTCAGGGTCATGTGCAAGAGGGAGTAAGAATTAAGACGGTGGTTTCACAATAGTTATAATCAAGTGAAGACTGCTCAAGTCTGTGGTTTGTCCTGTGGTGATCCAAGGATTCAAATTCAAGTCAATTTGAATTGTTCCCTTGGTAAGGGTGAGATATAATATCAAGGATGAATTGGTTATTTTTTCAAATCTCATTCCTATTGGATACGATGCGATGCCCAACAGAGTGATGTTCTTCGATTCAAGGAGACAAGTCAATGGTTCTGTATCAAGTGAGGGACAAGTTGAAAGGTGGAGACATAGTGTCATGTGAATAAGAGGTTTTTAACAAAGGTAAGGGAAGATTAGACACAAAAGATCTCAGTTATGGAAAAGTTTCTAAACGTGGCTTCGAAACATGTACTAGAATTTCCACCAAGGAAGGGGTGGTGTTCACTAATGCATCGGTGTATGAAGCAGAACCAATGCCAATATTTCTAATTGGGTATTCATGCTCAGAGTGCGAAGTAAAAGAAGTAGGTGAAGGGTTGTTAGGGATGTAGTGGTATGGACTCAATAGGATAACCTGATTATCTGCAAGTTTGGTAAATCTTAGAGGAGAGGTAGTGGTAGGATTGACTATTCAAGGGTAAATGTTGGATGAGGGAGGATTGGCTTTTTGGGCCTATGGTTTTAAAGAGTGGAAACATGATGAAGGTAAGAAATTTCAAACAGGTTGACGGTATTATCAAGGTTTAGCGGTAAGTTCCCAAGTGCGAAGAAAGTCTTCAGAATGTTCAAGAAGAGTATTGACTAAGGTTGGAGTGAATAGTAGGACATATGGTTTTACAAAGGGTGGATACGATGTTGAGAAAATGGGATGCTAAAACTATAAAAAAGGGAGTTTAAAGAGTTTTGCAAGTTTTATAGAGGCTTTGAGGAAGGTTTCCCAATGACGACTGTTTCCTGGTCATGTAGACATGAAAGGATCATCATTTTGAGTAAACAAACAAGTGACCTTGTGTATGGATCAAAGTAGCGCAGCGGGATGGTGGCAAGTGATGCTTATGAATGGTAAGAGGTGCGTGAGAAGAACTATCTTACTCATGACCTAGTGGTTACTACGAAGACCAGTTCTTTGAAAACATCAAAGGGTTTCATTCTCGTGAGTATCAGCTAAGAGTGTTCAATGATCATTCAAAATTGGAAGTGTAGAGTTGCACAAAGAAAGTTGGACAAGAGAAATAGGAGATGGTTGAGTTATGGTTTCAAGTTAGGATGCCAACCTAGAAGTAAGGAAGTAAGATAGGTGCTTAGCCAAAGAGGGAAACTCAAGATCTGGGCTTGACAAGGTAAGAGTAAGAGTTGGTGGAGAAGTATAAATGTTTAAGTTGGGAAGAGAAGGTGTGAGATAATTTCATTAGTCTTGTCACCTGATACGGACGAGTGAGTTTCTAAAAAAGGTTTGGTAAAAGGCAAATTGAGCAATCTTAGTTTGAGGTGTATCTTAGAGTTGCTTGGTACAAACCAAACTAGAGATTTGAAGTCAAGGAAAGTTATCGTTCTGAGGTTTTTGTGGAAGGATGGTTACAAGTTAAAGGATAAAAAAATGAAGATAGGAGGCCAAAATGAATATGGTGGTTAAAATAGATGAAAGTTTTAAACTGGAAATGGAATAACTCGGTTGTGAACTTCGTTACCTTGATTGAAGCCAACAAAGGAAGCAAGATGTTATGAGTCAAGAGAGTCGATGGTGAGGCAGTAGGCCAGAAGTCAAGTGTGATCAAGTCAGTGGAGTGATGCTTAAAGGAGAGAACAAGGTGATGTGAAGTGATAACTAACACGTTTTAGTTTGAGACTTGAAGTCATTGGAGACTTTGGTAAAAACCTACAAGAGGCAGTGGAGAGCATATGGTAGGTGAGTTAGTATATCAGATATAAGTTGGTTGGTCAGGTATGAAGGAGCATTCCAATTTTAAGGTGGGAGATTGGAAGTTGCTTCGAGTGTAGTGACTAAACCAATCTACACTGTTGAACACATATCGTTTAGCACATAGACAAAATTTCTAGTGACTATAGGTGTTGGAGTCGTTATATCAGTCATGTCTAAGTGGTGATTGTCAGAGAAAATGAGGAAAACATAGTTTTCCACCTACCTTATCGGTGAATTTTCGAGGTCAAATATTTTTGTTGTTGGGGAGAATGTAAGACCCACTTTTTCTGCTCTTATGTTTGAGGGACTAGCCTTAACTATTGGGCCTAAGGGCCAACCCATAGGATGCCCAAAACCCTTTTCCACCCCTAACCCTCTTTACTCTACCCCATTCTCAGAAAACAAGAACCCTTCTCCCTTGCATTACTAGAGCAAAGAGCTTTGCTAGGGCATAATCAGAGCACCCACTGTTTCACTCGAACGTCTTCTCCAGGTAAGTTGAACCTTAACTTTACCCCTTTCGTTCCATTCTAGTGTCTAAGTTCTACTCTGGGTTGACGTTGAAACCTTATGTTAGCCTTAGTGCATCTGTTTCCCCAGTTTACTGCACTAGTTGGAGTTATAGTGCTCCCCTCTTCCCCTAGGATCGTTGTGCTTACGTTTAGCCCCACTCCAAGTACGGGAAGCTAGAGCTTTACTGTTTTTTTTAATTAATCTGTCTATTTGGTTTGTTTTACATTTGGGTGCTTGATATATGTTGTTGGTTGTGTGATAACATGTTGTTTGTACTACTGTTATGGTTCGAATCGGGTTGTGCACGCAAGATAGTAGGTGGGTTTTGCTGAACTCACCCAAGCGAGTTGGGTGATCGCTCAAAACGCAAAGCTCTCGCTTAAGCAAGAACAGTTGCAACCCATCCCCCTCTTTGTTTCGAGGGCTCGCCTAAGCGAAGGCCACTCGCCTGAGCGAGAGTAGTCTTGCCTTAGCGAGAGGACCTAGCTTGAGCGAGACCTCGACGTGCCCACTGTTTGCAATCTCGCCCAAGCGAGATCTGGCAGCTTAAGTGAGGGGTTCTCCTCGCTTGAGTGAGAGTTCCTTAGCCTGAGCGAGATTGACAGGGTGATTTGATAAATGTGTGTTTCAAATGATTGATTGAGTGGCTACTTTAAATAGTTATGTATGATGCATTGTGTGTATTCTATATGACACAATGGGACGAGAATTGATAAGCTTGATATATATATATATATACATATATATATATATATATATACATATATATATATATATATACATATATATATATATATATATATATATATATATATATATATATATATATATATATACGTATGAAACATGGTTGGATGGTTGGTTAAATATTGACATGAGATTGGTATGATTGGTTGGTGAGACATGGCTATGGTATGGTTAGGACGTAATTCCATGAATCTCTTGGTGAGATCTCATGGTGGTGCCTTATGTAATGGACGTAATTCTATGACCCTCTTGGTGAGAGCTCATGCTGGCGTTTCATGTAATGGACGTAATTCCATGACCCTCTTGGTGAGAGCTTATGGTGGTGCCTCAGGTAATGGACGTAGTTCCATGACCCTCTTGGTGAGAGCTCGTGGCGGTGCCTCAAGTAATGGACGTAATTCCACGAACTGTTAGTAAGGTTTCATGGTGGTTGCTCAGTATATAATTAAGTAAGGATTCAAGTAAGGATTGCATCCTAAAGCTCTAAAGAGTCAGTTAGTCTCATGTAGAGCGTACTGACTCAAGGGGTGAGAGTAGCAGGAGGCCCTAGTGTTTGGCAGGATAATGGCCTTAGATGTTTGAAGGCTAACCTTGTGTGTGGTAGGGTGACACCCATTGGCAATAGCTCTACAGAGTAGTAGAGGCCACCACAAGTGCAATCATCCAGTGAATCCGACTGATTATATGTACCCGAATATTTGAGTCTTAGTGTCTTGCTTGTTTGTTATCACATGCTTGGTGGTTTTATGTGCTCTTGGCTTTTAAATTGTATGCTCAACTATATGATAAAACCTTTTCACTCTAGCTTACCCTTCTTGCTTATGTCTGTATTCTTGTGTGGCTTTCCTTTTTGCAATGATCACCATATTTCTTGGTGTGAGCAGATATGGGAATCCCTGGTGACCGTAGTGACAATGGGAATGTTGCAACTTGATGGTCATGGATTGGTATTTGGCTTACTGTTGAGCCCATGTTTGAAGAGTTTTAATCATTTTTGTAATCCTCGCTTATGGGCAAGTCTTTTGGGCCACTGTTGAACTTTTTATTGTGTTCCAGGCAATGTAGTGCCTCTGTTTCTAGTGTTGGTATGATTGGATAACTGTAAACCTTTATACCCTAAACTCAGTGCTCTTTGGATATTAGTAAGTATGCAATGTTTGATTTAATTAAATTTATCTATTTAATAGGACGTTTACATTGGCAGCTTGTAAAGTTGCACATTCCATGGTTGGTTTTGGACCAACCGAACATGTTTATCTTGGAGGAAATTACATTTGTAGAGTACTCTATAAATGGCATGAAAACATGTGCGTATGCTTCTCTATAACTACCTCAAATATAAATTGATTATTCGTATTCATTTTCTGTGACTTGTAAAAGCACATAAACTAACAACTTCTAATTAGTTATGAGAAATAATTGGTTTATAACCCTTCTCGTGGCTATAATATAACTTCTCTTACATAGGCTTTGATTTTTTATTTTTTATTATTTTTTTACAACTTACTATATTTTGGTTCATTTTAAGAAATCTCTGTCTTTATGTAAGAAATTTAATGTTCTTAAGAAATCGGTTGTGTTCTTTTTTAACACTTCAATTTTTAAAACTTGTGTATATTTATGATTGTTAGAAAAATATTGGACACTAATTTAAACATATGATTTAATTCTTTGTTTACCTTTGTTTTAATTCTTTCAACGTCTCTTTTTAAAATAATTTTGAAACAAGCAATTTTATATGAGTATATTTAATATGTTGTTAATGTTATATACATGCATAAATTGTTTGAAAAGTTTCTTTTAGTATATGTAATTTAGAACGTTGAAGAAGAAGAATAATATAATATCTTTTTATGTCAAGTGTTCTATAAAATGAAGATGGAAAATCAAGTTTGAAAAATTGTATGAGAAGACCAATTAATAAAAAAACCTATATGTAGAATCAATAGTCATATTCTCAAAAGCTATAAGTAGGAAAATAAGTTGAAGATTGACGACATGAACACGATGAATAACTAGAACAACAACAATTTTCTATACTATTTTATTATTAGTATCTTTTGGAATTAAGAGTAAACCTTGTAATACTTCCCTTTGTTAAAAAATTTTCGTGCAAGCTTAAATTGTGCTATCTGTGAGAGTGTTTATTTGTTATATTGAGAATTATTGGACATATGGGGAGATTGAATCCACGACATTCTCCGCATTATGATTATACAAGCTCAGACTCAACCCTGAAAAGTGCGTCTTTGGCGTCGATCGTGGCAAATTCCTAGGCTTCATGCTAACACAGCGTGGCATCGAAGCCAACCCTGAAAAATGTAATGCTATCATCAACAATATCAAAGAAGTACAACGCCTAATTGGCTACTTAACCGCCATCTCTACATTCCTACAAAAACTAGCCAAACAAACCCAACCCATCATCCAACTACTCAAGAAATCCGCGAAGTTCTCTTGGAACAATGAATGTGAGCAAGTTTTCCAAAACCTCAAAACCACCCTTACATCTCCACCTATCCTCCACAAGCCAGATATCCACCAACCCCTCCTCGTCTACATCACTGCAACAGATCACACTGTAAGCGCAATGCTGGTCTAAGAAATCACTGGTATCCAACACCCCGTATACTTTGTTAGCCGAACTTTGCAAGATCTGGAAACCAAGTACCAAATGGTGGAAAAGCTAGCATTGTCCTTAGTACATGCAGCAAGATGCCTACGCCCTTACTTCCAAAATCACAACATCATCGTCAAAACCGACTACCCCATCCAAAAAATACTCCACCATAGCCTTAACCAATGCGTTCGGCTCCATGCTATCAATCAAGTTAACTAGAGTCTTTGACAAATTGATTTTAATGTCATGTCGGACAACAGTCTTCAACAACTCGATGAGTCTAGCCTCCAGTCCCTTCCCACCAGATGAAGATCCCGACCCCAACAAAGCGACCCGAACCTTCTTCACATCCTTCCCCCTACCAGGCCTGACTGGCAACTTAGCCTTCCTCTTCGACCCCCATGTACATAGGCTTCTACAAGAGGTTCTTGCAAGTTGGGAACTTCAGTGCTCCTAGTAGCCTTCGCCCTTGCTGCCTTCTCCTTACAAAAAGTTTGACAAAGACTCAAATTCTTCTTCCCCATTTGTGCCATATGACCTATAAACAACAACGAATGTCGATTAGTTAACTCAAACACACTATAACACTCAAAAATACAAAAAGATACCTTCTATATCAATAATCAGATGAACCGAATTATAAACCCTAACTAAGCCCTTAGTGGGCATCTTATCGCTAAACTGCATCACAACATCCACCACTTCCTTGTCCGCCACCGACAACTCCTCCCTCGTCATACCCTTATATCTCCAAGGATTGTCGGTCCAGTAAAAAGGAAACTTAGTGTTCCCGTCATCAATATAAAAGTATGAACGCCCCGCTTGCTTCACCACTACCTAGAAGAACCCATCCTTAAAGTGTTTAAAGGACTGGGTAAACGCGTCCAATCTATTTATCGTTGGTCGACTTATGAGCGATAACCATGTTGTTGGACTCCTGGGCTGAGTATCGAAGAAATAAAGGAACAAATATGGAGAGGGTCGTAAATACAATGCTTTACACAACACCCGAAACGCCTGCTAGTATGCTCAACTATTCGGATGCAGTTGAGTAGGGGCGACATTCAGCAATCGCAGCACCCCCATAGTGAAGTTGTCGAACGACAACCTAATGTACAGTTGCGAAAAGTGACAAATGTACACATAGAAGAACTCCTCAGTAGCTCCTTCTCGACCGTGACACACACAGTCAACGGCACTGACCATTTCCAATGCAACAATATCCTTTCGAGCACCTCTCTCAAATATGGGAATGCAATTTAGCCACGACTTCAGCAACTGCGACCACTGGAACAAGGAGTACTGTGTACGCACATCCTTCGCTACCCACCCGTATTCTGCTTTCACTGGCCAATTACTCTCCGCCAACTCTTCTGGTGGGTCTTCCCTAACTTCGGTTGTCGTCTCCATAGGAATTGTCCCCTCACCTCCCAGCTCACCCCTTTCACTACTCGTCGACTAAATACTTCCATCCCCCCTGACCGATCACTCCCACTACTCGGACTTGACAAGGAAACACTATCACTAAAACTAGACATACCTTTTCTTTTTAAACAAGTAGATGGTAGATACAAGGAAGGTATCAGACAAGATCTCATGCAGACAGATAGCTCCCCCCAATTTCTTGCAAATGAACCACAGTAAAATTTTCTACCCTGTATTTGTATTTAAAACCAGCGTCTCAAACGTTTCAATTTTTCCTACCAGAAACAATGATTAGACGAAGCGTCACAACGAAATGTGAAACGTCACGACCAGGCCCAGGCCCATCTACGACCCAAGCAATGGCCCAACCCACGAGAAGGCCAAGCATAACTAATAACTCTATCATTTCACGTGGACCCCAATAATTAAAGGTATGCATTCATTAATCACTTAATCAAGAGATTTGACTTTCTGAGAATCTTTTGCCTGACTTGATCGTCGGAGCCCTCTCTGCAGGTAACCCCTCATAGGTTCAAATCGTGCACACCAACAGACGGCATACGCAAGCTGAGGAGGAGCCAACTCGAGAGATTACGGATTGAGGTAAGGTGATATTTGTGTCTAACTTCTCTTATTTGTTTCCGCAGGAACAATTGGTGTACTACACCTAGGCGGACTGATAAAATTGCACGGCTAAATCCGCCTACGTATAGGCCTTCAAGCAGTTATCAAATGAATAACTAGACAAGCATAAGCGGCCTAGGCCGCCTACTTTAGAGGACAAGAAGACATTTGTTGACCATTCCAGACTTAGAATATTACAGATAAGGCCTTTAGTACCAATAATCATTAACTAAGGGCATGGGCCAAGCCAAGACCCGTCTACGACCCAAGCAATGGTGGTTAAGGATTATGTTGTTTTCTTTTAATATTATTGAATATGGTGTGAGTTGATTAAGAAAGCTAAGTGAAATCTCCATTGGACATTAAGATAGCATGCTATCTAGATGTGAAGGTTCCTTTCACAAAGCTCAAGAGAAGAAGATGATGGATTGATTCAAAACAAAAAGGAAATGGAAGGCACATAAACCATAGAAAACCAAGAACAATTAAAGGAAGAAGAAAACATAAAATAGAAATGAAAGAAATGGTAAAAATGTGAGAAACACGCCATTACAAGGCTAGGCTAGAAGCCATGGCAACCTTGAAGATGAGTGGATGTGTGCCGCCACTTACTATGCAAGATAAGACTTAAAAGTATTCACTCTCTAGGGAGGAAACTCTCACAAATGGTTGAGACACAAGAGTGTTTTTACTTCAAAATGTTCAAACCTTGTACAAATGTTAGAGGTCCCTTTAAATAGAAGTGTCTAGAGGCCTCTTAGCAAAAACAAATAAGTTAAAAAGGATTATAATGCAAATAACAAAACCTATAGTCTAGAAAGTAGGTCAAAAAAGGAGCACATGGACACATTCTAGAAGCCTTCTTAGCCAAGGCAAGGTGGATGCTCCTTCTAGATGTTTCTAGACTTCTTGGAGGCCAAGGAATGTGGTCATCCTTTCTAGATGTTTCTAGAAAGCTTTGCTACTTCTCTTTCCTCCACATGTGCTCCCCAAAAGCCATCTAAATTGGTCACTTGTCCTTTCTTGTCCCACCTCTTAATGAACCTACAAACACAAGTTAATTTTGAATTACCATGTTGGCTTTAGGTTAAGCTAATCCTTTGAGTCAACAAGTCAACCCAAAGTCAAGGTCAACAAGTCAACTTAAAAATAGTCAACCAAGCCAACTTAATGGAATTTTAAACTAAAGAAAATAAAAGCAAAGGAAGGGATCAAGGAACTCCCTTTCTTTTAAGCATATACCATGGGCCATCATCCTTGGTAGGGATCAATCCTTTATCAAATGGCCTAGCCCACGAGAAGGCCAGACATAACTAATAACTATAAATACACGTGGACCCAATAATTAAAGGTACGCATTCATTAATCCTTTAATCAAGAGATTTGACTTTCGAAAAATCTTTTGGCTGACTTAATCGTCGGAGCCCTCTCCACAGGTAACCCCTCATGGGTCCAAACCGTGCACACCAACAGATGGCATACGCAAGCCGAGGAGGAGCCAACTCGAGAGATTGCGGATTGAGGTAAGGTGATATTTGTGTCTAACTTCTCTTATTTGTTTTCGCAATAACAAATATGAATGAGTTTCATGACAAACCAAATAATTAGAAAAAATAAAAAGTAGAAAGTATATATATATATATATACACACACACACACATATATATATATAGTTACTTAATTAATTGTGAATATTTTAATAATTTAAATGGGGACGGGTATTATGGCGAGGATATGTACATCCCCATACCCATCCCCATACCTAATTGAAAATGTTGGGGATTTCCCATACCCATACCCATACCCAATCAATGTGGGGATTCTCCATCAAACAGGGACGGGTTCAGATAATACCCATGGGGACGGGTTTATTTGTCATCTCTAGTTTGTATAATTAAGCTCACTATGAATGTTTTGTATATCTTTTATGCATATTTCTTGTTTTTCTGTAATTGTATTAAAAGGAGCAGTAATACTTCTTTATTTTCTATATTTGAAAATTTAATTTCTTCTAGTGGAGGAATTTCATTTACTACTTTGTTGGTGAGGTTTTTCTTGTATTTTCAAGCATTTTCTGATGACATTTAAATGTAACTTATCTAAAGAGTTTTGTTCAAACCATGTAAAATAACTTTTAGATTCGGTAGACAAGTTGGCCTACCACTTGAAAATGAGTTAAAGAATGGAGCACGTTCCGTACCTGGGCAGGCTGGTAGGTTGGCCTGGCATTTTTGAATTTCTTTTTCCTTCATTGAGAATGCTACAAAAACTCAATCAAAGAAGGAGAAAATTAGGGCAAAAAAAAATCAAGGGATGAAACTAAGAAGGAAAACATAAAACTAGTAAGGTCTTACCTAGGCTCAAAAACAAAAAGCATATTATCCAAATAAAAGTCTCAATCATGATTCATCAAGTCACTACACAATGAAAGGAGGAAAAATCGAAACAAAATGAGAAAGGAAAGGCGCGCCCACGGTCATTAGATTTCGTGCTTATGTGGACTTCTCGCCGCACCCATAGTTGTCGGAGAAGAATGGTGACAACATGATTTGTGTTTGATATCGCAGTGAAGAAGAACAATGAGATTTCACACTAAAGACGAGAGGAGAAGAAGAATGTAGTGAAGGGCATCGCTGGATTTTGCAATGATTTGCGTCCGTGTGTGCGCAACATGGTTAGTGTTGTGTTGTGACAGAGAAACAAAAGTTGAAGCTAAAAGTTTTTAAAGGGGTTGGCAGGCTAGGCAGGTCAGGCCACGTCAGGATGTCAAGTTCAAAAATCTAACTCGGCTTGCTTGATTGTAGTCAAACTGACCCGTCAAGTCTAGCCCACTTTGCCACCTCAAAAAAATAAGGGATCTTGTCATGAATTAATTATAAGAAATTATAATATTCCTCTCAATAATTATAGAGTTCTTGTTGAGAGAAGGTGTTGAAAAACCATTTACTAATAGAAATTGAAGAAATAACGATATATTAGGTTGGTTGTCAAGGGAGGGATATGTAATTGAAAACATCGTGACAGATTTATTATTATTGGAAAACAATATTATATCGTTTGTTATGTTTCACCGATGTAATATCTGGTGTTGGGATAGAGTGATCTTGTCTAATTCCTCTAAGAAATTATTTCCTATATAGAATATAATTAGTAATCAATTTAGACACCAATTTTTTTGTTATCAAAATCTAGGTTCAAATCTTAGAGAGCAATTTAGAGTCTCATTCAAAAACCAATTATAATATTTTATTTATAATAGAAACTATTTTAGATACAGTAGTTTTAAGTTTATAAATTGATATATAAATTAGTCGCTTTAGTGAGTCTAAAATTTTTTCTCTCTTTAATTATATTTAACGATTTTGGTGTTGTTCTGGTATTTCAAAATCTCTGTCTTTCATTTTTACATATAAAATGATACTATACATGAAAACTTTTTAAGGTTATGGAATAATTTGGATAATTTTTTAAATGTATTGGTCTTTTATTTATATATATAATGAGCTTTGGATTTAAAAAGTTATTTTTAACCAATTTTGAGATAATACCAAACAACTTTTAACAACGATGCTGTGTCACCACAATTTTTATTAGTGTGTTTGTGGTGATGAAATCAATCAACATCCATATAACTGTGTAGTTTTCAGTGCAGTGTTGAACATGCTAAGAAGAAAGAAAAAGATGAGGGTGAAAATGACACCAGTAGCAATTGTGACAATCACTAAATAATAATACAGATATGATTAAATTTATAATATTAAATACTTTTAATTATATATATAATGTAAATTATAATAGAACCAAATTTTATGAAAAATAATTATTTTAAACGTTATTTTAGATTATGCTAAATTTATATGGTTCTATAATGATATTTATTAGTTACTGATATTTTTTTAAAATATTTAAATTCAAGTTAACACTAAAAATATTGTAATTAATAAACTAAAATGGATAAAATATTTTTTTTAAAATATTTTAAAACGCTCTCATGAGAAAAGCTATTAAAATTTATTCTGGTTAATAAATGACAAAAGTTCAACATAAAAATGGATAGCTATGAAAGGCACAAGTATCATCAACATCAAAATTGCAGGGACCCCTGCAGGTATTACCTATAATTGTCACACCGTATTTTTTTAACTAAATATGTACATATTATATAGTATATTTTATATAATAATAAGATTAATAAAAAATAGCAATGCAATATGAAATAGAATGAAAATTTAACTAATGCATTTAGAAAAATAATTTAATAGTCCTTATACATTTTTTTAAGTTTTAATTTTTCGTTAATATAATGAGTTACTAGTATGTTAACTTTCCCAGATAAGAATATTTAAGCTACTTTTTTATGGTTTATATCTAGAGATGATAAATAAACTCGTCCATGTGGGCAATGTCGAGATTTACGTATGACAGGGGAGTCGTAGCTCTCCCAACGCTTTTTTTTTTCTTTCTTTTTTATATATATTTTAAAAATATATTTATATATTATTATATAATTTATATAATTTAGTTTTAAAAAGTTTTATTTAAATTTAAAAATCATGTTTTCTCTCTCTGTTGTAAATTATTTTACTTCTTTATTTGATTTTTTTATCTTCAGTACTTTCATCTTTTTTTTATGTTCTTCTTTCCATTCCAATTTTTATCATCAATCTCTTATCATTTTCAAAATCAAACAGCACCACAACAAAATTGAGGAGTTAAGAAACATTTTGGGTCGAACAATTCTTTCTTTTGAATAAGTTCATTCTTTATCCTTTTTTTTTCTCGAAACAATATGTTTTCCTCTTCTTTATGGCTTTTCTACGCTTTAGGCATATATTTATGGTCGTAAAATCATGCTCTAATTGTTCAAACTCTATTTATGTAGATAGAGCTATTTTAGCCTTTGAAGTTGTATAAGGGAAGAACAATATTAGAAATCTACTTTTAGATAAGGGACCATTTAGAAGGTGTTAATTTTCTTATTAAAATATTGAGTTTTGGTTTTGAGATTTAGTTTAGTTGGGGTATTCATAATTTTATCTCTTCCGAATTAGGTGAGGGTGACAAATTTACATTAGAAAAATTATGATAAAGAGTAGAAGAATTGATTCTTTTTCAAAAGGAATGCTTGTGATGAAGATGAAAAAAATGTATCTACGTCATCTAAACTTGAGAAACTTCACGATAATCCAAAAAATGAAGAAAATGAAAAACAACTATTTAAAGTTCCTAGAGTTACATACAATCAATTTGAAAACGCTTTAGAATGTGATCCGGGAAAATGTCCTCAAATTCGACAATACCCACCAAATCAAATTGATGACGTACGAATGGCTTATCTAATATGGGGTTCATATCAAATTAATCTAGAAAATTATCTGTTGTCTACTAAAGATGGTTATCCAAGAAGATTTCAACACACATGATTTAACTTATTTCCTTTATGGCTAAAGTATTCGGGATTCGCAATTAAAAAGTGTTGCATATTGCTTATTGTGCTATTTTTTTAGTAAAAAACCAAGCAGGCGACTTGACTCAAATGTTTTTATTGTTACATGTAATTGAATTGATTTTCATTGAATTCTAGTTGGCATTCAGTTGTTTGTCATCGACATGTTTTAACCATTTTTAGTGTTTTTTATAGGTTTTAAAAGATTTTATAACAAGCACTATAATAATCCATATTGTAAGTGATATTGCAACAAACTTCAATTATGAATCCATTATTCAAGATTTTAAGTAATTGAAAGAACATTGAGAAACATTAAAGGTAACTTTTGCTTTTTTTTATATATGATTGTTGATAATAAACTTTGTGTTACACTTTCATATATATTATTATCATATTTTTCTGGATTCTATTATCATATATACTTGTTTTGAATATAGAAAATTATGTGAGGAAATAATTTTATTTTAATGCAGAAAAAAATAATTTACAAATAAAAAAAATGATTTTGGCTCCCCTAAGATTTTGGTCCAAGTTCCACCACTGCCTGTGGGTATTGCCCGAACTCGTTCCCGTTTTGACGAGAAATCCCCGCATTGACTGGGTATGGGTATGAGTATGGGGAATCCTCGACTTTTTTAATTGGGTATAGGGATGGGTATGGGGATGTACATATCCCCGCCATAATAACTATTCCCGTTTAAATTATTAAAATATTCATAATTAATTAAGTAACCACGTACATACATATATATATATATATATATATATATATATATATATTATTTTTTATTTCTTCTAATTATTTGGTTTGTTATGAAACTCATTCATATCTCAATTATATTTTTTATCTTATCATAACCTTTATGTAATTATCTTAAAAAGATGTATGTCAATTAATTTTTTTTAATGTCTCACATTTGAATATTTCTATTAATTTTTAATATTTTTATTTATTATATATTTTCCTTTCACATGAGAATGTTTAATACTCTCAATTTAAGTATTTAATAGCACAAACCTTTCGTTTACTAGGTAATATAAAAAAAATCCGTACTTATTATTATTAGTTTTGTTTCATTTGAAGAATTCTTTTGATTCGTTAAAACAATTTTTGTTATTTCTCAAGCATTGAGTATATATGTTGATATTTGAAAAGTTTTCTTACATCTCTAAGATATTTTTCAACTTATCATACCCTTTATTATACATTTGTTTTCTTTGTACGATTTCTTTCAATAGTCTCTCAAATTGTTTGTACACATTTGTTAATTTTTTAATATTTTTATTTGTTGTTTATTTTCATTATGTAGAATACTATTTTGATATATTTTATCTAATTATTTTTTATTTTCTAACTCATTATCAATCATATTGTAATTTTTTCACTATAATTGTATAAATAACTTTTATTTACTACAATATAAAAATTTAATGTAATTGTCATGAATATTTTTTTATCACCATCCAACATAATTGAAGTTCAAAAGATACAAGATCTATGTTAAAATTTTATTATTATGATTATTATTTGTTCTTTGTATCATTTTGATCAAGTAATGTATTATAACTTTTATTAGTGTATGAAAAAGATATTCATTAGAATTTAAAAGATTGAAGTAAACAAATATTTAAAATATATTTTAATTTGAATATTTGTTTTCCTTTTATATTTTTTAAAAAATATTTTTAAATTTTATCATCTAAGTTTCATTAATGTTTGCAAATTTAGTAAATGTGTTGGTTCTCATGAAATTTTATTTGGTATTATAATCTAAAATGTAAACAATTATAATTTATTTTAAACTTTTATTATGATTATTATTTGTTCTTTGTATCATTTTGATCAAATGATGTATTATAACTTTTATTAGTGCATAAAAAAAGATTCATTAGAATTTAAAAGATTGAAGTAAAAAGACATTTAAAATTTATTTTAATTTGAATATTTGTTTTCCTTTTATATTTCTTAAAAAATATTTTTTAATTTTATCAACTAGGTTTCATTAATGTTTGTAAATTTAATAAAATGTGTTGATTCTCATGAAATTTTATTTGGTATTATAATATAAAATGTAAACAATTATAATTTATTTTAAATTTTTATTATGATTTTTATTTGTTCTTTGTATCATTTTGATCAAATGATCTATTATAAATTTTATTCGTATATAAAAAAGAGATTCACTAGAATTTAAAAGATTGAAGTAAACAAAAATTTAAAATATATTTTAATTTGAATATTTATTTTCCTTTTATATTTTTTTAAAAAATATTTTTAAATTTTATCAACTATGTTTCATTAAGATTTGCAAATTTAATAATTGTTTTGGTTCTCATAAAATTTTATTTGGTATTATAATCTAAAATGTAAACAATTATAATCTATTTTAAAGTATTTGATATCGAAGAAACAACCATTTTTCTAATATTGAATATTTGATAATATTATGTTTCCTTTACCATAATTTTTTATTATTTTATAAAAATTAATTAAAATTAATATTGAAGTAGTAAGAAAATGGGTATAGGTATGTATTCGAAATTATACCCGTTACTTGGTGGGGATGGGGATGAGACAAAAGTTTGATACCCGTTAGATTTGGATATGGGAATGAGATGAAATTTTGTACGGAGATGGATATGGGATAACGAAACTCATACCCGCCCTGCCCCATTGCCATCCCTATTTACATCGCATTCATTTTTCTTTTAGGATATCTAAAAAAATGTTTAAACATATCAAGTTTTGATTAATTTTTATTTCTAAACTTTAAAAAAAAAATAGATGTAATTTTTCTGATCTAATTGAATTAAATTTTTTTGACGTGTTAATTAATATATTTTATGATGTTGTTTACTCAATTAATACGTTTCAACTCAAATATCAACCTAAAATATTATTTAACAAGTTTAAAAAAATTAATTAAAAAATTATATACACTCATTTTTAAAATATGAAAAGCAAAATATATTAAAATTTGAGAAAGAAATAAATTATAATTTTACATGTTGTTGAGAGACTAAACACATAAAACTTAGTTGACTCTAGTCTTTTATAGATCTTTGCAAAATATGAACAATGGAAGAGAAATAATATTCAAACATTTTCTTTTTCAATTTGTTTTCAAGATATAATATTTTCAAACAATGTTATTTTCTATAGACATAGTTTTTATACAAGTAATTAATTGTTACATAATTTACCTGTGAGGTGATTTTTTTAAATAATGTTATTTAATTTGAAGTGATGTCATAAATAACTTTTTTCAAATTATTGTAAATGGTATTAATTGAGGCGAATGTGGCATATGGTTGAATTGCATGGATGACATGAGTGAGATAGTGACCATGGCATAGAGTGAGGAGATGATGACAACCATAGGAATATCTGAAATTTTATGATTTTGCATGTAAAATATATTTATCTACATTTTTCATTATTGTGGAAGTAACAATTTCTCACTCCTCCAACAATGAATGGTGTTGGAGCTGCCAATTATTTGAGAAATGAACACCACAACCTCAAAAATGGTATTTTGGTACTTCATTTTATTACTATTCTTAAAAGAGTTAAGAGGGTATCTCTTCCTACGTTCTTTTAGTGTATTTCCGACATATCTTGTGTTTGCTGAGTAATGGGGCCCTTGCTTTCACTTTATCTTTATTGGGTGGTCTTTCTGAAAAAACAAAATTAATTAATAATTTATTTTTAATATTTTTTTTTTGATTCTTATATTTTTTTATTTATTTTATTTAATTTAATTTTTGTTAATTTAATATTAACACGGTTTAGAAAGTGACAACCAGTATTTCTAATAAAGTTATTAATTTGATTTCTATGTTTTTAATTAAGTTTTATGTTTAATTATATTTTGAATTCTTTGTAAATTTGGAAATTTTAAATTGAGTTCATAATAAATTTTCGTGGTTTATTCACTCCTTCAAATTTTACAACTTTTCAATTAAGTCTATAAAGTTAGATGTGATCGGTAACATTGTGATGTGACAATTATCTTGCATTACTACTCTCTATAAATATTGGCACATAATATTTTATTACAAGAGAAATATTTTGTTATGAGAGAAGATGGCGATAAGATCTTTCTTAAATATTAACTGTAATTAAGGAAAATTATTTTTAAATTAATTAAAATTATTAATATAAAATTTAAAATTTAAAAATATAAAATATGTAACTGTAAAATTAAAAAAATATAAAATAACAAAAATTATAAAATTATAAAAATATATAATTTCATAATTATGAAATTATAAAATATACAAATATAAAATTATATAATTCTATAATTATAAAACTAGTTACATAATTATAAAACTATGAATTGTGAAATTATGAAAATACAAAATTATGAAATTATGAATTATCAAAGTATCAAATTGTAAATTTTTTAGTTTTAAATTTTTTCTTATTTTTTAATTTTATATTTCAAAATTTTATAAATTTTAAAATAATAAAATAATAAAATGACATGTGGCGACAATTGACCAAAGTGACATGACAAAATAATAATCACCCCATCCACATAACATGCACATCACTTGTTAAAAAAAAATTAACAACAAGGATTCAATTGAAAAAAAAAAAATAGATTTATTGAATACTCAATAGACCACACAGATTTATTAGAAACTCAATTAAGAGTTCCAAATTTATCAGAGACTTAAAACATACTTAAGCTTAAGTTTTATTATCCGACCTTAAAGTTAGTTAGATCTTTATAAGTAATTAATGTTATAAAATGAGATGTTACACAGGTTAAATGTCAATTTATAAAGTTAGGTTAGGAGTGTAATTTTATTTTTTATAGAGTTAGGTTAGTGTGTAATCGTTTTTTACTTCTTAATTTTGATAGTTATTATTTTAAGTTACTAAGATATTTTTATTCTTGATTGAATACATCTCGACCTAAATAGTACATTATCCTCCAAAGTTCAAAGGTAGGTTATGAAAAAAGAATTTAGGAATGGTACTCAAAGAAAATGTTCAAAGTATAATTTTTCTTAGTCAAAAGTGATTGTACTTTAAATAATGATGTGAGTTGTTTAGTCATAAATGATTGTATTCCAAATAATAATTTGGATTGTTTAGCCATCTCTTATCTCATATGTCCCATCTAGCCTCACATCTTACATCTAATCTTCATATTACACTTTGTTAAGGTACTCATGATACATACCTCTAGTCAAGGGGCCAACAACAAGAGCAATGACCAAGAGGATACAAGAAGACAAAGTTTCCTCTAAGCTTAGTAGTCCCAAGTTGATGTTCAGACAAGCTAAGGAGGATATGAAGTCCTAATTTAGGTCTCTTCATTAACACAAAATAGAAATTTTATGTCTGCGATTTTATGTCTGACCCACTAGAATCAGATATAAAAAATGACCGGTGACAAACTTGTAAATAAGTTATCAATTGTTTACGTTTGGTGTCCTAGGGTCAGATGTAAATCTCGTTTTTTATGTTTGATTGCACACGCCGCCCGCAAATTTATGTCTAACGCAGTAAAGTCAGACGTAAATTTATGTATGATTTGTCCCATCAGACAAAATTTTTGTATGATTTGTCCCATCAGACGTAAACTTACGTATGACTATAGCGCGTCAAACGTATATTTACGTTTGATTTATCCCATCACACATAAATTTACGGTTGATTTGTCCCAACCAGACCTAAATTTACATCTGACTATAGCATGTCAGATATAAATGTTAAAACATTAATCCCTAATCTTCTTCCCCGCAACGTCGCGACTATGCGAGAAAGCAAATTTGTGGTTTTGCCACTACACCACTATTTTATCGCATGATTGATTGTTGAGAGGTTTTTTTCTCTTTTGATTTTGTTTTGGTACACCTCCATTTATGTTGAAACCCCCAATTTTTCGCAGACACAGTGGTGCCGATTTGGTGGAAGTGCAACAGCGAAGGATTATGGTTGGCAACGTCACAGAGGATGTTTACTCTTGGTGCGGTGCCTCTCGTGTGCTTTTTCAATGGCTGTTTGGAGATGGATATGTGGTGTGGTTGGCATCTTCATTTTCGGCAAGATGGAGTGTTGTAGGAAGTGGATCGACTTCAGCAAGTGCTCGTTGTGGCTGCTGGTTGATCTGCACGATGAAGGGTGATCTGTTAATGTGGAGGTGGTGGTGCTCCGACGATTGCGTCGTGGTTGCGTGGTGACTACGTGGAGGACCTGTGATGGTTGGTGCAGATCTGGCGTTACTACGTTACGACTATTTTTACTACGTCTGACCTAAACCAGACTAGAAAAGCAAAAAGCGTCGGACATAAAAGACCTTTTTTGTGTTAGTGCTTGTTTGTAAATATTAGAATAGGTTTATTTTAGGTATTGTATTTGCGACCAAGTAGGGTTTTCTATAGGCCTTGTATTTGGATCTTGTTGGGTGTTTGGGCCTAGTAGTGTAGTTTTGGGCTTATAGGAGACGCATGAATTAGGATTTTACCCTAGGATGTGTGTTAGCTTAGAGAGAAAGCTAGGATTTTGGCTCTCCATATGTGTCCCAAGGTGTGAAAGTATGACCTTGCCACATGACAAGTCACACTAGAAGCATGCTTTCCTTTGGCTCCAAATTTCAAATTCCAGAGTTTGAATTTCCCTCTCATTTTGGATTGTGACCTAAATAGGGGTCTGTAAATTATCTAGCAAGTGCACTAGGTCAATTATATCACAACAAGGTTGTATCTACAGGGATTTTGTATGATAAAATATTAATCTATAATCTACTTCAAGTTGTGCAATGGAACAATAACAAGGATTGATTTTTGTAGTTTTGAAAACACATTTGAATTAAAGATAGATAAATGATGTTGATTAGGTGTTAGGATTGAATTTGGCTTCTTCCACTCAATTCTTCATTATCAATAGATTATGTTCTTTATCTTAGTGTTCTTGGAAATACTCTTAATTGTAATTTTAACCTCATGTTTATAGCATTAGAACTTAAAGGTGTGAGACGCAGGATGTCCCCATCTAGGTGGAGGAACCCTTGCATTCAGAACAAGACTCTTTAAATCAACTAAAGTTGCAATTCTTGTCTGGTATATGCCAAGCACTAAGAGATTTGATTAGATCTAAACACTAGACCAGTTGTCGTTGTTATCTAATGTTGCTGAAGTATGATGAGTGATCTAGTCATCACATCAATAAAAGCAAATCAAATAACCAACATGTAAAACAATAACATAATATATTAAACCAAGTGCAATACAAAGAGTTTATAAGTTACATCCAATCCCAACAAAGGAAGAAGTTGGTTGCTCATTATGATGTATACAACAAGAACATGGAGTAACTTTCCTCCTTCCACAACTTACGAAAGATATACAATATAAACCTAAGTTAACTATGGAGTTTCTTTCTCTAGATTGATTTACAAAATCATCATGAAAATAACAAAGACATGCTCTATATTTACAGAATTCTGAGTGTTGTTCTAGCTCCAATCCAAGTAGGTAAGTCATGAAGGTTTCTTTAATGGGTGGGTTTTCTTCCAAGCTTGGTAGGTCATCTTGGTGATCATCCATGAAGCTTTCCCTCTTGTCGGGGTTTTCTTTTGATGCTCAGCTGGCATTCTGGAGCTCAAGGTTTCCTTGTAGTGAAGGTTTCCTAAAATGTGGCTCAACGCTAATATTGTTGCTCAGCCGCAGACTCATATTTTGAATTTTCTCATTTCATCTCTTCTATTTGAGCTGCAACTTGGGGCTTAGCACCAACTTCTTAATTTCCAAAAACAACATAATTATGTCAAGTTTCACTTTTCATAACTTTTATATGATTGTTACCTTTATTGTCTTGAGTTTCCATCCATTGTTTTTTTTTTGAATTGATGGTTCTACTCCTTGTTCATCTTTAAGCCATTCGTTTATTATGTTTAGGCTTCTATATTTGAAAATTGTGTGTACTTTTGTGTTTAATTGAGTCTTCTTTCATTTTTGTTCGGTTCAATCATTTTATTCTTTAGTAATTTTCATTTTGAGATCCATACATGTTGTCTACAATTATGTTTAGTCCTTCTCATGTCATTATCTCTAGTAGTTCTTTAGCAAGTTCTTAGAGTTAGGTTTCTCTTATGTTTTATTAAGTTTCATATTCTCTATTTTGATTTCATTAGGTTTTTTCATGTTGAGTAACTTCTTGTTTTCTTGTTTTTGTTGCAAGCAATTTCATATGTTGAATTGGTAGAAGTAGTGGTTTAGTTTTGCTACTATACAAAAAAGTTTCAAAAGAAAAAAAGAAAAGTAGAAAAGAGTTTATCAATAAAGCAAAAGAAAAAATGAATATATATATATATATATATATATATATATGTGTGTGTGTGTGTGTGTGTGTGTTTGTGTGTATGTGTGTTTGTGTGTGTGTGTGTATGTATGTGTGTGTGTGTGCGCTCTAGGACCACCACTACTACTTGATTTGGTGTTGTTTCACTTGCTTTGAGTTTTCGAGCATTAATTTTGGCAAATTTAACACATGGTTATCACGACTTTAAGTTATTTGAGTGACCTTGTGCACCATTAGCATTCGACCTTTGAAGAAAAGAAGCAAACATCCAATTCTAGTTTGGTTTTGGGTTTTTGAAATCAAATTTAGTGTCATTCCTTAGGTGTTTCTTATTTGTGTGCTTTGTTGACATGACAAGCCAACGTGGTGTGGTTCTTGAAGATTTGATGAAGATTGAATGAAGCTCTTTTGAACTATCTTGAAGCCATTACCATTGGTATGAAGCCTACATTGATGAAGGAAAGGAGATTTGATGATACTCATGTTGATCAAGGCTTGAACGTGTGCTCTCCACATAGTTACATCATTAAGAAAGTGTATTTGATGTTTGTAATTCATATTGTAGACCTTGTAGCATTAATTAGATGTATTTGGTCTTAGGTGTGTCTTTTAATCTGTTGAATGGTTTTTTAACAGGTTAAAAGGTTGACTGCAGTAGTCTTAAACTGCAAAAAATTCAATCAGTTGATTTAGTTTTTAATCGACTGATTTCACTCAAGTCAAGTGAAATCAACCGATTGATTTGAAAATCAACTTGTTGAATTTTGTAATAGTTTGACTATAAAAGATGTGATTTTCGAAAGAGAGGTATGTTGATCATTTTAAAGCCTGAATTTATTCTGGAAATGTGTGGAAACTCTCTCCTTTGTGATCATACAATTTTGCAGCAGTTGAAGATTGATCTTGGATCAATTCTTAAAGCTTTTGGCTTGGTTTGAAGCTTGGAGAAAGTGGTTTGTGGTAGGCTGGGTTGTGCTACCACTGAGGTTTGATCTTTCTCAAGCTTTGTGTGTGTGCCTGGTGGTTTTCCAGGTCTGCAAGAGGGTTCTTGCTATTCTGGTGTGATTCTTGTGTGATTCAAGAGTCTTTTGTGGTGTAAGGGTGGATACTTTGTAAATCTTTTGAAATAGTGCAAAGTCAAGCTTAGGTTGCCTTGACATACTGGATGTAGCTCAGGTTTGAGTGAACCAGTATAAAAATCTCGTGGTCTCCCCTCTTCTCTAACCTTTCTCTCTTGCATTTTCATTTTAAAGTTTCAAGAACTTGTGTTTTAATCATCTTTTTCATGTTCTTGCATGTTTTCATGATATCTGCAGTATTGAGCATGTTTGTATAATCATTTAGAACTGGTCTTGATCATTCTCGTGCATTGTTTTCCTGTTTCAATCGATTGATTATACCAGAACAAAATTTGTTTAATAAAATCAATCTGTTAACTCTGTTTTTGATTGACTAAAAGTATATTGTCCAACACCTTTTGCATCCTAACTTGGTGATCTAATTGATTCAATTAAAGGTGGTTTTTAGCTTGCAAAGATAACTTAAATTTTTAACTAGCCAATTCAACCCCCCTTCTTGGCATTTCAACCATTTCAAAACTAACAATTGGTATCAGAGCTAGGTACTTGAAATTTGATCAAGTAAGGTCCTAAATCTGTTTTGAAGTACTTGAAATGGCTGAAAACTAGTTACCCTTTGCTGAAGGTGCCTCAATTCTTAGACCCCGTATGCTTAGTGGCATTAATTACCAATTTTGGAAAATTAAGATGAAAATCTTTATTGAATCAATAGATGAAAGGATATGGGATGCAATCATAAATGGACCATATACTCCTAAGCATACTGTTGAAAATGTGCATGTTGATAAGCATGGACTCAATGGACTGAGGAAGAAAGGAGGAAAGCCCAATATGATAGCAATACAAAGAATATCCTCACTTCATCTCTCAACATGGATGAGTTTTTTTTTGTGTTTCACAATGCAAGAGTGCCAAGGAAATGCGGGAGGTTCTTGAAGTGACTCATGAAGGAGCCAATGATGTTAAAAGAGCAAGGAAGCATGCCTTGATTCAAGAGTATGAGCTATTCAAGATGAAACAAGGAGAATTTATAGCGGATGTGTAAAAGAGGTTCACTCACATAGTCAACCATCTCATGGGTTTGGGTAAGGAATTTGACAAAGAAGAGTTAAACATCAAGATGCTGAAATGTCTTGATAGATCTTGGCAACCAAAGGTCACAGCTATCTTAGAATCAAGAGATCTATCCACTTTGACTATAACTACATTGTTTGGCAAGCTTAGGGAGCATGAGATTGAGATGCAAAGGCTTAATGAGCTTGAGTCAAGTGAAAAAAAGGTAAGAAACATAGCCTTGAAGATTAACACCAAGAAGAATGAGGAACACGAGGATGAGGTGGCTGAATCAATTGAAAGTGAGAACTTGAATCTCCTTGTTAAGAGGTTTGGTAAGTATCTCAAAAGGAAAGGTATCAAAGGTAATCCTAAGAGGTATACTAACAAACACAATGAATCAAACTGTTCTAATTTTACATGTCATAACTGTGGAAAACAAGGACATATCAAAATTGAATGTCCAAATGATAACAAAGAAAAGGAGAAGAGTGTTGATAGGAAAAAGGAGAAGAAACCAAAGGAGAAACGTACATACATTGCATGGGAGGACAATGATGATTCAATAACAAGTAGCTCCTCACAAGATGAGAGTAAAAAAGCCAACTTGTGCCTCATGGCTGGTTATGAGTCATCCTCCTCAAGCCAAGTAAGTTCTCTAGATATAAATGACTATAATCAATTGTTTCATGATTTTGAAGAGTTGCATAATGAAGCAAACAAGATTTCTGCATTAAACAATCAATTGAAAGGCTTAAACAACTGACTGGAAAATAGAGTTAGTCAACCGGAAAAAGAAACAACTGATTTAAAAACTGATTTTGAATATTTAGAAATGATTTATAGTAATTCAACCGACTATTTTAGAAATCAACAGGTTGAAAATGTAACATCCATCATGATATTACAGATTTTTAAATAAAATAAAGGAAATAAATAAATACGCTGCATTTAATAATACCTCATTTTCCCAAAACGCGGGAAAATTTAAACTTTATTAAATAATTAAAAAGTACTCAAATCCATAAATCACAAAACCAAAATGTTATAATAACACCCATAAGGGTTTACAACTTATTTCAAAACAAGTAAAAAAATAAAACATAAGGTTTCCCGAGCTATCCCCTCTCCGAGCTAAGCTTCACCAGAACCACCTGCATGAACATCATCTGCTCACGTGTACCGCGAACACGATCATCACCAAATACAAGCATATAGGGTGAGCTTAACAGATAAAGCACATAAAATTATATACACATATACAACATATCCATATAAACCACACAATCATTCTAAAGGGCTTCCATTCTTTAATTCATACCACCTGGCCACAACCAGGTTATTCGTGTTCTACATCTTCTAGTGATCACTTCAAGATGACTTGCTGCCATACCTATCGGCCACAACCGATAGAACATGTGCGGGAAACCATGTTACGGATCATACACTGTAACGCCAAGTGGAGTTCCCAAATACGAATCTAGTTCGCAACGTCCCAAGACTACCCAAACTCGTCAGTTAGCAACTGAGGAGGGCAATCTATCTGGACCCATCCATACTGGCCACACCAGCACACTCACACCGACAACACTCGCCAACCCGAGCCACAACTCAAGAGTTCCTCATGTTCATCTGCCATCCCGAACCACAACTCAAGAGATGTTATTCCGAGCCACAACTCAAGGAATATCACGTGCTTTAACCCCTATCCTGAGCAACAACTCAAGGAACCCAACAACTTCACCTTCGAAGCATCACGAGAAGCCTTGTAGATCACATATACATGTTCAACAAACCAATATTGCAGCAATAAAATTGCCTGGCGGGGGACACGTGCCGCTAGGCGCTGCCAGCTTCCAGACCGCTTGGCGGGGGATGCGTACCGCCAGGCGCCAAGCGCCTCAAAACCACCAACAATTGAAGACACCGCCTGGCGGAACAGTCCACACTGCCAAGCGCATCCACGCTAAGACCCCACTGATTCTGCCGCAACCGCCTGGCGTAACCACGTTCACCACCAGGTGGAACTCGCACCAGACTTCATGGACAATGTTGCTATCATCTGGCGGTCTAAAAGCCACTGCCTGGCGCTGTATTAGTACAAACACTGTACTGGTTTCTTTGCTAACCTGCATAGATTTAGTTCCTCAACCCGACATCCAAACTCACACGACTTTAACCAAAACCATCATTGTGCTTAGCAGTCACACAGACCCGCTGTCTCTGCGTTGGCACCTGGCGGCAAGCCCCGTGCCGCCAGGCGGTGCGTGTGATTCAGGCCAATTTCCCAGAATTTTCGCACCTGCGAGGAACCCCTCACACCTTTCCAATGTTTTTCTTTGCATATCTTAGTCGGTTCTCTCCCAAGACACGATAACAATGTCGCCATTAATCACCTCGACCAATTCCAGCAACAATTTTAGTGTAATTAACAACTAATACCCCCAGTTCTACAAAATCCCCAATTCTACCAATCATAAAAACCTCCCTTTATTGTTTCATTCACTCACACGCCCCATGGTGTGAAATCAATAGCTATTTAACAATCAAATACCCTTAAACGATTAAACTTAGCTTTTCTTCCGATTAAAACAATCCAGATCACAGAAAACTTTACATTTGACCTAGTTTGCTCGCGTCGCCTGGCGGGACGCTCTCTACCGCCAGGCACTTCATACAAACCCAGAAAAATTGGCTGAATTGCTATGTGTCGCCTGGCGGCTGAAATTGTGTCGTCAGGTGGTTCCTTCTCCAGGAACCTAGAAACACCAAAACATCCAGAAACATAGAAATTCAAGCAGAACAGATATCATTCATAATATTCACAATGTATAGCATGCGATTCAGGCTTAAAATGGACTAGAACGTATAAAAATTGCCCTAACCTGGTCTCATTTGCTTAATTTGAAGGTGAGATGGTTCTTCTTGGCCAAAAAAATGTCTTCCCTTAGTGCTCCTGCAATCCAGCTCCAAATAGACTCTTAATGCTCTCAACACACTCTCAAATTCGCTCTCCTCTCACTATGTAACAATGCCAACCTTGCAAACCTTTCTTCTAACCTAAAATTGGCCTTTTAAGGGAGCCTTGATGCTAGGTTAATTACCAAAACGCAAATTTGGTTTAATGATGTTTGTAAATACCATTCAAGGACCATTATGGTTGATTCTCCAGCCTCCCTTGGCTGCCATTCAGCTAGGGTTTTTCCCTTGCCCTTTCACCTTCATGCCAAAGGAATTTTGGCAAAAAGAAAGTTTAGTTTAGGTTCATCAAGGTTCAAACCCATACCATGCCAATGTCAAATCAATGCATAACCATCTAACCAATTCATGTTTCGTGATGATTAATATAATTCTATGATTATATTATCACTTAAAATGGTCGAGCTTATTGTTAAAAATAATAATAATTTAACTAACACACAATAGGCACACATAAGACTTGAACCCAAGTCCTCACACACAATCAAGTACTCTCAACCATTTGAGCTAGTACTTTTTCATGTCATACAAGTTAGAAATAAATGCCATAAAGGCTCCCACTACCCGCATTTATTAATTAATTATTTATTTAATTATTTAAATTTCTCGGGTCTTACAAAAAACCTTGTGAAAATTGCACAGTTTTAAAAAATCAAGTGAAATACCTTATAAAGACCTGTGCAACGTTCACAAGAGGGGAAGCAAACTTAGAGGTTGTTCTTGGTTCTCAAAACTGTGTGTTTGGCAAAGCTGGACTTGGTTACAATCCTTCTTTTGAAAAGAAAACCAAGAAGTTCTCTACTTTCTTTTCAAAAAGTATGCCAAGTGACATGCCATTCATTTCATGCAACTACTGTATACAAAGAGGTTATGTTATTAAGAACTGTCATGCTAGAAAATATGATGTTCCTAAAGGGATTATGAAATGGATCCCAAAAGGATCTAGAAAGGCATAACCATGATGGACCCAACCTATCATAGGGTACCAAGTAATCCAAATCTGTTTTGCAGGTCATAAAAGGTGATAAGAAAGATTTTTGGTACCTTGATAATGGTTGTTCGAGACATATAACAGGAGATAAGACCAAATTTTCAAAGTTAGAGTTGAAGGAGGAAGGGTTTGTAACCTATGGAGACAACAACAAAGGAAAAATCCTTGGAAATGGAGTCATAGGCAATGAATCCTGTTTCAACATCAAGAATGTGCTGCTAGTAGAAGGACTCAAACACAATTTGATAAGTATAAGTCAACTATGTGATAAAGGCTTTAAAGTCATGTTTGAACCAAATAGTTGTTTGATATTTGATGCATGTGGAAGTATTGTATAAGCAAAAGAGTCAATAACATATACCTACTTGATCTACATCATGCATCATTTAGCATCCATTGTTTGCTTATAAAAGAGTATGACACTTGGTTATGGCATAGAAAACTTTGTCACATACACATGCAACATTTCAATTGACTGAATAGAAAACAGTTGGTTGAAGGACTACCAAAACTCAAGTTTGAGAATGATAGAGTGTGTGAAGCTTGTCAAAAAGGAAAACAGACCAAGGTTTCTTTTAAATCCAAAAATGTTGTTTCAACTGAAAGACCTTTAGAGATGCTTCACA
Organism: Vigna unguiculata; assembly: GCF_037176805.1. Lineage (NCBI taxonomy): Eukaryota > Viridiplantae > Streptophyta > Magnoliopsida > Fabales > Fabaceae > Vigna > Vigna unguiculata. The sequence continues at coordinate 8,462,216 of NC_140801.1, forward strand.
TGGATCTATTTGGTCCATCTCGAACCATGATCCTTGGTGGCAATCTTTATGCATTAGTCATTGTTGATGATTTCTCTAGGTACACATGGACTTTGTTCTTAGCTGCCAAAAATGACACTTTTCATGCCTTTAAAAGACTTGCCAAGATGCTTGAAAATGAAAAGAGTTCCAAGATAGTGTCTATTCGAAGTGACCATGGTGGGGAATTCCAAAATGAAAAGTTTGAACACTTTTGTGAAAAGCATGGCATTAACCATAATTTTTCTGCACCAAGAACTCCACAACAAAATGGTGTTGTTGAAAGGAAAAAAAGTCACTTGAGGAACTAGCTAGAACTATGTTGAATGAAAACTCACTACCTAAGTATTTTTGGGTCGATGCAGTCAACACCGCTTGCTATATTTTAAATAGAGTGTCGATTAGGCCAATTTTGAAGAAAACTCCCTATGAGTTTTTCAAAGGGAGAAGGCCTGTTTTAAGTCACCTGAAATTATTTGTATATAAGTGCTTCATATTAAATAATGGCAAAGAAAGTCTTGGCAAATTTGATGCAAAAATGGATGAAGGTGTTTTTCTAGGCTATGCTACACAAAGTCATGCATATAGAGTCTATAATAAGAGATTAATGACTGTTGAAGAGTCCATGCATGTTGTATTTGATGAAACTAACCCAAAGTTGCAAAATCAAGTGTCAAAGAATGTAGATGAGGAAGATTTACTGTAGGAGCAGATTTCTGCTACAGAAAAGTCCACTACTACAGGAAATCAATCAGCTGAAAAGGAAAAACAGTCGACTGAAAAAGCTGCAGACAACAACTTGCCCAAGGATTGGATCCAGTCTAGAGGTTTATCAAAGGACAACATCATAAGTGATATCAAACAGGGAGTATCTACTAAACGTAGGATTGCATTTTGTGAACATGTTGCTTTTGTATCTGAAATTGAACATAAGAATGTGAATGATGCTTTGAATGATAGTAATTGGATTGTTGTTATGCAAGATGAACTCAATCAATTCACAAGAAATGATGTGTGGTTTCTAGTGCCTAAAACTGATGATATGAATATAATTGGAACCATATGGGTTTTTAGAAACAAAATGGATGAAGATGGTAATATAGTAAGAAACAATGCTAGACTAGTTGCTAAAGCTTATAATCAAGAAGGTATTGATTTTGATGAAACTTATGCACCTGTAGCTAGGCTAGAAGCTGTGAGATTACTCTTAGCATATGCTTGCATGCGTAACTTTAAATTACATCAAATGGATGTGAAAAGTGCATTCTTGAATGGTTTCCTAAATGAAGAAGTGTGTGTATCACAACCTCCTAGATTTGAGGATCATCTCTATCCTAACCATGTTTTCAAATTGAAAAAGACCTTATATGGTTTGAAACAAGCACCAAGACAATGGTATGAAAGGCTAAACAATTTTCTCTTATGAAAAGGTTATGCTAGAGGTGCAATGGATAAAACACTCTTCATTAGAAAACATGAAAATGATGTTGTACTTGTTCAAGTGTATGTTGATGATATCATCTTTGGTTCAAATAACAACACATTGTGTGAAGAGTTTATTGTAGCTATGTAGGGAGAATTTGAGATGTCCATGATGGGTGAGCTTACCTACTTTCCAGGGTTGCAAGTCAAGCAACTCAAGCATGGAACATTCTTAAACTAATCAAAATATTGTTTTGACTTGTTGAAAAAGTTCAAAATTGAGGATTGCAAGGAAGCTGCCACTCCAATTGCAACAAATTGCCTTATGGATGCAGATGAGGCTGACTAACCAGTAGATTCAACCAAATATAGAGGGTTGATTGAGTCTTTGCTCTATCTTACAGCAAGTAGGCCAGATATTTAGTTTGGAGTATGCTTATGTGCTAGGTTTCAAGCAAATCCAAAGGAATCACACTTTAAGGCTGCAAAAAGGATTCTAAAGTACCTTAAAGGAACAACCAATGTTGGTTTATGGTATCCATGTGATTCTAACATAAATCTTAGTGGCTTTTCAGATTCGGACTATGCAGGATGCAAATTGGATAGGAAAAGCCCAAATGGTACTTCCCATTTGCTTGGATCAAGTCTAATCTCATGGAATATCAAAAGGCAAGCATGTGTGGCATTCTCCACTACCAAAGCTGAGTATATTGTTGTTGGACATGGCTGTGCACAAATCATATGGTTGAAGCATCAACTTTTGAACTATGGTGTAAGGCTAAGCAAGGTACCTTTGTATTGTGATAATACTAGTGCCATCAACTTAACCAAGAATCCAATACAACATTCTAAAACCAAGCATATAGATATTAAGCATAATTTCATTTATGATCATGTTCAAAAGGGAGATTGTGAAATCAAATTTGTTAAAACTGAAAATCAATTGGCGGATTTATTTACAAAACCATTGGCTAGAGATAGGTTTCACAAGCTAAGAACCGAACTAGGTATATTAGACATCAAGAATGATGTATGATGTGTTTGCAGCATATTAATCTTATGTACTCATGCATTGATTTCATAAAAATCAGCTCATGTATGCAAAAGTTGAAAACTGTCATATTCAACCTATTGATTTTTCATTTCAACGTGTTGATTTTACTTAAATCTACCTCTGTTTGCAAAAACATGATCTGTCAACCTGTTGATTCTGTATTTCCACATGTTTATTTCACTTAAACTACCACTGAATGATGAAATATTGATCTGCAATGATTTTCAATCTACTGTTTTCACAATTAAGTATGTTGATTTCATTAAAACTGAATCCGGAAAAATGAAGTTCAAATTTATGATTTTCAATCGATTGATTTTCAAAATCAGTCAGCTGATTTCACTTAACTAGATTCTGGTTTTAATCTATGATGCTATGATGTTGTTTTAATCGACTGATTGTATTTTCAACGTGTTGATTTTACTTAAACTGTGCATTTACTCACGAATTGAATTGTTAAGCTGACCTAGTCAAAGAAAACATCTTTTTGTCAAGTACTATCTACTCTTAACTGCCCATTTCATCAGCCATGTGTTGCTTTTACTGACTTGTTTGATGAAAAAGCATGTTAGTGTACAATTCCAATGTGCATGCAGCTCACATGATCTGAACTGATTGATTCACTCATAAAAACACATTGAAAACACCATGAATGCATGAAATACTATTTTGGACTGCATTAAACTGATTTGGGTAACCTAAAAAAAATTAATTAGGAAAATCTGCACCATTTAATCAATTGTTTTTGAAAATCAGCTTGTTCAATTATAAATATTGCACTTGTATTGCTGCATTTGCATCATATTTCTCTTAGAAACAACCATACCCACACTCATCATGCCTCGTTGTCAACAAAGAGTTATCCAATCTGATGATGAGCACTCCACTCCTCCTACCCCAAGGTCACCAAATCACGAAAGCCTGGGAGAATTGAAGCATGGTTTGAAGATCATGAAGACAACATTCAAGTGTTCCTCATTAAGATGAATAGGAAGTAGATCAACATTCCTAAGGTGCTGAGATTCTCATGGTTGAGGGTTGAAGGCTTTGAGAGCCTATTTCAACAACTCAAGCATCAAAAGTTGAAGTCCTTCCTTGAACTTTCAGGGAAAATCTATCCAGACTTGGTGAAGGTGTTTTTCACCAACTTGGAGTTCAAAAATGATGTGCTACTGTCCAACATCAAAGGTGTTCGAATGGAGATCAACAAAAAGGCTTAGAAAGATGTGGTTGGACTCAAATCAAGAGGTGTGCAAGTGAGAAAAGGTGAAACTGGGGCTGTTCCAAAATTCAACAAGGTTCAATACTATGGCCAATGCTTAAGGAATCCAACTAGTGAGATAAAGCACTTCCATGTTGGTGGTCTCAAGGTGGATCAAAGGTTGCTTGGTATGATTGTCACAAAAATCCTTCACATGGTAGCAACCATTCAACATTGAATGAGGGAGATTTGATTCTCATGACTGCATACAACACAACATTCAAGTGGATTGGATCTATGTGTTTCGTGATCACATGCTCAAGGCCAAGAGGCTCACGAATTTTAGGCTGCCATATGTGGTTTTGATGTCCAAATTCATAGAATACTTTGGAATTGATGTAGAGGATGAGCTAGAAGAGTTAATTGGACTGTTGAACCATACCTCGAACCAAAATCTGCACAAAATGGGCTTTCTCAAGGTGGGAAATGGATGGATAACTTTTGGTGTTGTAGTTGGTGGTGCACATGATCATGAAGTTGGACCAAGTAGTGCAAATCAAGAGGAAGAACCAACTGTTGGACCCATGGACTTAATTCCCTACAACCCTCTAGAGGATAGAGGCCCTGTGTACTCACATTTTGAGAGGATGGTGCTAAATCAGCTGCATGAGCTCAATGTGTCCCAACATGCACATCACAACTATTGCAATGGGAGGTTCAATGCATTGGATGGCCAAATTCATGATATCCATGATATGTTGAACTCTTTCCAGACCAGAAATGATGCTCAGGATAATAGAGTGTGTTGGTTGTTTAGGATCATGCATTGCATCCATGTGTTTGTGCTTTTTCAGTTTCAGCTCTATCAGTTTCAGTTGGTTGTTTTTCATTTCAATCGGCTGATTATATCAACTTTATGATTTTTCTTCTCTATTTCAGTTTCTATTGGTTGTATTATGATCAAATATTGATGAAAGGATATGTAATGCTTGTTCTCTTTATGCATTTGTTCTGTTTGATGAATCCAAAGGGGGAGAAAAATTGGAAAATGGATAATTGATCACATTGAACTAAAAGAAGCATTAAAATTGGAATCAATAATCAAATCTGAATTTGAACTCATATTATTGATAGGAGGAGCATGTGTATATGTGTGTGTTCTTGCTAGCTTGTGTTCATTGCTACTGTAAATGTTTTTCAGGTTTAGAAGTTTCAGGCTAAGGTGACACTTCATCAATTTAATGGTAACCAACAAATGGAAGCAATTTGCAATCGAAGATAGAAGAAGATAGATGGAAGAAGATAGAGGTTGGCTTCATCAAATTAGGGGGAGATTGTAACGTCCTAGCCCAAAATTACTTTTTAAAATAAATAAGAAATTAATTAAATCACAACCTCATTCATTAATCATCAATTTCCCGAAAATCGCGGGAAAATTTAAAACTCAAAGTCCAACGCGCCAACACGAATAAAATAAGTCGTATCAATACGTATTACAAATAACATTGTCTATAAAATTATTACAATAAAACCATAGTTCAACATGATAACTAGTGATAAAAATCCCAGAGAAATCCCCACTCCGTCTCTATGTATCTGTCTGCTTACCTGCATCAACATCTGCTCTCATGTAACAAGTTACATGATCATAGCCATACACAGAGATAGGGTGAGCTCATTTAAATAAAACCAAGCAATATAATAATAAATACCACATTAACAAATTTAAACTCGGGTTAGTACTCTTCCCCCTTTTCTTTTACTACTTCACTTCCAACACTTGCCTTTAGACGTCTATCATCTCTATACCCTTTAAGTGAGATCAATGATCGATCTTTGTTGTACGAGTGTCTACTCGCCCCTCCGACTACATGCTACCACCTCATAGTCCACACGTGGGAATGACTTTGCCACAGCATCTCACCGTGACAGCAAGTGAAGTTCCCCAAAACAAACCTAAGTTTGTAGTTGTTCCCAGACTACCAAATCTCTATCAGAATCCACTGAAGAGGGAAATCATCCAAAACCTCACCGTACGAGCCACCACTCGCACACTCCACTGGACTTCCTAAACCACCAGGCTACAACCTAGAGTGGTCACGTGTTACCCCAATACAAGATGCACTCGCAACAAGGCCTCCAGCCAAAGCATCGCATCATGAACATCCCCTAAAGCGGTGTAGAAAACTTTCCTCGCGCATCATCACTGGACCAAAACTGCCTGGCGCGCATCTCACACCGCTAGGCAGAATTTAGCTCCAGACCGCCTGGCGGGCATCACACACCGCCAGGCGCCACACGCCCGCAGTATCCTCGCTGCACCACCACTGCCTAGCGGATACCACCTCACCGCCAGACGCCCTGCTCCGTCGTCACCGCCTGGCGTAGCCACCACACGCCGCCAGGCGCCCTGCTCACACTGTGACCACTGTCATTGATTTATTTCACGTCCGCCTAGCGGCTCGCTCACGTCGCCAGGCGCTATACCAGTAGCACAATGCTACTGGTTTTTTGGGCACTTAAACAGATCCCAAAGGATCCCAAAACATACCACTCACCCAAATATAGTGTAAATATAATTTTCCAGTCATACATCTATAGCCAGATTACATCACATCCATTCAAAACACCACCAATTTAATCATCATCAAACACACATGCTCGCAGTCTTTTGGTCATACAATCTAATGACTATATAATTCATACCATAGCATTTTTACCAAATATAGTCCAACATATTATCACAAAACCGCTTTCAAACCATGGATTAAGAAATAGGTACCACACATGCAATATCACTCATATCAACCCTACCTTTATAGGCAAATTAACACATGGTCATAATCTTCCTATAATTTTCAGTGCATACCAACGTATACTCATTTAGTTAACTTACCTTTTTGTCTCCATTATTACTTCTCATGCATGCTCAATCCAAAGGCCGTGATGGAATTTCCTTCCTTCCCACTGTTCTAACACAACATACCCTCAATTTATCCCTCATACTTCTCATTGCATACAATCATGGTTGAAACTCAACAAAAACCTCAACCGAGCCCATTACACACACTTTCACAGATTCATACATGGCAACAAATATCTATAGGTCCTATAATAATTCAATTCCATCAAACAGTGGACTAATCACGAATTTATATCATACATAATTGGTTCCAATTCCCAATATAAACCCTAACCCTATTTCATACAAAATTCATGCATTCTGTAGAAAGATGATATACATAGTCAACGATACTCATCAAAATTCACATTAAAGCATGGTAACATCACAACGACACTATAGGTACCCAAAAATATCCAAAACAGCCAAAAATATTATATCCTTACTTATCACACCCAAGCATCTCTAAAACAAATACTAAGAATTAAATAACACACAATTGACACACATAGGACTCGAACCCAAGTCCTCTCACATAATCAAAGTACTCTCAACCACTTGAGCTAGTACTTTTCCACGTCACGAAGGTTAGTATTTAATGCCATAAAGGCTTCTCTTACCCGCATTTATTAAATAATTATTTATTTAATTATTTAAATTTAATGGGTCTCACAGAGATTGTTGACATGAGAAGCCAAGGTGGTTTGCTTCCTGAGGATTTGATGAAGATTGAATAAAGCTCTTTTGAACTATCTTGAAGCCATTACCACTGGAATGAAGTCTACATTAATGAAGGAAAGGAGATTTGATGATACTCATGTTGATCAAGGCTAGAATGTGTGCTTTCCACATAGTTACATCATTAAGAAAGTGTATTTGATGTTTGTAATTCATATTGTAGACCTTGTAGCAATAATTAGATGTATTTGGTCTTAGGTGTGTCTTTTAATCTGTTGAATGGTTTTTCACCAGGTTAAAATGTCTCTTTTAATCTGTTGAATGGTTTTTTAACAGGTTAAAAGGTTGGCTGCAGTAGTCTTAAACTGCAATAAATTCAATCAGTTGATTTAGTTTTTAATCAACTGATTTCACTTAAGTCAAGTGAAATCAACCGATTGATTTGAAAATCAACCTGTTGAATTTCGTAACAGTTTGACTATTAAAGCTGTGATTTTTGAAAGAGAGGTTTGTTGATCATTTTAGAGTGCGAATTTGTTCAGCAAACGTGTGGAAACTCTCTCCTTCGTGATCATATAGTTTTGCAATAGTTGAAGATTGATCTTAGATCAATTCTTGGAGCTTTTGGCTTGGTTTGATGCTTGGAGAAAGTGGTTTATGGTAGGCTGGGTTGTGTTACCACTGAGGTTTGATCTTTCTCAAGCTTTGTGTGTGTGCCTGGTGGTTTTCCAAGTCTGCAAGAGGGTTCTTGAGTGCTGGTGTGATTCTTGTGTTATTCAAGAGTCTTTTGTGGTGTTTTTGCATATTTTGAAAGTGTAAGGGTGGATACTTTGTAAATCTTTTGAAATAGTGCAAAGTCAAGCTCATGTTGTCTTGACAAACTGGATGTAGCTCAGGGTTAAGTGAACCAGTATAAAAATCTCGTGGTCTTCTCTCTTCTCTAACCTTTCTCTCTTGCATTTTCATTTTAAAGTTTCAAGAACTTGTGTTTTAATCATCTTTTTCATGTTCTTGCATGTTTTCATGACATCTGCAGTATTGAGCATGTTTGTATAATCATTTAGAACTGGTCTTGATCATTCTTGTGCATTGTTCCTGGTTTAAAACTCGAATATACATTTATGCATTTTTCCTAGTGTTTCAGTCAACTGTTTTCCTGTTTCGATCGATTTATTGTACCAGAACAGAATCTGTTTAATAAAATCAATCTGTTAACTCTATTTTTGATCGACTGAAAGTATATTGTCCAACACATTTTGCATCCTAACTTGGTGATCTAATTGATTCAATTAAAGGTGGTTTTTAGCTTGCAAAGATAGCTTAAATTTTTAACTAGCCAATTCAACTGCCGCCCCGCCTTCTTGGCATTTCAACCATTTCAAAACTAACATGCTTAACTTTCTTTCTTAGCCTTATTTCTTACTTGTTTCAATTCGGCAATCTCTAGTTTTGTCGCATGAATTCTCTCTTTGGGTTTAGCTTTCATTTATTTTAAGCATTTTCTTGCTTTGCTTTCTTTGGCCTCCTTTTGGTTTTGGTGTATATCTTTGGTGTAAACTCTTTTTGGAGGTGAACCAATGCCTTGGTACTTAAGCAATTCAAGAGATTCACCTCTTTTTCTGGAAATGAGCTCAAGAAATTTGTTATCTACTCCCTCTTTGGAATTTCTTTGAAAGGCAAAGTCAAAAACCAAAAAAATAAAGAATCGTAAGCATGTTTAGGAATCCTTGCCAAATAGGTAGTGACTCTAGTGAAGAGGCTAAAAAATGTTTAAAGCAAATGATTTAAAAGCTAAAGTTGCTACAAATTTGGAGGACACAATAAGCCATTCTAAAGGAAAAAGAGAAAACTGAAAAAGGGGCCCAACTTGTTATCATAGAGGAGGAACTTAGGATTTTAAAGCAAAAAGTATGAGAGACTTACAAAGAATAATAGGAGTAGGATCCATTCAAGGAGCTCTAAGACTCTTACATCATCACACACTATCATGAGGATAGTAGGATAATTGACCAATTTTATTAACCTTCTCCTTTACTACTAAGGATAACTAGAAGGGACCATGTCCCAAAAGAAACAAGGGTAGATCTCCCTCACTTCCATAGGAAGGATGATGTAGAAACATACCTAGATTGGAAAATGAAGGTTTCAAAGGTGATAATTGGCATTATCATGTTTTATTTTTTGTTTATTTTTATATTTTATTATTATCCTTTTAGATATTTTAAGGTTTATTTAATAAAATTGGAAAAGATGAGTATTTGATTTATATTATGCAAATTAGGAGAAAATTCCTGAAGATTTGAAGAATATTTCCAAGATTATTAGATAAAGGGAAATCTCTTAAGATTAAATAATATTTTCAAGATTATTATTCAAGTGAAGATCATAGAGATTTAAGAAGATACGAAGATTGTCAACTGAATTGGATAATTCAATTATCAACATAATTAATTATCAATAGAGTTGGTTAGTTCAATTACAAATTTAAGTAAAAATTTCAAGGTTAATCCAGTTATGAAAGTCTTTAAATATAAGATTCCACAAAGTTAAAAGACAACAACCCTTCTGGAAAAGAAATAACCCATTGAGCTCTCTCTAAACACTCAACATAAGTGGAAAAAAACTTAGAATCTTGAGCATACATTTCTAAAATGTGATGAAATCCAAAAGCTTAGGATCCCAATTTTGAAAACAAGGTGTGCCTCCTATATGAATGAAGGGTACTTACTTAAAAAGGGAAAATTTGTATATCCCAAGGTTCACACAGAAAACACACGAAGCGGGACTCATGGGCCATTTTAGGGTAGAAAAAACCTTTAGTTTGCTTAAGGAAAAACAATTCTCTTAGCCACATATGAGGAAGCATGTCCAAAGACATTGCCATAGATGCATCTCATGTCTACAATCTAACTCTAGGACAATGCCTCATGGACTTTACATCCCCTTTCATGTTGCTTCAGCCCCTTGGGAAGATATTAGCATGAGTTTTGTTCTTGGTCTCCTAAAACCCCAAAGGGGTTATGATTTCATATTTATGGTGGTTGATCATTTTAGTAAAATGCCACATTTTATACCCTGCCACAAAGTGGATGATGTAAGACTCGGGAAAAATTAGACTAAAGGGGGACACATGAGAAAAAATTATGGCTTGATTAATATTGTTGATTTATTTAATTTAATTAGGTTTTTAAATTATAAAATAATTATTATTTGAGTTATTTAAGTTATTGTTGTATTTATAATAATTACTTAAGTGATGTAAGTTACTATTTTATTTATTTTAAATTTTAATATTATATGTAATGTTGAGAATATATGTATATAATTAAGTGGTGTGTATTAATATATGGAAAAGTAATTGGCTTCTTTGTTGGAGAGTGAATATGAGCGTGTAGGTACTTGGGTTCAATCCTGGTTGTGTTCATTTAGTGGTTTTAATTATTTTATTATTCAATTATGGCAGATGCACAATATACGTTATAGTTTATTCATGCATATTATATTATGAGAAAGCATACAGTGTGGTGGTAGATTGTACTTGTTTAGTGCTTTGGTGACTGGGTTCGAACCTATTTGGAAAGCAAAATATATTCTCCTATATGATAAACTACTTTTCTTCTTCTCTTTTGCTATGGGACCTACATAAATTTCATTAGTTTTTATGAATCTCTTCTCCAGTTGATAAATCATGATCCATGCAGTAGGTTATTATTTTGTGGTTGCTGCACAAGATTTCATTTTTAATGTTTTTTTTTTTTGTTTTCTTTAGAAACTTGAAAACTAGTTAAGATTTTGGTTTGTTTTTATTTTTAGTTTTTTTTTTTAAATCTTAATTGAAAAGATTTAATTTTAAAATATTAATAGAAAAGATTAGGGATGTTAATTATAGATGAAAAAGATAAGATTTTGAAAAAAAAAAAGAGATAAAACACTTTAGGGTTTCTAAAAGGTGGGAGAGGAGGTGGATGAGAGGAGAAAACGAGAGTTTAACAGTAGAAAGAGAGGAACCGTGGAAGAGACTACGGGAGAAAGGATTGGAGGTTGCTAACAAGGTAGGGGAAGCCAACCTTGCTTTCTTCTATTGTCTTCTTGTTGTTTGCTTGATGAATGAAACTTGAAAAGCATGGATGTCTACTGTAGGGGAAGCTGAGTTTGCTTTCTATGTTGTTTGAAGCGTTTTGAGGCACTATCCATTTTTCTACACTGCACACTTTTCCTAAAATGAAGGTTCCCACTTCATTAACCGTTGGATCGATCTGGATATATAACAGCTTATCCTTAACACATAGTTCTTGACTTTGACCGGTCGGATCTTGAATCGGAGTTCTGTAGTGAGAGCAGTTTTTATCGCAAGGTTCTTGTAGTTTGGTTGTTGACAACATTGACCTTTGTTGCTTGTTTGGTGCATAACTTTCTCTATAGTTAATCAATTAAGTTGGTTTTTGTTGCATTTGATTCTTGATTCAATCATCTTTAATTTCAATATAAATACATAATTTTTGGAGTTTTACACAAGCTGCAGTTTTATTTCTAAAATCCCAAATCATTTGCATAGTGTGTTGTTAAGTTGGATTGGATAAAATTATAAGAATGAGTTATTTCCAAGAGAGAGAGATGTAAGTGAGGATGTTGAGGCATGAAGGTGTGCAAGGTTGTGATTCACGATGGGAGAGTGACGTGAATAAATGAGTTATGTGATTGGTGGTTTTTCTTGGTTGATGGGTTTGTGCTATGGAATTTTATTTACCATGCATGATGTGATGGTGAGTATTTTGTTGGCAATATGAAATTCTTATGTGTTGCATGTTGAGAGTGTTTTGCCTTGCTTGAAAGTTCTTGGTGGAATTTAACGAAGATTTTAGATGAATGTGATCATGGATAATATGTTTGGTTTAGTATGATTCTTTTAGATGCAGTAGGTTAAATCATAAGGAAAATATGTTTGGTTTAGTATGATTGTTTGGATTTGAGGTTTGTGTGTTCAAACCAAGGTTGGATTGTGATCATAAAGTTTCCATGTTAATTGAATGCGACGTTGAGTATTATTGGACATGTTTTATTTACGAATGTCTTTTATGAATATCATTGTTTTTTGTTAGCTTACCCCTATTTGTTTGTTTGTGTGTTTGTTGTATGTGCGATGATCGTATAATGTGTGTGTTATATGGGAGCAGATGATATTGCAGATAATCTTGGCATGAAGTAGATCGACGAGAGGCTGGGGTGAACTCGGGAGATTTTATAATTTATTTAGTTGTTTTAAATCAGATATTAAAATATATGTAATATTATTTTGTCCGCAATTGATATTGGAAGTTTTTGACAAAGTGACGTTTGAAATTATGTAATTTAAATTAAATTAAAAGTTTTTTTTATTAGTATATTTTCAATGATAATCTTTTTTCATCAAATGCATTCGTTTTCTAACTATCCGTGACATCCCAAAATTGGGGTGTTCCAGATGATGCAAGCAACATTGTTAGGCTTTGCCTTAGAGACGTGATGAGACTTTAAGGAAACCCCGCACCATAGTGTCAAATAAAGACTCTAAGTTTCTTAGTCAAATTTGGAAAACTCTTTGGTTAAGACTAGAAACTAAACTTAACTTTTCTACTTCTTGTCACCCACAAACTAATGGGCAAATAGAAGTTGTCAATTGGTCTCTCTCTCCACTATGTTTAGGGAAATCTTGGAAGGTAATCACAAAGCTTGGGATGAGTACCTACCCATATTGAGTTTGCTTACAATAGGGTGGTTCATAGGACTACTAAGATCTCTCCTTTTGAGACTATTTATGGTTTGAATCCTCTTACTTCATCATATTTACCACCACTTCCTACATCTTTTGACTTTGCTAATAAAGAAGAGGCAACTAAATTTAAGTTTATAAAGAAATTTCATGAGTGTTAAAAATCAAATTCAACAACAAACTGAGAGGTACATAAGGTACAATAATAGGGGAGGAGAGAGGTCATCTGTGAGGTAGGAGTTAATGTTACTACCTTTAATGTTACTAACTTTATTCCTTTTGCATGTGGGTCAAACCCTTCTCAAGATGGAAGGGATGATGGCATACCTTTAGCTAAAGGGACAACAATAAGAGAAATGGCCAAAAGGATACAAGAAGGCTAGTCTTTTTCTAAGCTTAGTAGGCCCAAGTTGATGTTCACATGGGCTAAGGAATATTTGAAGACCTAGTCTTAGACTCTTTGTAAATATTAGAATAGGTTTATTTGGGCCTTGTATTTTGGGCCAAGTGGTATTAGGTTATCTTTGGACCTTGTATGTGGGCCTTATTGGGCATTTAGGCCTATTAGTGTAGTTTTTTCCGAAAGGAGATGGGCCTTGTATGGAGACACATGAATTAGGGTTTTTACCCTAGGATGTGTGCTAGCTTTAGGCTAGGGTTTTATTTCTCCACATATGTTCCAAGGTGTGGAAAGTGTGACCTAGCCACATGGTAAGTCACACTAGAAGCATGCCCTCCTTTGGCTCCAAATTTCAAATTCTAGAGTTTGCATTTCCCTCTCTTTTTGGAGACAGCTAGCTCTCTTTTGCTCCTATAGATAGAGGAGCATACCTCTTGTAAATTCATTTATGAATATAGTAGAGAAACTTTGTTGAAATGACTCCAGACCACTCTCCCTTTTGTGAATCCCTTAGGCTAGGGCTCTCCTTTAGGTTTCCTCTAGCCACCCTTTCTTGAGAGTTGACCTAACCCCTCTTGAGAGCACTTTCATACCTCCTTATCACAAAGCCAAACATCCATCATCTCCATTTCTTCATTGCTTCCTCACCTTCCATGCTTTTCTTTAAGCCATGCGCATATGATGCGTGGAAGAGGAGTCATCAACTCACTTCACTTGTAATTATTTTCCATTGTGTCACTTTGAGATATCATAGTTTGTTGTCATTCCATTATATTTGACTCTTCCATTTTCTTTACGCCAATTTGTAAAATTACAGATGATGTCTTAGACTATTCTAGTTAAAGACAATTCATACTTGAAAAAATGTTTGTTCTTCATGACAATGGTAATAAAGATCTTGCTCCTTTGTCTACTAGGAAATTTGTTATTGGTTGTCGATGGATCTTTACATTCAAAGTTAGCTTTAATTGAAATATTGATAGAGTCAAAGTTCATTTAGGTTTCAAAGCTTTAGACTGGACAATGGTAGCACCTTTTCTCCTATCACTCTGATGGCCTTTATTAAATTATTATTTGTCATAGCTTTTCTTCGACATTGGCCTCTTTATTATTTGGATAAAAAAAAGTCTTCCAACCTGGTGATTCCTATAGTAAGTTTATGTGGTATAACCTCCTTATTTTGTTGTTCAAAGGTCTTTCAACTTAGTATGTTGTTTATGCAAATATTTATATGATCTTGAACAGTCTACTAGAACATGGTTTGGTAGATTTAGTAGAGTAGTCCAATAGTTTGTTACGAGTCTAATTAAAGTTGACCATTTTGTGTTTTATTGTTATTTAGTCATTAGGTGTATCTACCAGTAATGTACATTGGTGTGTTCTTACAAGTAGTGATCACCATTACATTTTAAAAATAAAACATCTTTGTCATCATTTTCGAACAGAAAATATTGATAGACTTAAATAATTTTTAGGAATTGAAGTAAACAATCTAACACTGAAACTCTAATATCATAGAAAAATATCACATTGGATATTTTAGAAGAGATTGAACTAGTAAGCCTCGTGACACACGTATGGATCATGATCTTAACTTATAGAGTGTCATTTTTAGATCTTGAAAGGTACAAGAGATTGGTTGGAAAACCGAACTCATCATGATCCCTCTTCTTTAGAAATTAGTTTCTTAATTATACATGTACAAGACATTAGAATGTAACCATTGACATTTTAAAGTACATTAAAGGAATTTTTAGAGGAAAAGTTTTACTATATAAACATAATAATCATATTTCGGTTGTGGGATACTCATGTATATTGGACAGGCTCTTCCACTTTTAAATGTTATATCTTTATTAGTGACAACTTGATTTCCTAAAAAAACAAGAAGCAGAATGTAGACAAGATATATAGTTTAAAAGTTGACAATAAAATTGTGCCTTTTACCATTTGTGACCTTATTTGGCTAAGTAGTTAATGAAAAAATTAATATTCGGAGATAATATACAATTGGCTCTCACTCATAATATGTAAGTTTTTTCTTTATATTTCCTTAAATTCAATATTCCACGAGAGAACCAAATATATAAATTGCCACTTCAATTATAAAAGAAAAAAAAAAATCATCTAGAGACTTTATTAGTCAATTCGTTAACTCCAATTATTAGTTGATAGATGTCTTTACCATACCATTGTGGGATTCTAGAATTGATTATATATATAACATGAATATGATTCATAAACATGAACCTTGATTCACTTGTTCCTTTTCTTTCTCCTTCTCATTATAATGGAAGTTAGAGAAAATGTTCTCTATACCTAAAATTTCTTATTTATGCTCATCGAATCTCACATAAATTATGCATAACATATGAAGCATGGGTACATTTTGTGTGGAGGTGTTTGATAGCCACAAACCCCTTAGATTTCAAATTCACAAATTTGGTAAAGTTGAAATATTCTTAAGATTTAGAATCTCACTCTATTTTGTTTTTTATAAACACTTCTACAGAAGAAAAATAAATAAATAAGTTTATCATAAGATAAAATTATTTCATGTATAAACTAATTTGTGGAAAGCTTTAAATCATTTCTCTAAGTTCTTAATTTAGACTTACACAAGTTAATTTTAATTTATAAAAGAGTTGATTTCATCTTTTTCCTAATTACTAATGGAGAAATTTGTCCAAGCAAACCTTTTAATGAGTCCATCTTCAATAGTAAAGAAGCCAAGAAGAAGCCATGCGGAATTGATGAGGCTTCCATGGAGAAGGATGAAGGTGCGGAAGCTAGAAGATGAGAGTAGGAGTGGTGCGACAATAGTGTTTGGAGAAGCTCTCAAGTGAGGTGAGGCCAACAGTCAAGGAAGGAGGCTAGAGGAAACCAACAGCCTAAGTTGATTCACAAATAGAGAGGAGTCTGAGTCATCTCAACAGAGTTTCTCTACTATATTCATGAATGAAAATACAAGGGTCCTAAGCTCTCTATTTATAGTAGAAAAGGAGAGATAAGTGGTCTAGAAAAAATGGAGGGAAAAAGGATCTAGAATGTGGTATTTGGAGCCAAAAAGAAAGCATGAGGCAAATGTGACTTGCCACCTAAGCAAGTCACAAGGAGCATGCATGTAGGCGCATAGAAGAAGCTTGGTGACCAAGCTTTGAGCAAGAAGGATCTAGATCCTCATGAAATATGCTCTCCTTTTTTGTGGTCCAATTTCAAGCCCAACTTGTTGGTATCGCGCAGTAGAATGTTTAATCATTTGGACAAAAACCAAGAGGGGGGTGAATTGGTTTTAAGTAATAAAATTAATACTTTAACATTTTTCCGAAATTTTACCGATTAATTAGATATTAGTTCCTTTATATGCAACAGTAGATTCAATATAGAGATAGAGAAGAAGATTCAACATAAGTATTTATACTGGTTCAAATCAAAAGATCCTACGTCCAGTTGTTAATCTCTTCAAATAAAGAGATTAACTCAATCACTAATAAATATTAGATTTACAATCAGATAGTAAAAGATTAAGGAAAGAAAACACCTCTCTTGAACACATAAGAGATGAACCCCTTTCTCTGAATCACACAGAGAACCTTGACCTCAGCTTTCCTAGCAACAACAACAACACTCAATCTCCTAGAAAACCTCTCAAGAAAGGTTATCACTCTACCCACACTAGGTTTTTCAAAGCTTCTTTTGAGAACACTCGGAGAACTCTCTTTGCAGTTATAGCACTAGCACTCTAGCTTCTCGAAAAGGTGAGTTCGATGTAACCCTAATGTTCCTTAAATAAGGGTTCCAAAAATTAGGTCAAAAATTGAACAGTCGCGCTCAAACTGACAAGGATAATCGATTATCACTATTGATAATCGATTATTCTAGTGCATTTTCTGAAAGCAAAGTTTTGAGCAGATAATCGATTATCAGAGGTGATAATCGATTATTCCAGTGCTTTTCTGAAAAAATTGACTCAGCTCAGGATAATCAATTATCACATTGATTTTTCGAGA
This sequence comes from Vigna unguiculata, assembly GCF_037176805.1. Taxonomy (NCBI): domain Eukaryota; kingdom Viridiplantae; phylum Streptophyta; class Magnoliopsida; order Fabales; family Fabaceae; genus Vigna; species Vigna unguiculata. The sequence continues at coordinate 8,479,650 of NC_140801.1, forward strand.
AATACCAGATTTTTTATCTTTGCATGTTGATTCTAACTAATCTAAGTACAATTTACAAGACAGTTTTAAACATAAAAACACATGTTCTTCAAATTGACTTCCAAATGGCTTTTAGGCTTCTTTTATCATCATCAAAATCTTGCTTCAGCATTAGACTTGTATTTGCTTTTGCCAACACAACTCTCCTTTGTTCCAATTCACTTCAAGGCCCAAAAACCCTCCAAGGCCCAATACATGGCCCAAACAAAACCCTATTCTACTAAGCCCAAAATACAAGGCCCAAAAAATAAACCTTATTCTAATATTTACAAACAAAAAGTCTTAGGCTAGGTCTTCACATCTTCCTTGGCCAATGTGAAGTTCATCTTGGGCCTTGTTTGTGCATTCGAGGCACATTCCTCTTGTATTCTCCTAGCCATTGTCTTGTTGTAGGCCCCTGAGCTAGAGGCATTTCATGATCCCCTTCCTCTTAAGAAGGATTTGTCCTCAAATCTGAAATTTTTTGCCTCATCATCTGTACCACCTGCAAAAGGTATTAAGTCAACAACATTAAAGGTGGCATGTACATTATATTCCTCAGGTAACTCTAGCCTATATGCATTATCATTGACTCTTTTCAGTTCTTTAAAGGGACCATCACCTCTAGGGCTAAGTTTAGACTTCCTTTTCTTAGGAAATCTATCTTTTCTAAGGTGTAGCCACACCCAATCCTCTTCTTCAAAAATCATTTCCCTCTTTTCCTTATTGTTGTATTTAGCATACCTCTTCGTTTGTTGCTGGAGAGATCTTAGTAGTCCTATGAACTACTCTATTGTAAGCAAACTCAATATGGGGAAGGTATCCATCCCAAGATTTGTGGTTTCCTTTCAAAATTGCCCTTAGCATAGTAGACAAATATCTATTAACAACTTCAGTTTGTCCATTAGTTTGTGGGTGACATGAAGTAGAGAAATTAAGTTTAGTTCCTAGCCTTGACCAAAGAGTTTTCCAAAAATGGCTAAGGAACTTAGTATCTCTATCAAAAACTATGGTGCGGGGTATACCATGAAGCCTGACCACATCTCTAAACAAAAGCCTAGCTATGTTGCTAGCATCATCCACTTTGTGGCAGGGTATAAAATGTGTCATTTTGCTAAAACGGTCTACCACCACAAAAATGGAATCAAAACCTCTTTGTGTTCTTGGGAGTCCTAAGACAAAATCCATACTTATATCTTCCCAAGGGGCTGAAGCAACAGGCAAAGGGGTGTATAATCCATGAGGCATTGTTTTAGACTTAGATTGTAAGCATGAAATACATCTATTACAATGCCTTTGGACATCTTTCCTCATATGGGGCCAAAAGAATTTTTCTTTTAAAAGACCTAGGGTTTTTTCTACCATAAAATGACCCATTAATCCCCCTTCATGTGTTTCTTGAACAAGGATTTTTCTTTGTGAACATTGGGGAATACAAATTTTTCCTTCTTTAAACAAATACCCCTCATTCACATAGAAACCTCCTTGAGGTCTTTCCATACATTTAGCACAAGTAGAGGAAAACTCATAATCTTGATTATACATTTCTGGAATGTGATCAAATCCAAGAATTTGGGCTCCTAATTTTGAAAACAAGGTGTGCCTTCTAGACAAGGCGTCAGCCACCACATTACCTTTGCCCTTCTTGTACTTTATCACATAAGGAAATTGTTCCAAGAATTCCATCCACTTAGCATTTCTTTTATTTAACTTGTGTTGGCCCTTTAAATATTTTAGCAACTCATGGTCACTATGAATGACAAACTCTTTGGACACAAGGTAGTGTTCCCAAGTTTGAAGGGTCCTAAATAAGGCATATAATTCCTTGTCATAGGTGGGATAGTGGAGGGAGGCACCATGAAGTTTTTCACTGAAATAAGCAATTGGGTGCCCTCCTTGCAACAGCACAACACATATTCCTACACCGAATGCATCACACTCTAGCTCAAAGGTTTTTGAAAAGTTTGGTAAAGCTAGAATGGGTGCATTGGTGAGCTTTTCCTTGAGTTACTGAAAATCATACTCTTGTTTTTCACCCCAATTAAAAGACACATCTTTCTTGACAAGTTCATTAAGGGGTGAAGCCAAAGTAGAGAAGTTGGGAACAAACCTCCTATAAAAGCTTGCCAAACCATGAAAACTCCTAATCTCTCCAACATTTTTAGGAGTAGGTCATTCTTGGATGGCCTTTATTTTTGTAGGGTCAACATGGACCCCATTTTTGTTCACTACAAAACCTAAGAAAACAACATTATCTACACAAAAAAGTACGTTTATCTTTATTTGCAAATAAACTATTTACCCTAAGGATGGTAAGGACAAACCTCAGATGGTCTATGTGCTCATGCAAGCTCTTGCTATAGATCAAAATGTCATCAAAGTAGACAACCACAAAGTTTCCTATGCACTCACTAAGAACGTGATTCACTAGCCTCATGAATGTGCTAGGTGCATTAGTAAGCCCAAAGGGCATCACCAACCACTCATATAATCCAAATTTTGTCTTAAAAGTGGTTTTCCACTCATCACCTTCTTTGATTCTTATTTGGTGATAACCACTCTTTAGATCAATTTTAGAAAACATGAGGGACCCATGCAATTCATCAAGCCTAAGAATGGGATGCCTATATTTAATGGTGATGTTATTTATTGCTCTACAATTACAGCACATTCTCCATTTCCCATCCTTTTTAGGTACTAACAAAACGGGCACAGCACAAGGGTTAAGACTCTTTTGAACCCAACCCTTCTCTAACAACTCTTGGACTTGTGACTTTATCTCCTTTGTTTCTTGAGGATTTGTCCTATAGGCTGGTCTATTTGGCAGACTAGCCCCAGGCACAAAAAATCTATTTGATGTTCAATTCCTCTAAAGGGAGGAAGCCCAACAGGCCCTTCCTTAGGGAATATATCCTCAAACTCTTTCAAAAGATTTTCAATTTTAGGAGGTAGATTCTTAAGCTCAAGAGATGTGACAGTACATGTGAGTGTTCCTTTACACAGTAGGAGGCATGAAGGTTGTTCAATATTGAGAACTTGATTTAAAGATTTCATGGTTAAAATGTTCTCATTTTGAATGACCTTGGGAGAAGGAACACCAATCTCTTCCGCCTCAGATTCATCTTTATTTAACTTTTGGACTTTTTGAGGACTTTTTTTTTGTCATCATCTTTCTCTTTTTCTCTTTTGTTCTTCATTTGAAGTTGATCCTCGGCCACTTGTGATGGCAAAAGAGGATGAAGAACAAAGTTTTTAGCCTTGTGAGTAAAGGTAATCTCGTTGGTGAGACCATTGTGCATGGTTTTCTTATCAAATTGTCGAGGTCTCCCCAATAAGATGTGATAGGCTTCCATAGGTACTACATCACATAGCACATTATCTTCATATTTTACTTAGATTCCTAGGTGGCTCTTCCTTTTTCTCTTCTTTCTTAAAATCCTTCTTAACATAAGAGTTAGTTTGAGCTTGATTTCTTTTTGAAAAAGATTTTCTCAAATTTTGTTGTTCTACCTTAATGCATATTTACACTAAATCATTCAAATCTTGGTAAGGTAGAAGGTCAACTTTATCTCTTATATCAAGGTTCTTAAGAATCTAGAAATGGTAATAACTCTTCCTCAATTATCCTCGCCCTTATCATAAGTAACTCTATTTTCTGTGTATATTCTTCTATAAACATATTTTTTTGTTGGAGTCTTTGGAGCTTGTTCATGAGCTCCCTATTGTAGTAGGAGGGGATGTGCCTCCTCCTAAGGGCTGACTTAAGATCATTCCAATATTCAATTGAAGGCCCATTAGTTCTTAGTTCTTGGACTATAGAAGTCCACCAATACATAGCTTACCCTTGAAAACTTAGGGTAGCTAGAGGTATTTTCCTTTCTTCACCAACTTGATGGCAAGCAAAAAGTTACTCAACCTTCATCTCCTAATCCAAATAAGCATCAACATCATCCTTGCCTTTAAAGTGAGGCAAGTCTACTTTAACTTCTTTAGGAGTAGGGTATTTTCTTTGTCTCCTAATGTGGGAAGGTTGTTGATAATATTCTCCTAATCTTAATCCTTCATCTCCCTCATATATTGAAGCTCCACTTCTAGACCCTTTGCTAGAATTACTCATACTTTTTAGCTTTTTTTGGACTTTCTCATCTCTTTTCTTTAAAGCTTTGATTTGTTCCTTCAAGAGAGCAATTTGGCTATCTCTTTCCAATTGATCTTTCACTTTGTAAATTTCCTATTGTTGTCTCCATAGTTCAAGTGAATAGAGTTGTTGAGAAACATGTTTTAAACTATGAATTGAATCCTTATAATCACTTGCACTATGTAGGGAGGGTTGACTATCCATGATTACTAAAGCTAACTAAGAAATTCTAAAGAAGAAGTAAATAGCTAACTTCTTAAATTCTCTTCCAAGAAAGAGAGGTGAATCACTTGAGTTGCTTACATACCAAATCTTTCCTAAGCAAAGGAATTCAAAGAATGTTGCACAAAACTTCTAAAATAGAATTAGACACACATTAACAATTAAGCAACAAAAAACAAAAAATTTGAAATCTAACTATGCGGCCTACTTTGGTGAGGCTTGATGTTGCAAGACACAATCACTGTCTACAAGCATCTTTACTATTTTAAAAGGTTCTAATTAAGAGATGAGAGAACACCTAAGGCTCTCCCAAGACACTTAATTAGTCCATAGAGATACAAGAAAGAAAACTTGAAGAAATACAACTCAAATGAATACAATCACAAATTTGCACAAACTTTAAAAGTCTTCAAGTGTTTCACTCCACTCTTTTCTTTCTTCTTTTGTCTCACTCAAGTGTTTGCTTTGAATTTTCTCCTTTGTGAACTTCACTTGTAGCTTGGAGTTCCACTTTGGTTTCCACCTCTTAGGATGCTACCTTGAGTAATTGGTTACCTCCAAAGAAAACTTCCACCAAACCAAAGAAGCCAATAAGGAAAAATAAGAAAAGCTTAAATGAAAGAAGAGCTAAACTCAAATGGAATATAGCCGAAACATACTCAAGGATTTAACAAAGAAAGACAAACTAGAAATAAGGTAAAGAAACAAGATAAACACTCAAATGAATTACCTAAAGAATGACACTAGAATGGATTAAAAAAAAACCAAAAACAAGCTAGAAATCTGCACAGAATTTGAATTTCCAACCACTGCCAATCCAAAAAAAAAAACGTGAAATTCAGCCTCTACTTCAGCGATTTATCATTTTTTCATTTCTCAACATTTTTCAATGATTTTTTTTTTTCTTTTCTTCGTCTATGTCTTAGCTAAAAGAGGCAAAAATCAGATTTCGATTTGCAATAGCCAATTTTTTGTGATAAATCAAATACAGAAAGTGTGCAGACAGACAGAAACTAGAACAACAGCAAAATGAACAAATAATGCTCTCAAACTAAAGTGATGGTAGTGAATCTAGTGTACTTCTTTTGCCACTTTCTTTTGTTTTTTTTTTTGTTTTGATTCTTTTTGGCACTTGTTTGTATTATTTTTTGTGCTCTTTTTCTTTCTTTTTATGGCTCTATAGCAGCTAGTTTCCACCATAAATCAAAATCACCACCACATATGCTTGATCATTTGCATTTTAATAGACACAAAAAAAAACAAAAGAGAAGGAAACTTAAAGGAATCAAAAGAAGATCATGAAACTCAAGGAAACACAATGAAAATTAACTCTAAAGAACTTGCCAAGAACTAATTAACAAGTATGAACTCAAATGCGAAAATTAAAAGCACACAAAGCACACTAGAAACGAAAATGAAACTTAGGTGATTAAGCAAGCACAAGGAAAATTCCCACTGGACATTAAGATAACAAAGGTTATCAAGATGTGAATATTCATTTCCAAGGCTCCAAAGAAGAAGAGAAGGTGTATTTATGAACCAAAAACAGCAGTAAAAAAACAGTAGTAAACACACAAAATAGAAGGCTAAACAAAGGAATTTAAGACATAATTGAACTACACATTACTCTAGACAAAACATATGGATGAGAAATTAAAAAAAAAAAAAGACTCAAAATAGATGAAATAGAAAATGAACAAGACTCAAACGAAAAATGTAAAAGGCACACAAATTCACCATGGTTGAGCTCTTAGGCACAATGATCGAATGGTTCCAAAGGAACAATGATAAGAACCATATAACCAATGAGGTGAAAAGAAGAAAAACAACAAGACAATCAAAGGAAGTAATGAACAACACGGAAATTGAAAGAAAAACCACAAGGAATATGAACTTATCTCTTGACGCCAAGCTTGATCAACCAAGGCTCTAGATACCACATGATGAGTCCATCTTCAAGAGTAAAGAAGTCAAGAAGAAGCCATGCGGAATTGATGAGGCTTCCATGGAGAAGGATGAAGGTACGGAAGCTAGAAGATGAGAAGAGGAGTGGTGCGGCAATGGTGTTTGGAGAAGCTCTCAAGTGAGGTGAGGCCAACAATCAAAGGAAGGAGGCTAGAGGAAACCAAGAAGGAGAACTCTAGCCTAGTTGATTCACAAAAAGAGAGGAGACTGGAGTCATCTCAACAGAGTTTCTCTACTATATCCATGAATGAAAATACAAGGGTCCTAAGCTCTCTATTTATAGTAGAAAAGGAGAGCTAAATGATCTAGAAAAAATGGAGGGAAAAAAGATCTAGAATGTGGTATTTGGAGCCAAAAAGAGAGCATGAGGCAAGTGTGACTTGTCACCTAAGCAAGTCACAAGGAGCATGCATGTAGGTGCATAGGAGAAGCTTGGTGACCAAGCTTTGAGCAAGAAGGGTCTAGATCCTCTTGAAATGTGCTCTCCTTTTTTGGTGGTCCAATTTCAAGTCCAACTCTCATTTGGTCCAATTCACTTCAAGGCCCAAAAACCCTCCAAGGCCCAATACATGGCCCAAACAAAACTCTATTCTACTAAGCCCAAAATACAAGGCCCAAAAAATAAACCCTATTCTAATATTTACAAATAAAAAGTCTTAGGCTAGGTCTTCACATCTTCCTTAATCCATGTGAAGTTCATCTTAGACCTTGTTTGTGCAATGGAAACCCATTCCTCTTGTATCCTCCTAGTCATTGCTCTTGTTGTAGGCCCATTGGCTAGAGGCATCTCATCACCTTTAGTTAACCTCATGCACCATTTTTGTATTATGATAAATATATATGATAAAATCCCCTACTCTTTCCTCATTTCATTCATGTTTGATTCTTCTTGTGCTAATTTGAAACAGAATGTGTTGTTGTGGAGTTCCCTATCAGACTTAGAAGAATAGCTTATCCATTTTAGAGGGTAATGGGTGACTTCATTCCCACTCATTAGCTTCCTTTCTTCATAGGATAGCTTCTTTCTGCACCTACATAATTTCAACCCGCACTCCCATAAATTTTGTATTTTGGGTGACTTCAAAATGTAAAATACTGTCATTTGTGGGATTTTTCATTTCTTTCTTCTCTTCTAATTTAGATTGATTATGGCTAATATGATGGTTGGAATTATGGTGAGAGGAAAAGGGATTAACCTTTGAAGGTTGTTATGTAATTTAAATAATAAGAATAAGAATAAGAATAATGAGAAACACCTATGTGAACGAAAGAGTGCCATTGAACTGTACCATACTATCCATCCGAAAAATTACAGACAAATTTTGGGCCTCAAAATTGAAAAATAATGGCACCTAAGAAGTGTGAAGATGAAGTATTATTTCATGAATCTGTACCAAAGCTCCGGTCCCCTGCATCTCCAAGGCCAGGAATTATGAACCTAAGCACACAGATAAAATACATTTATTAACAATGTTACAACAATATAAATTTTTCTGGGTAGTCCATAACTTTCTTCCAGCACCGTTATAAAAAAAGTTTCCATTTTGCACTTTTAGATTGTACAACCCAACAAAAGTTATTTTTTAACTTCGAAATAGTGTAATCCAGATGTCAAAAATAACTTTCGGACTAATCTAAAAAACATTTTTTAATTAGAAAAAACACTTCTGAATTGTACAATATAAGTCGTTTTTAACTTTGAATTGTGTAATCCGGAAGCCATTTTTACTTCGGGGTTCCATAATCCAAAGAGGGTAAAATGGGAAGATTATTTATATGGGGTGCAGAAAGAAATTTGTGGAATTGCAGGAAGAAACTGCCATTTTTCTAATCTATGTAAATAAGTCAAATTATTCAAACGAATAATTTAAACATAAATAAATTATAATATTGCGGGAGCACCAACCCTTTTTCATGAACTTCAGGGTCAATTATTCCAGTATAAACATGAAGCCTGCAAAATATCTTAATTAGAAACTATTGCTTGAAAGAAAGAGAATTTTGAAGAAGTGTTTGGATATTTACCCAGGAAACTGCTCACTAAGCTTTTGAAGAGCCGGAGGAGCCGCAACAGCTGATATCTGCAATGTGATAAATCCATTAAAAATTCATAGTATTATTAAAAATAGATTTCCTTATTAAATGTTCTACCACTACAGTTTCTTGGCATCCGAATCAATAAAAGAAATATGTTGGCTTAGAACTAAAATTTTATGGTTATTAAAGGAAATCTAGCAACAGAATATATACAGATTATTATTCATTACCACTTTAACATGCTTGTTGTCAACTCCTCGTTCCTTTAAGAGGTTCAGAGCAGCCACCATAGTAGCACCTGAAATTCATACAAAATAACAGATGAAATAAATAATTGAGGAACAGGTGTCATTTTCTTATATTTGACTGCTCTAAAATTGTGACTCAAGAATCGATTCACTGACATTGCAGGTAAAGTTTGTGATGTGCAGAAGATCAAAAACCAATAAACAAATAAAGAACACTCAACATGGAGATGATGCAAGTCTCTACTTCAGATCACCCTATTCTGAAAGGTGACCAAACTATAAACCCCTTCACTCGGCTTCCATAACCAACCAACACTCTTGGCTTTGAATTCAAGTTTACCTTTATCAACATGCTAGTAAGTTCAACACCCAAACATCTTTAGCCACGAGTAATCCGCAGGATTCCTAGACCACACCTCAATACACTTCTTGAGGTTCAACAAGAAGCATCTAGTGTTAACTGCTTCACCCTAGTAGCATCTTTCCAACTTAGATCGCAACAACATACACCTTGATCTCTCTTAACAAGGTTCTATTCAGCCTTCATACCATTCTTCTCCTTTGGATGCTTGACCTTCTTACTAGACTAGTTCAGCATTAAGACCATCCAATGCTTGAATTTCTTGAAGGCATCTGTCTTGCGCTTCATTATAAAATACCCAAGTCATCCACAAGTAATCATCAATAATACACAGAAAATAGTCACTCTTATATAGGTGACAACAAAAGGGTACAAAGATAATTAGAACTGAAAACAGAAACCGAATTAACTAACGAAACAGAAACAAGATATTCTGTCCAGCTAAACAGTTTTGCACCTCCAAATAGTCTATCATATGTAGAGAGAGTTCAGAGCATCAACTAATAGTTTTCCTAAGTGTTATGGGGAAGACACTCAGGCATTTTTCACTTTTTCAAATAAAGTTGGTATCAAAGCGTATTTGACCCCACTGTCACTTTGATCTCATTTCCTCCTCCACTGGCTGCTGCCAATCATTACCATCACCATTTTTTGGTGACATTTTTCCTTACAAACTTCAGAACTAGTTCACCTTCTGAAGCTAACCCAAAATCCGCCAAATGTTGAAGCCTCCCCACACAGAGCTTCTCTGTTGTCCCTATCAAGTATGTGTAACTCACATCGTTGTCTAGTCATCTGAGTTTCGACATGCAACCACTGTCAGTCTCATCAGCCTTCCATGGACCTATTTCAAGTCTTGCCATGCTCTTTTATCCCTATTTGGGTAGGTAGCACGTCCAAAAGTTGTTACTCTTCTTGAAAACTACTTGTTTCCACAAATGACTTCTGCAAGCCCAATTTTTTCAATTTTTGGTACACCCATCACCACTATAGTGAAACTAAATGGTAAAAGTTAGTTTTCATGGTCTACCTTTGTAGAAAAGTGGTTTCTAGCTCTGAGCCACCATGATTATCTTGAAGTTAAATTTATATCAATTAAGGAACATATCCAGTGGAAGAAACTTGACTTTGAACTGAGTGCAATTTGTGGCATTCAATTGGAACCAAAACTGTTGGAGATTCTCCGCAAAAACTTAAAGACATGTTGCTCATTTTGAGGAAGGCTCAATACTTTTGCTCTTGACATTCAATGAATGTATGATTCTGCTCATAAGTTTTCTTAAAAGGACTAATCATGATATGATATCACAAAGTGCTCAAACCCAGTCAGCTGTTTAAGATCTTAATATATTCCTAGAGGCTAACTGGTTACAAGAAGTGAAGATACTTTTGAATAAGCTAAATTTTCAATAGTAATATGAACTCATGGCAAGGTCGTGGTAATCGAGAAGGATGTGGTGGTAGTGGCCATCATCCTTTCTTTTCTCTCGCATGCAGGATCCCAATTCTCTAACAGTTCTCACCTATTCCACATCAAATCCACCCATGTATGTTGTCCAAGAGTCATGCAATCAAGAAACCCGTCATCTCTCTCCAACATCACCTCTCATTACATTCAACCCAGGACACAAAGGATTGTTTCTTAATCACGTGAAGAGACATGTTATTTATGTTCTTCTCCATAAGTCACCCATACTACACATCCCAATGATGAAAGCTCAGGTTGACCTACAGCTTTTGCCAAGGTATTCAATCTACGAGGAATCATTGACAGAGGTTCTTCTAGATTAACAAAAAAGGTTACAAAAATAATGTTTCATTGTTAGCATGTCAACAAAGTTATGTCTTTTAAAAAGGATATAAATGTATCCCTAATTATTAGGATCATAACTAGAAATATACTAATTGATAAAATGAAAATTAAGAAGATCCCTAAATAGTATCTTTGTTCTCAATTTAAAATACAACCTTGATTCAAACTCTATCATTGAGAAACTATTTTTGGACAAACTTGTGTCAGTCTGTGATTCGATCCCACATGAAGGTTCATAAACAATTCTAACAAGAACCTTGAGAGAACCACCTTCAAACAAATTCATACTATAGAAAGATAAAAATATGCATTGTAGATGGATGACATGCATTAGATAAGAACAAATGCTAAACATGAGACTATGCATACCTGATGCCAGCATAGGATCAACCACAAAAATTTTACATCCATCAGCAAATTTCTCAGGTAACCTGCAAATAAAACCGAGGAAGAATGTGACAAAATGTGCTCCAGCACTTTGTAGAACAATGGGCTGCGAAGAATGTGTCAAAATGTGCTCCAGCACTTTGTAGAACAATGGGCTGCTTTATCTAAGCCATTAGGAGAAAAGAAAAAGAAAATATTGGACTAAAAAGCATATTTTTCTTGCAAATATAAATTTCTTACTTGTTCAAATATATTGCTGGCTGAAGGGTTTCCTTGTTTCTGCTTATTCCTTTACCATAGAAGTATAAAAGTATAATTATTCAATTTAAGGAACAGACAAGAAATGCGCCCTAATTTTAAAAGGTGCATAATACATAATACCAAAATCCATAGCATCTAGACTCTCAAATTACAAAAAGAAAAAAACATTAAAACATTTGCATTTCCCCTTCTTTCCATTAACTACATGTATTATTACCTAGATGATATGTTTTTGTTGCAGGCAAGATTGATGAAGCATGTTCAGCAAGAGCAAGGCCTGCCCTCAAGATTGGAATTACCTGAAAAATTAGTAAATGATTTAGGTAATAGCTTGCAAAAAGACAATGCATAACACCACAAAAAGCCAAAATGACTTGGGCTTGATCAATAATGACCCATGTCAACAAAATGAAAGAAAAGCCAAAAGCATGAGCATGGTTTAGCCAAAGAGATTACACCCCTAAACTGATTCATAATTAAGTACAAGTAAACAAAAGTTCCTGTAATATTTAATCATCAGGCCACAAGAACTCTACAAATATTTAATTCCAGATATGCTACTTACAGCAACAGGCTGCCTTGGGTCAATGAATTCCACGGAGGCTACAGTCACTGGTGATTCAATCTCTCCAGAAACAGTGGGCTAAATATAGAAAGCAAAGCAGAAAAGAGAAAGTGCAAATCCAAGGTCATGAGTCCAACTAAGGGAGGTGAAAAAATTAACACACAGGAATAAGAAATATCATCAAATCAAAATAGGTGAAAAAATTAATAGAGGAACAAGAAAATTACTACAAAGGAATAAGAAATAACATTAAATCGTTCAACTGTCAATAAGTGACAATTTCCAGTTTCAAGCTACAACGGCCAGTTTCAGACTACCAACAAATATCTAGGGTCATGCTTAAGATGTCCAGTCCGGAATTGATAGGGAAACTTATTTATCACACATGAGACCAAACATTGTTATGCATTTAGTGTAGTAAGTCAGCTATGCGTGAACCAAAGAAAGACACATGCAAGCAATTAACAAAAGCTAGTGACCTAGAGAAGCAAAAAACAAGATAAGGATCTCATCTTTTCCCTTTTTACTGTCATGTTTTGGTTGTTTTCTAAGAGCTTCAGGTGTTGCATGTGCCCCACAATGTGGTGATCTTGCCCACAAAAGTATGGGAAATGTGCATGCATATAGGCGCCCCAACACAACTTTGTAACATTGGCCACACCTCTATTGTTGACTTGTGTTCTAGCATCTTGTCCATGTGTGTGGGGAAATTCCACACAAGTGTATATAGCACTGCAATGAACGATGATCAAGGGCATGCGGGAAAAAAGAGGTGTGGATGACACCACAGGAGAGGTACAAATAGCAAACCAGGGCAATTATCAAGTACTAGGTCGCCACAGAAGCATGGATACAGGCATGGGTGTTGGGGACGCTAATGTTGCAGAGTTGTGGATGATGTAAGTCAGTAATCCTCGAAGAGCTGTCTCGCAGTTCAAAACAAAAGGTGGATGCAGATAGCACCGTTGACAGTGTAAATAAAAATTTGAGTTAAAAAAATTATATCACCTTTTCCTTTTCTTTATAGCACAAAATTATTCAGCCTTCTTCATTCTAAATGATGAGGGTCCAATTTGTTTTCACTTATTTAAATTCCTAAATTCTTTATCTGTGGGAAATTTGAATAGTCTAGATGATGACGGTTTCATTTGTTTTCACTTATTAATATACGATCACAACCTTGATTTAATAATGTAAACTCCACCTTTTACAACCCTAGTTTCATAGGTGGACGTGATAATTTTGTTGACAAGCAAAAAGACATGATTTTACAAGTTGACACCCCAAAAGTCCTTCTTGATAAATTCCTAGTTTCAACATGTTTTTACATCCAACAACCAACACTAGTGCGGCCTTAAGACCTGCTTCCAGGCCTAGCTATGAATGGTATAACAGCACATGAATAACATCTATGGTTGGCACACAGCATAAAGTTTGTAAAGTATTCCCTTTAGAATTGACCACAAAAAGATAAAACTATAGCTCCAAATTTGTAACATTTTATGGTTATATAAAAAACAAAGATAGAAACATCAAATCATATAGTAGGAACTATGAAATAGCAACTAACCAACCAATCCCTTGCAGCTTCATACATTAGTAGCCTTCCCAACTCGGCCATCGCATTTCCTACAACATTAGAAACTTGAACTGTTAGTGAATAATTTGATTAACTAATCCAGAATTTTATCAAGTCATCTTAAAGTTTAGTAAAATATTGAGATTAGCAAATAAATAAAACAAGCAGAATGAAGGGAAGTTGGAAAACTTTCTGTGAATTTGGCTTATATTCTGTTTTCATTTTTAGTTTATATGTTCTCTCCAAAATGCCATATTGTTTCATTTAGCTTCTCATTTTCAATAAAGTAAATGATTCAAACAATAGTTTGTTGATTTACCATTTTCTTTGTAAATTTTTGAAACAATGAAGTTAAATAACACTTTGTAATTCATGCCGATAACATACCTATCAATTGAAAATGAAAACATAACACAAACCAAATGTACCCTTTGAAATTGAACATTTCAATGAATGCAAAATTGATGATGCAACTCACTAGTACATCCTACTCAGAACTTGATTTCCTAAGGGAAAAACACCATCCTAGTCTAGTTAAGATGTTCCGGTTCCGGTTCCCCCTCATACTTAATTTCATCATTTTTCTTTCATGCTGATTACCAGTGACAACAGATTGCAGATAAGAATGCCACTGTGAATAATGAAATTTCAAAGCTATCAATCACGCTCGACAATAAGGCATTCAGATAGGATTAGCGGTTGGTGGTTGCAACAATTAACAAGACACACTGATTCATTGTTCGCCCACTTAACAGTAACAATTCATGAAAGCAGTTGCTCCAACTGAATCAACAGTTTGCCAAAACTCACAGTCTTGTCAAATTCCAACAGCACGTTTTTTGTCAAGAAGCTACAATACCATTAAGCATTAAATGGGAAAGTAGCAATTAAGTTAACTAAAGTGATGATCTGATACTGTTCATTCAGCATTATGTCAGATGTAATGAGCAAATACCAGGTTAACATTGAACTCAAAAATTACAGAATATTGCTCAAAAATGGAACTTTGCTACTCACTGAAGATGGGACAAGGGGTTTGCTTATTCCTCATAACTGAAACCCAGTGCTTGATCAACGGATGAGGAGGCACATACACCTTCAGAAATCCAACAAACAGTAATCAATCAAAGAGGCCACCAGAAAGTACCAACACACATCCACACCTTCCATTATATTTCCCTCGGCAACCAAACCAGAGCAAAACCCGTTTAACCCAGAAGCCAAAACCACCAAAGGAATTCAACAACCAATACAAAGATAAATTAACCATTTAAGCAGTGAGAGATAAATGATCATAGAAGAAAAATTGGCTCCTTTTTTCCACTTCTTTCTCATCAACAAAAACACACCAACATTTCATAAACCCAGAAGCCAAAGCCATAAGCGAAGAAAATAGGTTTAATTACTCGGATGATACCCACTTTGGTACATATGTGTCAATCTGGTACCCGCTTTTGAAAAAGTGTTAATTGCATCCTAACTTTTTAAAAGGTGTTTCAATTAGATCCCTTCCAGACGGAGTTGACTAACGTCAGTATGTGGTTTTTTTTTTTATTTTTTTAATTTTTTTTAATTTGTTTTTAGTTTTTTTTAATTTTTTGAAAAAAAATAACACATGTCAGGTTCTTGTGTGTGACACGTGGCATTGTCAGTGCCACATGGCATTGTAATGCCACGTGTCAGTGTCACTATCAGGTGTCATTGTGTTGATTTCGATTTAGTCACTATATATGTCTTTTATCTCAATTTAGTTTTTACTTATGTGTATCTGATTCAATCTTGTCCCAATTTTTTTAATAAGTAAAATATTTTTGTAATCCATTTTTTATAAGATTAAAACTAATTAAGTATAAATATTTTTACACAATTAAGTACTAATATTTATATTGTTTCTCTCAATTTCAGACCAAATTTATTATTTGTATAAATGTTTTACTAATATTTTTTATTAAAAATGATTTTTTAACATATTACTTTATTAATTATTTTTTTATTAATTACTTATGTTTTGTTAATTATTATTTTTTTTTTCAAAATAGAATAATATTGTCTCTTACTAATTTTAAACCAAAATTTTTATTTGTCTGAATGTTATACTAATTTGTTTTTATTAAAAATGACTTAATAAAATGACTTTTACCACTGAATTTTAATATAAATATCAAATACTTATTTTTTGTAAAAATTTTATACTTAATTACTTTTAATTTTAGAAAAATAGATTTTAATTATTAAAAAAAATTAGGTCAAGATTGAATCAGATACACATAAATAGGTACTAAATTGAAACCAAAAGATATATACGGAGACTAAATCGAAATCAACACAATGACCTCTAATAGTGACACTGACACGTGGCATTACAATGCCACGTGGTACTAACAATGTCACGTGTCACACACAGGGACTAGGGATGGCAAAAATACCCGTGCCCGCGGATATCCGTGGATAAAATCCGCGATGGATAGTTACTACTCGCGGGTATTTATTACCCGCGGGTAGCGGGTAGCGGGTATTTTAATACCCGTTTATAAACGGGTCGGATACGGGTATCATACTATCCGTACCCGCGGGTACCCGTTACCCGCAAAAAATTAAAATTAAAATTAAATTTATATTTTATTAAGTTAAATTTAATTAAAATTAGAAGTAACAGTATATTTTATTATGTCAAATTTAATTATAATTATAATTATAATTATAATTTAATTTAATTTATATTTTATTTTTATAATCTTATATTAAAAAATTTATAAAATACATATTTTTTAAAATATTTGCGGGTATCGGGTATCCACGGATACCCGCGGGTTTTAAAAATATCCGCGGATATTTTTTAAACGGATACCCGGCGGGTAAACGGGCAGGTAACGGGCGGATTTTTTTGTAGCGGGTCGGGTACGGGTATCATACTATCCGTACCCGACCCGACCCGTTGCCATCCCTAACAGGGACCAGACAAATGGCATTTTTATTTTTTTTTCAAAAAATTAAAAAAATTAAAAAAAGTTAAAAAAAATTAAAAAAAAAATCACAAACTGACACGTGATACGTTGACTTCTGAAAGAGACCTAATTGAAACATTTTTTCAAAAATTTGGATATAATTGACACTTTTTTAAAAGCGGATATCAGATTGACACACTTGTACCAAAGTGGGTACCATCCGATTAATTAAACAAAAAAATAACAAACAAATTTTCGTTATATCAACTAGCGAACACGCAGGTGCTCTGTATGTTCGCATTTTTTAATTTTCAAGAAATTTAAGTTAAGATCAATAATAAATATATAATTGATTTTTAAAATAGTTGTTAAATATAAAATTAAAAAAATAAAATATGTATAAAAAAAGTTTTTAAAATAATAGTTTAAGACAAAAGAGATTTTTAGAATAATGATTAAAAGTAAATTATTGTTAAAATAATTAATTTTAAATAATTAAAAATAAAACTAATATTATAAAATGCGTACATAAGTACACAAAAGAGGAAATCATTTTTATATATTGTTATAGATTAACTACTTACCCACCATAGATCAATCTCCAAAGGATTAAAAAAATAACTCTGCCCACCTTCCCTGCATTTTCCTTTGTCGGATACCAAAACCCCATAAGCCAAAACCAAAAAGAAATTAAATAAATCCAACAAAAGCCAGAAGCCAAAACCATAAGAGAAACAATAACAATTCAAAAAAATTTACAACAGATCTTCAACCAGTAAAGCCATCATAGATAAATTTCTAAAGAAAACACATTTTTCTTCAATATAAACCACAACCCCATAAACCCAGAAGCCGAAACCAAAAGAGCTATATAAAAAATGGCCCAAACCCACAGGTAAAACCCAACCAAGAGATAAACCAACGAAACCACCCACCACCCACAAACAACACAAAAAACAAAACTTTTTGCCGTCACTCACTCCATTTCACCTTCCCCGACCCAAAACCATCACATTACACAAAATCACAAAAAAGAGAAGAACACTAACGAGCATTCGGTTCTCGGCAGGGAGCTTCTCCTCCATGGTCATATGAGAGTACACCACACCACACGTGCGCCGCTGAGCACTGGAGCATACGATCTGAGCCGAGACAGAAAGTAGGCAGCAACAACAAGAATAACAAAAGAACGAATAAAAAGGGTGCACATTTTGGAATCAAGAATCGAATCCAACGGGAACAAACATACCCATAAAAAGAATATAATAAAAAAATAACAGCAACAAGAATAATAATTAATGAATTAATTAATTAACAATAAATGTAACGAAATAAAAGGGAAATGAAATATTTAATTTATGATGATTGCCTTTGGGGTAGTGAAGAGAGAGGAGTGAGAAAGAGAAAGAGTGTGACATGTTGAAGAAACTGGTGGCGCATGGGAGGTAAAAGGGAGAGTAAGGTTGAAGATAACGGGGGAAGAAGCCATGAATAGTGTTGTATTGTAATATGTGTTGTGGCCTATGGGGAAGAAGATATGTCAAATTTCTAGAGTAATAATGGTTCGTCCGTAGAAGAAGCCATCAATAATGGGTTCAGGACCGTTACCATAATTGACATGATTGACAATGAAAGGACTACCATATAATTCACTAAAAAGGATTGTCCTTTTTCATTTTTTAAGTTTTTCTTTTTATTTTTAAATGTTGGGACTAAAATATATTAAAGTTTTTAACAGGGATAAATTCTAATTTTGGATTAAATTTTAAGGACTAAAAATATATTTAATTTTTTTTAATTAGTCAGATGGTACCCTATCCATTTTGATTTAGATATATTAGTTTGGTATCCAATTTTAAAAATGTATCAATTGAGTCATAACTTTTGAAAAGATGTCTCAATTAAGTTCTTTTCGGCAAAAAATTAACACCGTTATATTTAAAATGACTTACAAAATTAAGTATTGATATTTATATCAAAATTTAGTGGTAAAAGTCATAAATTAAGTTAACGACTTTAGTAATTTTTGTTTATAAAGAACTTGATTAACACACTTTTTCAAGAATTGGAACTAGAGTGATACATCTTTAAAAGGTGGGTATCAGTGACACATCAAAACAAATTATTATTTTTTTACACAAAATCATGTTAATAGAATCACACTCTAACACCCATACCTTCAACAACTCATACAGAACTACATTGTTAAGTAATACACATAAAAGTCACAGTTAAGATAAAACTTGAAAGAACATGAAATAAATAAAATCAACATCATTATTTTCAACACGTGACTAAATAACTTTCCTCACCTTATTTTAGTATTAATACTCCAAAAACTTTTTAACGTATTCTTATTTATTTCTTCAAACCTACAACCACACAATAATTTCAACACGTGACTAAATAACTTTCCTCACCTTATTTTAGTATTAATACTCCAAAAACTTTTTAACGTATTCTTATTTATTTCTTCAAACCTACAACCACAATCATTCACTCACTCATTATATTTATTTATAAACTTCACTCTCACCTTTAAAACTCTAAATATTTTTCCTACTCCTTATAATAACAAAAAAATATCATATATATTTTTTCATACATTTTTTTATTAGATTTCTCAAATAAAATCTCAAACATTAAAGATAATCTCGTAATATTCTTAGAGATAAAAAAAGAAAAACTACATTAAAGAAAATTATTACATGCTCTATATTATTTTAAAAAATATTTATATAATTATTACGTGTATGTTTGTCTACTTTTTTTTTTCTAATTCCAACAAAAAATTATTAAACTATAAAATATTTTTTATTAAAAATAATTATAAAAATAAATAATTTATATATTTATTATTGTTAAATAATTATTTAAAGAATAAAAATTAAAATATAATTATTTTAATTTAAAATAACAGTTATTTAAATATAAAATTGAAAAAAAAAATGTGTACAAAAAAAACAAATTATCTTTATATCAGGATTAATATATATATATATATATATATATATATATATATATATATATATATATATATATATATATATATATTAAAAAATTTTATTTCATTAATCAACCTTTCAAGTTTCATAATTATAAAAAATAAATCATAGAAAACAATAAAAATGATAAAAAAAGTTGAAAGTATTTTTATTATATAATTACTTAAAGTAAGTAATTTATTTTTATGATTATTTTGTATATATTTTATTATAATCTTACTATCATAAAATATAATAATGGAAACATGCCTATGTTTCAACAACACAAGCCACAAAAGGTATTTTTTCAACAAATTTTCTAATTGACAGTATAGTGACATTTTTTATGTCACCATCATTAACTAAAGTTGCACGTTGTGTCAGTTTAGGACTGATATCTTCATAATGAATGTAAATTATGTGTCTAAGTACATTACAAGTGGATGTTAATCATGGTGTTTGATGAAGTTCTTGGCCTAATTCCAAGCATTTGAATTGAAATCTCATGCATAAGTTGTTGCATCTATGTTCTTCATAATTGTTGTGTACTCTATGCTTCCTCAAACTCTCGGTTCATCAAAACCGTTTGGAAATTACTAGTGAGTCAAAGGATGAAAGTAGTGTTGGAGTTGTAGTGTTGCATAAATGCTTGGAAGTTTAACTCGTCAATGTCAAGTGGCTCCCAAGGTTCCATTTTTTCAAGCTTTCTTTGGTTCTTTGGTTCCTACAAACAAAGAAGGTAATCACAATCATTGGACAGTGTAAGACGAAATGAAATTGCATGTTGAATTAAACCTCAGAAGCTTCATATAGGAATTCTACCTTGTGGGATAAGTGTGAAGTGATTAGTTTTGTGAATTAAAGATTCAATTTATATGAATACCAAGAAATAACATTTTTACACAATTTCCCTTACCTTATTGGTCACGTCAAGTTTCCCCCAAAAAGTTGTCTCTTATTACATTGGTTGATACATGTCCACTTCGTCGCCCACCATATACACAACATTGAAGGCCGCTGAATATTTCCTACCATCCTACTTGAGGTTTTTCAATGCTACGAAGAATTTGCACATCCACTAAAACTTCAATGTTGCATTTATCTTCAAGCAGTTTGGGCAAGTGCGATGAACATCCATTGACAATGTAGAAGAATAAGTTAATGTTTTCATTTACTGTGAGGTACACCCACCTTCCACCTATTATCATTAGTAAACATGTATCCTTTCTTTCCATAAATACATGTTAGGGTTCAGGGTTTGCTTTCTTTAATGGACACACTACACATTCGCAGTCTAGAAACAAATTATTGAATTTTTGGGGTTTTAAATATCAAATAGGCCTTTTGAGTAATCACATAGGTCTACCAATGAATTCATTTAGTTCTTCATGTTCTTTTAATATAACATGTTCATAAATGAAAGTGATTTCATCCATATTAAATAACATTAAACTAAAGACTTATTATGCTTTGGTCAGAGGTTTTATTCCATGTGTAAAACATATATCTTAGGTTAGCATTTATTTGTATTATACTTGGCACATGTTGCTGACAGTGGATTCATAAAGTATCATTTCAATTCAAGGACTACAATAATGAAGTTAATGTCACTTAAAATAGTTCATAACTTAAGTTGTAAACTACGTTCATCAACCCAACAAGTGAAAATGTTCCCTAGTCATATTTTCTTAAGGTGGACTTCTTATGTGCAAATCATATAACATGGGTTTGCACTTATTTACATTTGAGTAAACACAAATGTCTATCAGTGAAATGATTTACTTCATCGTGTTTTTTTATTAAACATGTTCTTAAATGAACACACTGCACAATCAAAATCTAGAAATAATTTTTGAAATTTGGGGTTACAAATATCAAATATTAAGGTTGTTCGTCAGAGTTACAAGATTTCAAATCCTCCATATAATACTACATTGATTAAATTGAAAATTTTCCCTTATGATGTTGTACATTTTCATGTAGATAGACAACTTAGAAGAAATCAACGTAATAAGATTGGATGACATTACTTTATTGGATGAAGATGTGGGTCTTGGTACTTGTGATCATGAGGATAGTGTTGGCACAACCAATGTTGGAAAGCAGTGTGGCGAAGTTCCTTGTCCCACTATTGGAATGTACTATGGTAGCGCAACTAAATTTAGGAGTTTTTACAAAAAAAAAAAAACATGTTATGAAATCTAGTTTTGGGGTCATAATATGAACATAAAAGAATATGATGATAATTAGTTGTGTTACTTAAAATTAGTTTGTTCTTGAGAAGGAAAGTATGTTTCATCAATCCCATGGGAAATGAAGACACACCACCTCCCCCCCCCCCCCTTCAAAGAAAGGAATGTCCTGCATCTATCATGGTGACTAAAGGGCAACAAACATGGATGATAACCATTGTAGTACATGAACATAATCATGAAATTAGTCCTACTAAGTCAAGGTTAATTCGGGAAAATAGAAGATTGAATTTGGAAGTGAAAAGAACCTTTCAAATTAATGATGAAACAAATGTACGTTTAAACAATATTTTTAGATCATTAGTATGTGATGGTTAGGGTGTTAACCATGCCTTTTGCACCTTTTGTGGGTGTTAACCATCATGGACAATCAAACGTATTAAGGTGTGAATTGTTGTCTTTAGAAGATACTTAAACATTTGTATGGTTTTTTCTTTCCTAGTTGAGATGCATGGGCAACAAGGCTTTGGAAGGCATTATCACTAACCAATGCAAAGCCATGAAAAATGCAATTGGTATTGTCTTGCCTAACACCCAACATCGGTGGTGCCTTTGGCACATTATGAAAAAAGTATCGTAAAAATTACTTGGGTTTTCGAAATTCAAGGATATTAAGCATGGTTTGAAGCATTTGGTATACGGGTCATCTTCTGCTTTTGACTTTGAGTGCGACTGAGCAGACTTCATAAGCAATTTTTAATTACAAACAATGAATGTCTTTGTACTCTTTAAAGAGTGCCACACATTCATTCATTGCAAGGCAATTCCAGGATGAATACACTCATGCAAAACTTAGTGAAGTCCAACAAGAGTTAAGGAGTAAAATTAATTGCAATATCAAAAGTGTTGTATTTGATGACATTCATTCAAAGTTCATAGTGAAAGAAGAGTTCATGAAGAAAGGGCAAAGACAAACAAAAGTCATGAAGTTAAATATGATCAGTTGACAAAAGACATTGAATGTAGTTGTCATTTATTTAAGTTTAGGGGTATTCTTTGCCGACATTGTTTTGTGGTAATGTCATAGGAGGATATGAAAAGTGTACCACCAAAGTATGCATTGAGGAGGTGAAGCAAACACATGCGAAGGAGGCACACTCATATAAGAGTGTCATACAACACTAAGAATGATGACCTACATGTGGAAAGATATGACTTATTGTGTAATAAATTTTATGACATTGCTAAAGTTGCCCGTCAGTCTGAAAGTGCCACAAAATCTTTGTTTAACCAACTTTAGTCTATGGCTACCAATCATGCTTTACCTTCTTTCAATAGTCAAAGTACGTATTTACACCCACACAACGGTAACTCTTCACCAAGTACTAAAACTTTAATGAACGATAATGTATGTAGCCCAATACACGTGAAAAGAAAAGGCAGACCACGATCATTAAGGCTATATCAATCATTGATAACGATTGTAAAAGGCACAAATCAAGAGCATCTATAAATAAAGCAATAAAGGATCACATTGTAAGTCTTACTACCTTGTTTATATTTTACATACTTCATTCTTGGTTTTAGTATATATGTTTATAACTGAAAATGTGACTCTATATTTTAGTACTACAGAACGTAATGATCTTCTGCCTATTGTAACATATAACACAACCAACATGGTTCACAACTTCAATAAGACAAACAAATGTCTACAACTGAAGATTATTCATGTACATTATACAATTTCAATTATATTCAATATGACTACGTTCAAATGTGTACCATAAAGTTGATAAAGCGATCGTTCTTTGTAGGATGTAATGAGGTTAAGACAACCATTTTTTATAGTCTTTTAAAGAACATGGCATAAGAAAACACATTTTGTGCTTTACGTGATCGTGTTTGTGAATGACATGCTCAATCATGGACACAATGACAATATTCCATTAAATTTCATCACATTGTTGACATGTTTTGGTATTAGGCTTCATGAAAAGGGTCTTGCTCTAAAGTACGAGGCTCTAGTTTCCCGGTAATATCAACTTCATGAAAGGGGTCCTGCTCAAAAGGACAAAGTTGTGGTTGAGCAGTAATGTCAACTTCATGAAAGGTGTTTTACTCATCATGACAGACCTTTGCTTGACCACTAATATCAACTTCATGTAAGTCATTCTGCTCAGAAAAGCAAGGTCGTGGTTGAACACTAATGTCAGCATAACACTAATCAAAGGTGTTATGATTAGAAGGACATGCCTATACTTCAACATTAATCTCATGTTCATCAATGTTGTTCTGTTGAGATGGGCACGATTGTGCTTCACCACTAATGTCAGGTTTATGAAAGACATTTTGTTGAGAAGGACAACATTGTACTTCACCATAGATGTTAACTTCATCAAACAAGTTCTCTTGAAAAAGAAAGACCTTTGCTTCACCACTAATATTAGCTTTATCAATGATTTTCTGCTTAGAAGCACAAGGTTACACAAGGTTGTGCTTCAACAGTACTGTCAAATTATGTACAAATCTTTTCTATTTGTTCTTTAATCTTCCTTAGTACACTACAAGAAAAACCATTATTACCGACGGTCAAAATCCGTCGGTAATGGCCGAAATCCGTCGCTAAATCAACATTACCGACGGATCATCGACGGTCAAAAATTTGTCAGTAAAATGCTTGTCTGTAAAATTTTACCGACGGAAATCATGTTCCGTCGGTAATTACCGACGGAAAAATCCGTCGGTAATTACCGACGAAAAATATCAGTCGGTAATTACCGACCTAAATATCCGTCGGTAATTACCAAAAATTCGTCGGTAAATTAGTTACACTATTCATCTTCTTCCTCCTCCCTCTTTCAATTTTTTTTTCGTTTTTTTTTTGTGGTCGCCGTCAATGTCGCCGCCGTCGTCGCCGTCGCCATCACCGTCGCCACTGGCACCATCGTCGCCGCCACCATCGTTGTCATCTTCTTCCTCTTTCTTCTTCTTCTTCTCCTTCATCTTCTCCTTCTTCCTCTTCTTCTTCTCCTTCTTCCTCTCTTCTTCTTCTTCTTCTCCTTCTTTTCTTCTCCTTCTTCTTTTCTTTCTCCTTCTTTTTCTTCTTCTTCTCCTTCTTCTCTTCTTCTTCTTCTCTTCTTCTTCTTCTCTTCTTCTTCTCCTCGTCTTCTTATAAGGTGAGATTTGGGCGGGAAAATTCCCGTTTCTTTTACCGACGGATAAATCCGTCGGTAAATCAAATTAGGACAAAAAATTTCCCGTTTCTTTTATCGACGGATTTTTCCGTCGGTAAATCCGTCGGTAATTCAAATTTGGGCGGGAAATTTCCCGCTTCTTTTACCGATGAAAAAATCCGTCGGTAAATTTGTCGGTAAAAAAAATTTGAATTATCGACGGATTTTACCGACAGATTTTTCTGTCGGTAAGTGAAATTTTTTTTACCGACAGATTTTTCTGTCGGTAATTAAAATTTGAGAATCCGTCGGTAAAATCCGTCGGTAATTCAAATTTACCGACAGAAGTATATCCGTCGGTAAAATTCCGTCGGTAATTTCAATTTTTTTTGTAGTGGTAGTCTTTCATGAATTTTCGATCTCCGCATTAATTTATTTTCTATTTCATTTTTACCAAGAGGTTTGTCATAATTTCCTTTTGTCGTGCTGTCTTCGTTTATATGGACATCACCACGAAGAATTGGGTTGTTTATTTTGTTGCAGTTAGGCCCTAATCAAAAATAGCCTGCAAATAACAACAAAATGTTAGAACACATGTTTTCCTATAAGATTTTATGAGTGTCAAAAACAGATAACTCGTGTTTGTACTTATTCGTATGTTAGTTAGCTCGTGGTTGTAACATGGATTTATAAACATTTTCCTTCATGTCAATTAAATTGAAGGAGTACAACAATGAAGTTAATTTTACTTTAAAATGTTCATAGCTTTTTGTTTACTGGTTACTGAATAAGCCAACCATTAAAAATGATCCCTACTCATGTATTATTAACATGGACTTGAAATATACCTTAGGTTTGCAATTATTAACTTTTCAATAACCATACAATACTAAAAATGGAGTCATTTAGTTCCTACGTGTGCTTTATTTCAAGAAGTTCATAAATGGTGCAAATTTGATCAATACTACAAAATACTTAACTAAACCAAGGTTACTGTACTTTGGTATCAACTTCTATCAATGTCAAAAACATATGACCTAGGTTAGTACTTGTTTGTATTTTAGTTAAAACACATTTCACAACACATTGCATAAAGCAATATGAAAGCTAATATTACACACTTTATTGCATTCAAAGTACTTCTTAATATTGTCTCCCCTAATTCTCAACATTGGCCACGACAAAAATCTAGGGAAAACTATGTCACCATCAAGGCCTCCTAACGAAAGACGCCTTGCAACCCAAACCTTAAAACATAAAACCAAAATTAATAAACGTCAAAAGTAAAACATGATAAAATAATTTCATATTATGAAAGAACTAGTTACAAAAATGGTATGTTCATTTTGGTTTTCTATAAAAACCTTCTATGACCGATTCAGAGAAGCTACCAAAAGACTGTACAAAACTTGCCCAGCTGTACTGTTCCAGGTTGTCAAGGTTACCTAATAACCTAAAAGACATGTTTGGTACCGTCATAGACGTCCTGGGAAAATATAATACAACAAAACAAAGTAGCAAAACAAATGACAAACACTTTCAACATCGTGGTCTTCAATCTCTACCAATGACCCAGCCTCACCATATACATCACTATCAAAATCAACCTCTTCACCTACTACAGTTAATCCCAAACATATGCTAACATGTAAAACAAATAATTTTACAAATTAATGCCTAATTTTAATGAATTCCCTATCTGGAACCCATCAACAAAGAACTTCACTTATTAGTGGACAATTTATATTCAACTTCTTTTTTAGGTACAAGCACCATATAAAAGGTTTGCCTTCAATCCTAGGACAATGTGTGGGTGCCAATACACCATTTACTTCAATAATGTATTTTGTTTGACATCGATGTTTAATTCTAACCTATAATACCATGTAAACACATAAACACTAATTTAAAAAGCAGTACAATTTATGAGACAAAAAAAAATCATTACTACAACGTTAAAATTGACTGACCTCCTTGTCCATCTTTTGGATTGATTATTTGCGTTTACTGACCCCTTTGTCCACCTTTTCAAGTAATAATTTGCGTTTACATTTACCACCCATTTCAAATGAAAAATAATCAACTGAGTTCTTCACACTTCATGAATGCAGGAAAGACACATTGGAGTAAGAAAATATTTTCTTTATAGTCAATGGCATAATATGATTTCAAAGGCATCCAAAAAAGGGCCAACATGGAAAAAAATAGCCCTATAGTGGCTTACTTAACTTAGTTAACGTAAGAATAAATGTCAGTGGCATCATTTCAGGGGCAACATGAACCAAAAAAATAATAGATTTACTTAACCCTAACCTCTTAAACCAACATTTGAAACAAAAAACCAACTTCGTCTTTGCCTTTTACAAAAAACAAATGACAAAAAACACTCCAAAATAATTCAAATCTGTCATCACGCACCTCTTCGAAGAAGCGACACTATTAAACTTTCTCTAACGAACTAAAGGAATGAAGGACAACCACAACCCTTACGCCACTACAAAGACATCGAAAATTCCGCCTCTAGTTGCCAATGAATAGGGAGGCGCAACCGTCGGAGCTTTCGGCCAATGGGTTCACCCACATGGTTGGAATAGATACAAAGGTTGGTTGTAGAATATGGGTTTGTTGAAGAAGATAGGTTTAGAGAAGAAGAGCGATTGAAGATGATGAAGAGAGGTTGAAGATGATGCTCCCACGCTTTCTTCATCACTTCTTCGAAGACTGAATTAAAAAACTTTTTGCTTTTTGCTTGCCACTAGGGATATCAACGGGGCATGTAGGGTATAAGTAGTAGCTCCCATGTACTCTACCCGCTGGATATTAACAAAAATATTTAGCAAACAAATATTTTAAGCATAAATTCAAATAAAATAAAATACATCACTATCATAAATTTCAAATAAAGTTCAAATAAATTCAAATTCATACAAGTCCAAATAATTATAAAAGTAAATATAAAATTATGTTTAACACAACAAAAATTCTTTAATTAGTGTATGAATCAATAAGTCCACTTTCTCCAATAGATTCTTGAAAAATAAACAAATAAAAAATCACTAACAATTGATATTTTCGTTTATTTTTGATTAAAATACTCCCTTGGTCTATATTTTTGAACAAAAACGTGGACCAATGGAGTATTTTAACCTTTATTTTTTAATGAAATATTAAAGAAATTACTAACTTCATCAATGTCCACATCTTACAATATTGTATAAAGTTTCATGTTGTTCAGTTTCAATCTAGAAGAGCCTGAAAACATAACAATTTCATTAACAATTTCTAACAATTTTAAGACCCGAGAAAAATTAGAATAAAGGGAAACATATAGAAAAATTGATAGCTTGTTTGAGATTGTGAATTTATTTAATTAAGTATTTTATTTAATTTTGATATATGATGAAATAATTAATTGATTGATTTAAGTTAAGTGTTGTTTATTTATTTTTATTATTTAATTAATTATGAAATTTTGGGATAATTATTTAAGTGATTTAAGTTGTGGTTTTATTTATTTATTTATTTATATTATGAGGAAGATATGTGTTTTTAGATTTTTAGTGTGCAAAATAGCATGACTAAACATTTAGCCGAGTGGATAAAGTGAATGGTTGGCATTGGAGAGGGGCAGGTTTGAAACTTGGATGGCCAAAAATGTATTTTATGTACTTGTTATGTTTTTCTTTCTCATTTAAGTTGTGGGGCTTGCTTATTTTCAATTAGTTTTCTCTCTCTTCTTTTATGTTAGGTTCCATAGTTCCTTTTATTTTTCTCTTTTTCGTTACCCACATCCTACAATACCTTTTTCTTTCATAATTTAAAGGTTAGGATTATTGGTTTTTAAGCATATTGCTGCCACATTATAGATAGAAAATAAAAAATGGCCAAATATTATATTTTAAAAATGCATGTATAAAAACTAAAGAAAATTATGTATGTTTTTTTTAAATCTACAAAAACCTAAAACTGTGAACGGTCTAGATGAGGGTTTTAGGAGACATGCTGCAAGGGAGAGAGAAGAGGGTGAGATGAGGAAACCAAGAGGGAGACACGAAGGGTTACGAGTAGGAAACAAAAGTTGGAGGACTACTATACGAGGTAGGGGAAGCTTAACTCTTTCTCTATTCTCTTTTAAACGTTTAATGCTTGAATGTTGTGCTTCATATATCGTATGAGATGCTGGGTTACGTGTTTATGGTTAGATGAGTTACAACTTTTGCGGTTTGGGTTGGAGTACATAAACACATTGTATCATGGCCTATTTAGTGGACTGCACGTTTTTTAGCATTGCATCAGGTTTCATAGATGAGTTACGTTTTCTAGTGTTTTTATCTTTACTTATCTTTTATTACGATAATATGAAAAAGTCAAATTTTCAAATTATCTAATAAAATCTAAGTAAAGAGGGGCAGCTGTCAACACCCAATTTCGTCTGGGTGAATAAATTTATTTTCGAAAAAAATAATAAAAAAAGGGTTTTTTAGTTAATGGAAAAAAAATGTGAAACAAAATTTTTTTCAAAAAGATCTTCAAACATCAACTTCAGAAAAAAAAAAGAAAAAAGAGAGAAAAAAAAGAAGAGAAAAAAGGGAAAGAGCCCAATTTGTTATTAATTTTCATGAGCCCAATAACTCAAATATTTTCTACTTTTGTTCCTAATAGAGAAATTAATTATATAATAATAATTAGAAGCAATATCTCTTCAAATGGTAAAAATCAATATTATTAATTAGGATTAATTTTGTGCTCTGATTTGTTATTGATGATGATTGATTTTGTGCTCTGATTTGCTGCGATTTGATACTCATAATTTGCTACTATCATGACCAATTCCTTCCTTATATTGTTCGTTACAATTAAGGCTGAGATTGCATTGACATTGCAAGTTCTGAATATAAATACGCACTCTGTCATACGGAAAGGACCCTGAAAAAAAGATTCTCTACACTACTCTAATTCTTTTCCATCACCATTCCCACATACACACCTCCTTTTTTATCTCTCTTAAAAAAACATATTGAAGGAGGTAGAAAAAAAAAACATTCTTTACACTCTCTCTTCCTCTCATTACCACCCACATAGACACCTCTCATCTTTATCTCTATTGAAAAAACAAACACAAATTAGAAAAGGAAGCAAAAACAAAAAAGAAAAGAGAAAAGGTGGAGAGATATTGAAATTTGTTTTAAGGTACGTCACTCTCAATTCTTTCAGCTTTTGATTTAGACTTTTGTTTTTTCTAAAAATATATACAAATGATCCAAAAATAAAATATAACTTTCTTTGTTTACTCTTTTATATCTATTTGGTTGCTCACGTCGCAATGACATCCATAACTACTCTAAAATAACTTTAAAAAATATTAAAAATTTATAAATGATTAAAAAATAAAAAATAAAAGATTAGAAAAAAATTTTTATTTGAAGTGTCTATCCGGCCGCTCGGGTCGCATGACACCAATTTAAAAATAATAATAAAATTTAAATAAAAAGATTTTTAAAATTATAAAACAAATTAAATCATTTTCAAATAATTTTCCAAATAGATTTTTCAAAAAGAACTACGTAACCCTGATTCTCCATTCACATGGAGATACGTAGGAGCGAGGATTAATCCTCGTCGGGCCCAAAAAATCAAAAAAATAGTTTTATTTTTTGTACATTCTTTTATGCTAATTTTGGAAAAACATATATATTTTGAAAAACCACAAAATTTTTGCACATTTAATTAAAGGTACCATCTTAGGACGGGCGTTGTGGGGTGCTAATACCTTCCCCACGCGTAACCGACTCCCGGACCCAAATTCTGGTTTTTCGCAGACCTTGCTTTTTTTATGGTTTTCCATAGTTTCCTATAATAACTATGGTGGCGACTCCAAACTCTGTTTTTACAAAATTTTACTTTTTTGGTTCGTCGTCCCGTCGCGATTTCGGTTGCGACACCTATATTTTCTTTCTTTAGTTTCTTTCTTTATTGCTCACATTGCTACCATACTAAATTAATGCACATAAGGGTTATTTTTCTCATTGTAGTTTCCTTTTTTTGTTTAATAATATATTATAGTATATCATTTGAAAGGCATTATGGGAATGGTGGGACCGTAAATGTTAGCTATTGCTATTGGTTCATTTTATGTTAGTTGTATTTAGGTGCAGTTCCACACGTTTCACACTCACCAAGTGTTTTCGAAAATGGGTTCTACGTCTCTGCAACAAAGTGTTGTTACATTTAGTGCATGAATCAGTCATGTCTTTCTTCCTTAGCCTACTATTCCACCATTCCAATGCTTTGTCACTTCGTAGAGAGAAAAACTATCCATACCTAATCTTGTTTTTGTGCATAGGGTGGAACCCAAGGCTCTTAGGTTTCTTTCTTTTCCTGACATTGTTCACTAATCCCGTGTTTGAGCTTATGATAGTTTAGGGGTAGTTTGTCTCCTTTTAATTCACATTGGATCTTCTTCAATCTTTCCTCTAGCTTGGTGTGTTAGCCAAATTTTGGTTGTTGTGCGTTTCCTTTTAATCCAATCATGTGTTAGGTTTCTTTCTTTGTGAGAGAATAGAAGAAAAATCACATAATCACAAGATTCTCGTGGGGCCCAAGGTGAATAATAGTCATACTATATGGTAGCCTAAAACCAATTTCACATTGCTTCAAATGTGAATTTTTAGGATAGCCTTTGTGTTCTCTTTAGGTTGTCTAGGTTATGAATATTTCTCTACCTTTGCATCATATGGTTATAGTTGAAAGGAAAATGTCATTCCATTATTCCCTCTCACATTGTTACGTTTTGGTTGTGGGTGGTGTGTGCATGTATCACGTGGGAATCATAGTAGTATGTGACTGTACTATTAAGGGCTTGTGGTGCATAGAAATATTTTCATTGATGCATGGTATAATTTTTCAGGTTTGGTATGCCATCTTTTCCATTTAATGTTAACATATATTCCCATTGACGTGAGGTGCATAACATGGGAGTGAGAGAGTCTCCGTGGGACATGGTTCATGTAGTTTAGGTGCAATGCTTTCCTTAGCTTTTAAGGGCAACTTTTAGGTGGTGTAGAGACGTGAAAATGGTGTAGTTTATTTCTCATGGCATTTGGTTTTCTTTATGTATGGTTAAGAGCCTTTCACACGTATTTGTATAGTTTAGGTTAGCTGGTGGTTTTATTGGTTTTTCTTATTCATGTTTAAGGTGAAGTTCACGTAAAAGCATGTTTTCTTTCAATATACAATTGGGTGCAATCTCATTTGGCTTCACTAGTTTTTCATACTTTTCGTTTGGTGCTTTTCATCTGGTTTTACAAATTGTCTTATGTTTTAATGTGTTGCTGGCCTTTGATGGAATGAGTGTGTGTTTTATCTTTACTTTGTGCCTTATATCATGTGATGGTTATCTTATTGAAGGTGAGTTATATAGCCATAATTGCAATGTCAATTCTATGTCTTTTGCTTGGTTACATGTAATATTCCAATTGCATGGTTATAGATTTAAAATGGTGGCTTGGTACTTTAGTTGTTTGTTGCTTCTTTTAGATGTAAAACACTCGATGAGTTCGTTGTTGAATGTATTGTTTGGTAAGTATATGGATTTTTAATGGAACCTTATTTTCCATGCATGATGTGGTGGTGTGTATTTTGTTGGCGATTTGTAATTCTCATGTGTGCCTAACTTCAAATTTGGTGTGTCATTTGTCTTTGCAATCTTATGTTTTGCAAAATTTTTACCTCCAACTTTCTTTTCTTCCAAGAACACTTACATCCACTACATTTAGCTTTGAACTTTAAGATGAAGCAGCCAATTCTTTACCCTTGACTTCAATGGCATAGTCTTTTACCAAATCTTGACAAATAGATTTTACCCTCTCAATTTCATAATGAGATTTTTCTCCATAAATTTGAGGCAAAAAATAATCTAACAAGTCAATTATGTACTAGGGATTAATACAATTCCTACAACCATCACCCTATTGATCATACTTCAATACTTATCAAATTTAGTAATCATGGTTGCAACCATTTCATGAATAATGGAATTAGGAAAGGAAAGCCAACTTAATTTCACATATTTTTGGGAAAACGACATTCACAGTTGGATACAAAGTACTACAAAATAAAAGTGTCATATCATAAAATAATTCCAACCTTTGACAAATCTCATTTTCTGTAAGACCCTCAAAAATTAAATAATTAAATAAATAATTATTTAATAAATGCAGGTAGTGGAAGCCTTTATGAAATTAATTACTAATTAATGTGATGTGGAAAAGTACTAGCTCAAATGGTTGAGAGTACTTGTTCAAGTGAAAGGACTTGTCAAGTCCTATGTATGTAATTGTGTGTTATTTAATCTTATTATTATTTTTATGATATGATTTGGGCGTGTTAATGGAGATAAATTTCTATATTTATAGAAAATATCACAAAATATGAATTGATTGAATGGTTGTGTTTTGAACTTGGTAATTAGGAGGTTGTAGGTTTGAACCTTGGCTTAATTTTAAGCAAAATAACTTCTTTTTTTTGTTTTGCAAAAATTAATCCTTGGCATGAATGTGAAGAGCCTAAAAACCCTAGCCTAATTTGTGAGGCAGGTAGGAGGGCTGGAAAACCATGATTTAATGGTCAATCAATAGCTCTTAAATCCCTTTAAACTAATTTTCGTTTTGCTACCATTAAACCAAATTAAGGCATAATTAAGGACTCCATTAAGGGTGAGAAAGAGTGCTAGTGAGGCTGCCATTGGTGCATAGAGTGAGGAGAGAACTTTCAGAATACTTAAGGGCTGTAGAGAGTGAGAGGGAGTGCTAAAAAGTGGAAGGACGAAGGAAGCTTTGGGATTCAAAGAGATTAGCTAAGTGTTTGCAAGTGGAAGCAAGGAATTCCAGGTTAGGAGAGCTCCTATTATGTGTTTTTAATTCTATTTATCGTACGGATATATATCATGTATCATGCTTGAAGCGTATGACCTTGCCAATCTCGAACTTTTTCGCGTTTCTGGATTTTTCCAGAAACCGCCTGGCGACACATGAACTGCTACCTGGCGACACATGAACTGCTACCAGGCGACACATGTGATTGAGCCAGTTTTCTGGGGTTCCCTATGAACCGCCTGGCGGCTGAAGGCGACTCACCAGGCGACGTATTCGCTGTTGCTAGTTTTCCCTTGTTTGTTTGGTTTATCAGTGCTGTGGTGATGTTTGAATTGGATTTTTATTGTACTTATACGATTGGCATGACAAGACTAATCTATAATTATTTAATTGGTGGAAATTGCATGAACTCTTGATTGAAATTAGTACTAGGGTTCATGTTGGGGTTGGAAATAATTAAGCATGAATTATGTATATGATCAATGCATTGTTTTATGGAATTGATGTTAATATGAATAAAGTATGAGCTCTATCATATGCGTACATGTGAAATTATGTCAGCGTGAAAATAGGTACTATGATTGGAGTGCTTGGGAATCAGAATTGAATCGAAATAAATCTAGGCAGAACCCAATTTGTCAAGCACCGCCTTGCGGCGCCTGGACTGCCGCCAGGCGACACCTCAGTTCTGCTGATCATTTTGATTTTCTGTTGTGATTGCGTGTATTGGGTGTTATGCTGGATAACTTGGTATGTATGATAGGGATTAGTAGGGTAGTGAGGTGAAGGAAACTCAGGCATTGGATATCAAATGATTTATGTATGAGTATGTGATGATTGGGATATATGCTTTAAACTAGATAAAGTTGTATGTTGAACATGATAGGGACTATATTTATTTGGAAGATGTAATGAAGACACCACATGTCGTGATTAAATGTTATGGGTTGGTTAATTGCTAATATGATGAATGTGAAGTAGAATGTACCATTGTTGTTTAAGGGGATGGTATGCTATTAATTGAGAAATATACTAAGTGAAGTGTGTCCAAATGCAAATAAGTTTGATAAATATGCTTGCATGATTGAGATTGGTGTTTTGAGGTGGCTGTAAGACCCGTGGAATTTAATTAATTAAATAATTAATTAATTAATAAATGCGGGTGGGAAAATTATTTATGACATTAAATTATGATTGGTATGATGTGGAAAAGTATTAGCTTAAGTGGTTAAGAGTAATTTAATTGTGTGAAAGGACTCAGGTTCGAGTCCTATGTATGCCAATTTTGTGTTATTATTCGTTATTATTTTAATATATGTTAATCATGCTGTGAAATAATATGATAGTTGGATTATAATTATTAGCATGAAACATGAATTGGTTAAATAGTGGGACATTGATTTGGCAATAACAATGATGATGGGTTCAAACCTTGGTGAACTCAAATTAAAACCTTATTTTTTTGTATTTTTGGCTTTGGTCTGAATAGGAAAGGTTGAAGGAAAACCCTAGTAGTATGGCAGCTGAGGGGTGGCTGGAAAATAGCCATAATGAGTTGGTAAATGGCATTAAACACCATTTAATACCTAATTTTCGTTCTAGGAAATTCACCAATTTTTAGGCACACTTTAAAAGGAAAAAGTGGGTTAATAGAGAAGGTTTTGCAAGCTGGAAAATATACCGAAAAAGAGAGCACGAAAATCTAAGATTTTGTGAGGTTTGAGTGAGACTTTTGGGGCTGAATTGAGAGAAGGCTAAGGAGGCAATTGATGTAGGGAGAAATATTAATCGTCAAAGCTTTAAGCGAAGGAAAACCAAGTTAGAGGAGTTTCTTACGTTAATTTGATGTTTTGGTATGAATTGTATGATCATTATACATAAATTATGAATGGTTGCTAATTGCTTTGTGTTTCTGCTGAAAATTCTGGAAATTTCCCAGAAACCGCCTGGCGGGCTATACATAACCGCCAGGCGGCTCATCCATTTTGCATGTGTTTTCTGTGTTTATGGATGCAGCGCCTGGCGGTGAGGCCCTGTACCGCCAGGCGACTCAAAGCCTGTATCAATTCTGGGTTGTTTCTAGATGAAGGGCATGACGGTATTCGTTAATCCGCCAGGCGACGCGAATCTGTGATTCGATTTCCACTATTCTACACGTTCTGGCATGATTCTAATCGGGGAAAAATCACGGGTTAGCTCTTAAAGGATGATTTGACGTAGTGATTCGTTGAAATTAGTGTAATTACTAGAGGAAATTAATGGAACAGTGCAAACGATATGTTAGGGTTAACAAGTTGGGAAAATTGAAAGAGATGGATAATTATTGTGAAATTGAACTGTAATTTAAGCTGAAAATGGTTAGAGTTGATCAATGTACTATTGTTATTAGGATCCTGGTTGAAACAGAGGGGTATTAGACTGCAATATGTGTAAGAAAGAGAAGAGGGCGGGAATAGGGTAGCTGACGCAACAGAACTGGATATGTGTTCCAGAACTGGTGTGCCGCCTGGCGGTTTATAGAGCGCTACCAGGCGATGGCGTGAGATCAGAAACACTCTTGAGATGTTTGGGGATGCTGGGTTTGATTTGAATACTATGGTAAACTTGAAGGAGGACAACATTGAACGAATAGTGAAAATATCCTTTTGGTATTAACTTGGGAGTTGATGAGTAACTTAGAAAGGTCAGAAAATGAGAACAAATATGTGATGGGAAATCTGTGATCCTAATTGGGCTTGGGCTGAAATACTTGACATAGGTTAGTATATGTTTCACGAATTCTAGCTAGCTGAATTGAGGGCTGAATTAGCGAGAGTAGCAACATGCCTATAAGAAACCAATAGCCTATTAGATTACATGGTATGATATAGCAGTGGTATGGTAAGGATCGACCTAATAGGTTACTACCCATGAATGGAGATGTTAGTCATAAGCTGGAAAAAGGTGCAGAAATTATATGTGAGATGAGTATGAAGAGTTTAAGGAAACCAACCGTGTCTATGATGGGGTGGAGAAATCACATGAGGGTGAAATCAGGTAGTATCACACTGAACGATAAAGGAAATCCTATTTTTGTTGAAGTGAGAGTGCATGCCAGTAGATTTCAAAATGGATAAGTGCAGAAAGACCAATACAGCTCGTAATACTGGTATAGCGCCTGGCAGGGATATTGGAACCGCCGGGCGATAGCGAGGGATTAGTGGGGTCTTGGACTTGGTGGCGCCTGGCGGAGGGGAAGGTCCCGCCAGGCGATAGCGGCAGAAACAGTGGCCTCTGAAGCAGAGTTCGCCTGGCAGTGTGGACGGTTCCGCCAGGCGGTTGTTGAAGATTTTGTAATTATTTTTTTTTAGCGCTTGGCACTTGGCGGTATGTGTCCCCCGCCAGGCGATCTGGAAGCGAATAGTGCCTAGCGGTACGTGTCGCCCGCTAGGCGATTTGGTTGTTGTAAGTCCTGGTTATTGGACTTTGTGGGGTGTTCTACAAGGCTTTTGGTGAGGCTTCAAAGGTAAGATTGCTGGATTGAATATGGCGGAGGTGTTTCTTTCTGGCAGATAAGGTGGATCCTCCACTTGCGAAGCCACCAGAGATGGTGTTGATAGTGCCACGTAGGGGAGGATTAGCGGGGGTGATGTCGGTGCGAGCCGGTTGGGGTTCCTAGGTAGCGGGTTGGGCAGGCCGTCTGTCGTGGCAAGAGTCGTGTGGAGGGCGTCTGTGGTCGGATCGAGGGGGGTGACAGGATCGAGAGGGATGATCATCTCTACGGATGAAGCAGCGAAAGTGACCAACATAGATCAGTTCTTCTATTTCATCCTGGAGTGCTTTGCAGTCCTCTGTAGTGTTGCCATGGTTGCGGTGGTAGCGGTAATACTTGGTCATATCAGCATTAGGAGGAGTGGTTGTCTTACGTGGTGGCGGAATGAGGTCAGCTTGTAGGGCCTCATCTAGGAGGCGAGATCGGGCTACAGTAAAGGTGGCATATCTGGTAAAATGGGGTTGGTGTGGCTCGCATGGGCGGGTATCGGGGCGGGGGGCCTGTGGGGTGGGGTTGGCGGAGGTGGCTGCATAGTCATTGCAGAATTTGGTGTGGAGGGTCTGCATTTCTTCCATGCGAACGTAGTCAGCCGCACGCAACTTGAGCTCGTGCATAAAGGCAGGTGGGTGGAGGTAAACATTGTTGGCGAAGGGGCCGGGTTGGAGGGTGAGTACCATACATTGAAGGATCATTTCTTTGTTGAGGTGTGGGGTGCGAAGAGCTACCTTACTAAAACGATCAATGAACGCTCTAAGTGGTTCGCCTTGTTCTTGTCTAATGCCCAAGAGGGAGATTGTGGTAGTTTGATATGGGCGGCTGCCAGCGAAATGGGTGGAGAACATATGGGAGAGAGCGTCGAAGCTGTCGATGGAGTAAGGTGGAAGGGTTGTGAACCATTCTAGAGCAGGGCCCTTGAGAGTGGTGGGGAAGGCTTTGCAAAAGACTGCGTCCTGGGACGTGTACAGGGCGACATGGGTGATGTAGACTTTGAGGTGTTCGTCAGGGCCGATTTCACCGGTGTAGTGGTCCAGTGTGAAGGGTTCCCACTGGGCAGGAAGAGGGGTGTTGGCGATAAAATCGGTGAAGGGGTGGCGATGTTTGGGCTGGAGGGGTGGGAGCGGATGGGGAGGGATGAGATGTTGGATCAGAGTGGGGAAGGTGGAGGTGAAGTTGTGAGGGGGGATGTGGGTTGCCGGGAGGTATTGTGGGTTGTAAGGTGGAACATATGTAGTGTGTAAGGGATCTGGGTGATGGGGAGGGTAGCAGCATGGGTAGGGGCTGCGGTGTGCCCCGGTTGGGTGGAGGGGAAGTGAGTGGGATGGGTGGAGGGAATGGGTGTTTCTTGGGTGGTGGTTAAGGTGTGAGGGGTGGGGTTGTATTCACTTTCTTCTTCTGTGGGCTGGAAGGTCGGGGACCTTCCAGCCTCAGACGCCTCCTTGGCTTTTCCTTTCAGGGTGGGATCAGCTTCGATCTTTCGCTTGAGGCGAGAGTTCTCTTGTCGGAGCGCCTCCATCTCATCAGCACTGCGTTTCTTCAGATCTGCCAACTCTTATTGCATTTTGGCCTGGCCGTCTAGGATGGCCCTTAGTTCGATTATTGTGCGCTCATTGGATATCAGGGGGCTTTTATTTCGCTTAGTCTTTTGGAACGGTCTGATCTGGTTACTTCTCCAGTTGGTTGATATCGTCTTTGTCTGTGCACTGTCTTAGGTTGGCCGTTTTGTTATGAGTTTAGGCTGGTCTGGTTTAGGTCTATGTCGGCCCGAGGCGTGTACTTGGGTTGTTTCCGACATATACGTGGGGGTTGTTTGTTGTTATTTATATGGTTAAGTTGGCCAAGTACGGTATAGTTATGAATTATTACTCATATGATTGATACTCATTATTTATTACTCTTTATGTAAATATTTTTATTAACTAAGTTGATTTGTTTCCTTTATGGATTACATGTTGTATCTATAAATAGGACTCTTCCTATCCTTCCTATCAATAATAATACACAGATGAGTTGTTCTTTATCCTCTCAGTCTCTATTCTCTATTGTTTCTTCTCTCCTCTATTATCTATTATTCTCTCTATTATTCGTTTTATTTCATAACACGTTATCAGCACGATGCTCCAACCAATTGAGGACTAGTGGAAGTTTTTTCTCTCTAACGATAGTGCTCTGTGTGTCTCAATCCAGACTCTTTCTAATCCTTTCTCAATTTATAATTTTACCTTATATTCTTCCTCTTGTGATAAGAATTGTTCGACTTTATCAATTTTCATCTCCGTCTTTTTATTTTTCTTTTTATTATGACAATGATTCTTATTATTATTTTGATGATGATGATGATTATTATTATTATTATTATTAATATTGTTATTTTATGTGCTGGTTCTAAACACGCGAAACTTTGCAAAATTTGTATTTGTGACCATTGATATTACAAGGAAGAATTTCTTATATTGGATTTTAAATGTTAAAATACATTTAGATGCAATGGATATTGGGATACCATTAAATAAATAAATAAAACATCTAAGCAACTAATTTGCTCATGCGACAAAAATATTGTGAAAAGAGATTTCACAAATATTATGAATTTATTTCTTGCCTATGTATGGCTGGCTGGACAAAATAATAAAGCTTTTGATGAAAAATCACGAGATCCGCCTAATCTGATCCATTCCCATAAATAAATGCAGCAATAAATATTATGAATTTATTCCATGCCTTTGTATGGTTGAACAAAGCAATGAGCTTTTGATAGAAAATCATGAAACCTGTCCAAATTGGTTCTGCTCCATTTTCAGAAGTGAATGCATCAATATTTGATTTATATTTTCATGATCATGATCGTGATATTGATTATGGACATGGTTATAAAGAAGTGGCACAATAATGTGAAAAAGGGATAAGGAAAATATGAAAATATTGACAAAAAGAAGAAAGTATATATTATCATTACGGTAGTAAATGTCATTTGAGTTGTACTTATTGTACACCAAAGCATCTTACAAATAATGAGAAGAACATGGAAACACACTTTGCTTATGAAGATGGTAATTTTGATTATGGCCATATGGATGGTACTCATCTTGATATTATTATTTTCTTTGCTAAAGCAAATAGAAGCATTGATCACTTTATTGATTATGAGAGTGTTAAAAAAAATTCTCATATTGATATTTACGTTTATATGAAAAATGAATGTTTGCACTAGTACCAAAGGATATGTGTCTTATTGATAGTGCAACAACTTATACAATTCTCAAGAGTAGTAAAAGCATGGTAGACTTGTTAGTTCCAAAGACACGTTTGAAGCGTGGTAGGCCTATTGGTTCCAAAGATAAAAACTCTTGAATGAGAAAGGGAACTAAAATGCAAAATGACCTAATCGAAAAGGTTGAAATCCTAAAAGATTCATTTGACATAATTAATGGTTTGGTTCCAGAAGAACCTCAGGTACTTGAAATTGTTGAAAATGATGAGATCTCAATAAATCATGTCATGAATCATATAATATGGAACCAAAATGAAGTTAACATTGACGAAACTTTTACTTATAACATAGTGATGAATGTTATCAATGATAATGAGGATCAATAAGCAATGATCATTGACGATTGTCGGCAAAGAAACGATTGGCAAAAATGAAAAGGGTTAAATATGTTTTTGGTCCCTCAAGTTTCAGTGAAATTTGGAATTAGTCCCTCATCAAAACTTTTGACAAATTTAGTCCTTCATCTTTCAAAATGCATGAATCTAGTCCTTTTAACCAAATTTTGTTAAGTTTATCTGACGTTTCAAGCGCATTTCATGATAGTATTTAAATTATTTACACTGTTTGACACATTTTTGCTTCAATGTTAACTTAAATACTATCATGAAATGTGCTTGAAACGTCAGATAAACTTAATAAAATTTGGTTAAAAGGACTAAATTGACGCATTTTGAAAGATGAATGACTAAATTGGTATAAAGTTTTGATGAGGGACTAATTCCAAAATTCACTGAAATTTAAGGGACCAAAAACATATTTAACCCAAATGAAAATATGCAAAGAAGCATAATTATATTTGCTTACTAAACGAAAGGTTTTTGGACATATAGTTCGCACACCTGAAGTTGTGAAACCCGTTGGCTACATATGGATTTTTGCGCAAAAATCAAATTAAGAATGATGAAATTGTTAGATACAAAGCACAATTGGTTTCTCAAGGTTGTTCACAAAACCTTGTATTGATTTGTGAAAATACATATTCACTAGTATCAGATGCAACAACATTGCAATAATCAATTATCCTAGTTGCACAACAGGGTTTGCATTTACATCTAGTGGATGATGTTACAACCTATTCGTACGGTTCTTTTGAGAATCATATTTATATGAAAATCTCTGAAGGATTTTATTTGCCCAACAAGACAAATTCTAAAGAGGGTTATTCAATAAAATTGAACATGTTTTTTTTATTGATTAAAGCAATCAGGACGTGTATGGCATAACCGTCTTATTGAGTACTTATTGAAAAAAGGATATAGAAATGATCCTATTTGTTCTTGTATTTAAATGAAAAGATCCAAAAATGAATTTGCCATAATTATTGTTTGTGTAGATGACATAAACATCGTTGGAACTCCTAATGAGCTTACAAAGGCAATTGATTACTCAAAGAAATAATTTGAGATGAATGATCTTTGAAGGGCAAAATCTTATTTTAAATTACTCAATTGATTACTCAAAGAAATAATTTGAGATGAATGATATTTGAAGGGCAAAGTCTTATTTGAAATTAGAAATTGAGTATTTAAATAAAGGTGTTTTTATACGTCAAAAGGCTTATATAATTAAGGTGCTTAAAATGCTCTAAATGGACAAGTCATGTCCATTATGCACTCCAATAGTTGTGAGGTCGTTAGATGTTGATAAAGACTCTTCTTAGACCTCAAGAAAATGATGAAGATCTTTTTGGTCCAAAAGCACCATATCTTAGTGTCGTAGAAACACTAATGTATCTCGCTAATTATACTCGATCTAATATTGCATTTGCTGTAAATTTGTTAAGCAAGATATAGTTCTTCAACTACAAGAAGAAAATGGTTTGGAGTAAAACATATATTTCATTGCTTTAAGGGTACAACGAATAGGAGCTTATTCCATCCAAATGATTCAGATTCAGACCAATCGGTTACGAAAAAACACATAATACATTACTTTTTCCTCCATGTTCATAAAAAATGAATATACAAAAAAGGATCATGAGATAAAAAATTAATACTAACTATTAAACTAATATTTAAGTATCAAGTGAGACAAAAAAAAAATTTAAATGGAAGAGAACAAATAAAAATAAAAATAAAAAGTTTATGTCTAACTCTTTTTCTTCATACACAAAAAGAAAATAAGTAAAAGTAAGAGATGAGTATAATTTATGAAAAATAAAATAAAAAAACATCGTAATAAATATTTGTATTCTGTTAATTCTGTTATATTTAATTTTATGTTTTATAATTTATTAACATTAAATATTGTATTTTATAAAAAAAAAAATAACACTTAATTTAATTTTGATCGATTCTCATTATACATTTTATATAATTTAAAAAATTTCAAAAAAATGTAATTTTTTTTAATATATATAGTTATTATTTAAAAAATTTCAAAATATTGGGGTCATGACCCTCTAAACTAGAGATGACAAATAAACCCGTCCCGTGGGTATTGTCTAAACCCGTTCCCGTTTTGACGGGGAATCCCCACATTGACTGGGTATGGGTATGAGTATGGGTATGGGGAATCCCCGATTTTTCAATTGGGTATGAGGATGTACATATCCCCGCCATAATACCGTCCCCACCATATCTCCATCCTCGTTTAAATTATTAAAATATTCACAATTAATTAAGTAACCATATATATATATATATATATATATATATATATATATATACTTTCTATTTTTTTATTTCCTTTAATTATTTGGTTTGTTATGAAACTCATTCGCATCTCCAATATTTTTGTTTATCTTATCATAACCTTTATGTAATTATGTTCAAGTGATGTATGTCAATTAAAAAAAATTATTTCTAACATTTGAATATTTATATTATTTTTTAATATTTTTATTTATTTATATATTTTTCTTTCACAGGAGAATGTTTAATACTCTCAATTTAAGTGTTTAATAACATAAACCTTTCATTTACTAGGTAATATAAAAAAAAATTACTTATTATTATTAATATTTGTTTCATTTGAAGAACTTTTTTGTTTCGCTACAACAATTTTGTTATTTCTCAACCATTGAGTATATATATATTGATATTTGAAAAGTTTTCTTAGATCTCTAAGATATTTTTCATCATCATATCCTTAATTATACATTTGTTTTCTTTTGTGCGATTCCTTCCAATAGTCTCCAAATTGTTTATAAGACACACATTTGTTAATTTTTTAATATTTTCTTTTTATTTTCATCATGTAGAATATTATTCCGATATATTTTATCTAATTATTTTTTATTTTCTAACTCATTACAATCATACTTTAATTTTTTTTTTCACTATAATTGTATACATAACTTTTAGTTACTACAATATAAAAATTTAATGTAATTGTCATAAATATTTTTTTATAACCATCCAACATATATTGGAGTTCAAAACAAGATTTTTGTTAAAATTTTATTATTATGTTTATTATTTGTTCTTTGCGTCATTTTGATCAAGTGATGTATTATAACTTTTATTGGTGTATAAATAAGAGATTCATTATAATTTAAGAAATTGAAGTAAACAAACATTTAAAATATATTTTAATTTGAATATTTTTTTTCCTTTTATATATTTTTTTAAAATAATTTTAAATTTTATCAACTAGGTTTCATTTGCAAATTTAATAAATGTTTTGGATCTCATGAAATTTTATTTGATATTCTAATATGTAAACAATTATAATTTATTTCAAAGTATTTGATATCGAAGAAACAATCATTCTCCTAATATTGAATATTTGATAATATTATGTTTCCTTTACCGTAATTTTTTATTATTTTATAAAAATTAATTAAAATTAATATTAAAGTAGTAAGAACACAGGTACGGATATGGGTATGAGATTATAACCGTTATCCGGTGTAGATGAGGATGAGACAAAAGTTTGATACCCGTTGGATTTGGGTACGATGATGGGGATTGAGATGATTTTTTTTTTTTTACAAGAATGAATATGGAATAACAAACCCATCCCGCCCCGCCCGGTTGTGATCCCTACTCTAAACCCCTAATGATTCGTCTCTGAATTGAAGGCATTATCCTAGAACTTAAGATCTCTTTTCCGGACTATTTTTGTCTCAACTTTAAACATATTTATTTTAAATATACAATCGCAAATATTCTCCTCCATCACAAAACT
Organism: Vigna unguiculata; assembly: GCF_037176805.1. Taxonomy (NCBI): domain Eukaryota; kingdom Viridiplantae; phylum Streptophyta; class Magnoliopsida; order Fabales; family Fabaceae; genus Vigna; species Vigna unguiculata. Next base: position 8,524,345 of record NC_140801.1, read on the forward strand.
CATCATGATTTAATGGTTCTTCATTCAAACTTACTAACTCCTCTATTTCTAGTTTTCTATCTGTGGCTTTTCTTCTTCTTCGTATGGTTCCAATAGAAGATTAATTATATGTTCTCTTAATTCATCATTCATTTGTAATTCATTTTTTTTTACTTTACAATATTTTTTTCATATGCTCTAACGCTTTTACATTTATAGTAAACTATTTTTATCTATTGATTTATTATTACAATTATTATTATTATTATTATTATTATTATTATTATTATTATTATTATTAGTATTATTTTAGTAGTGATTATTTTATTTAAATTATTATAAGGAAAATCAATATTACTACTTCAAAATTAATTTTAATTAATTTTTATAAAATAATAAAAAGTTACGGTAAAGAAAACATCATATTATTAAATATTCAATATTATGAGGATGCTTCTTTATTCGATATCAAATACTTTTAAATAAATTATTATTGTTTACATTTTATATTAGAATACAAAATAAAATTTCATGAGAACCAAAATATTTATTAAATTTGCAAACATTAATGAAACCTAGTTGATAAAATTTAAAATTATTTTTAAAAAGATATTAAAGGAAAACAAATATTCAATTAAAATATATTTTAAATGTTTGTTTACTTCTTTTTTAAATTCTAATGAATCTCTTTTTTATACACTAATAATGTAACGTCCCATTTTAATAGATAAATCTATTCAAATAAAACATCGTACATATTATAATATCCAACGGCATGAGACTTAAAATATAAGGATTTCGCAGCCATCCAAGTATTCAATGAAGAAAACCATGACACCCCACTGTACCCTTAACCCAAAACAGAAAGATTCAACAAATGACCAAAAGCTTGCTCACAAGCAAGGGATTACAATATAATAATGACTCTTCAACATGGGCTTAATAATATAATAATGACTCTTCGCGGAATTACGTCCTAATCATGAGACACCACCATGAGCTCCCACTAACAGGGGTCATGGAATTACGTCTTGACCATTAGGCACCATCATGAAACCTTCGTGAAATTACGTCCTAACAATGAGACACCACCATGAGCTCCCACCAAAAAATGGTCATGGAATTACGTCCTGACCATGAGGCACCACCACGAAACCTTCGTGGAATTACGTCTTGGCCATGAGGCACCACCATCTCACCAAGAGATTCATGGAATTGCGTCCTGACCATGAGGCACCACCACGAAACCTTCATGGAATTACATCTTGACCATGAGGCATCACCTTGAGATCTCACCAAGAGATTCATGGAATTACGTCCTAACCATGAGGCACCACCACGAAACCTTTGTGGAATTACGTCCTAAACCATACAAAAACCATGCATCATCAACCCAACATAGAATTATCATGCATACCAATCTCATGCCAATATACAACCAACCATCTAATCATGTTTCATATGCATATCATGCCAAGCTCATCAATTCCAGATCCCAATATATCATATAGAACATACAAGGCATCATACTTGAACTGTTTAAAGCAACCAATCATTCAATCATGTGAAACATACACGTATCCATCTAACCGTATGAATCTTGCTCAGGCTAAAGAGCTTTCGCTCAAGCGAGAGGGATCCCTCGCTCAAGCTACCAACTTTCGGCTAGGCGAGACTGCATACAGAGGGCACGTCGAAGTCTCACTCAAGCAAGCCCATCTCGCGCAGGCGAGACTACTCTCGCTCAGACGAGTGGCCTTCGCTTAGGCGAGCCCTCGAACCAGAGAGAAAAGTGGGTTGCAGCTGTTCTCGCTCAAGCGAGAGCTCCTCGCTTAAGCGAGAACTTTTCATTTTGAGCAACCAACAACTCGCCTTGGTGAGATCAGAAGAACCTCCCCTGCTCTCAAGCGTACCAAGCTAGATTCAATCACATTAATAGCACAGGCAAGGTATTTTCATACGACAGACAACATGAATCAAGCATCCATAATATAAAACAGGCCAAGCATGCGAAAATGACTTAAAATAACAGAACTCTAGCTTCCTTTACTTGGAAAATGCTAGCCAAAGACACTGACACTTAAGCCAACGAGCACAACAACTTCATGAGCAGATTCAAGAGCTGGGAACAGTGGCACATATTAAAAACGAAGTTATCAAAGTGCACCTCTGTTGGAATCACGAAACAGAGCTTTAAAAAAAAGAAGGTATGGGTTGAGAAGCAACTTACGTGAAATAAAAAAATGGGGTTCTTCTAGCTCAATGAAGAGTGGAAGCCAAACCCTAGCAGAGCTCACATAGCAGCAAAGGGAAAGGGGATGAGAAACTATTTTTCTGAAAAGTGCAGAATGAAAGGGGTTAGGGCTGGTTTAGGGGTTTTGGGCACCCTATGGGCTAGCCTTAAGGCCAACTGATTAGGGTAGGCCCCTTAAATATAAGGAGTAGAAAAAGTGGGTCTTACAAATAAAAGTTATAATACATCTACTTGAGTAAAATGACGCAAAGAATAAATAATAAACATAATAAAATTGTAACATAAACCATGTATCTTTTGAACTCCAATATATGTTGGATGGTGATAAAAAATATATTCATGACAATTACATTAAATTTTTATATTGTAGTAAATAAAAATTATTTATACAATTATTGTGAAAAATTACAGCATGATTGATAATGAGTTAGAAAATAAAAAAATAATTAGATAAAATATATCGCAATAATATAGTGGAGATGCGAATGAGTTTCATGACAAACCAAATAATTAGAAAAAATAAAAAGTAGAAAGTGTATATATATATATATATATATAGTTACTTAATTAATTATGAATATTTTAATAATTTAAACAGGGACGGGTATTATGGCGGGATATGTACATCCTCATACCTAATTGCAAATGTCGTGGATTTCCCATACCCATACCTAGTCAATGTGGATATTCTCCATCAAAACGAGGACAAATTTATTTGCCATCTCTAGTTTGTATAATTAAGCTCACTATCAATATTTTGTATATCTTTTATGCATATTTCTCGTTTTTCTGTAATTTTATTAAAAGGAGCAGTCGTACTTCTTTATTTTCTATATTTGAAAATTTAATTTCTTCTAGAGGAGGAATTTCACTTACTACTTTGTTGGTGAGGTTTTTCTTGTATTTTCAAGCATTTTTTTATGACATTTAAATGTAACTTATCTAAATATTTTTGTTCAAACCATGTAAAATAACTTAGAGATATAAAAACGGGCCAACCTAACCCGTTTTAGTTTGATACATCATTGACCCGTCAAAAAGGGATCCAGTAGACAAGTTGGCCTGCCACTTGAAAATGAGTTAAAGAATGGAACACGTTTCACACCTGGGTAGACTAGTAGGTTGGCTCGCCATTTTTGAATTTCTTTTTCCTTCATAGAGAATGCTACAAAAACTCAATCAAAGAAGGAGAAAATTAGGGCAAAAAAAATCAAGGGTTGAAACTAAGAAGAAAAACATAAAACTAGTAAGGTCTTACCTGGGCTCAAAAACAAAAAACATATTAACCAAATAAAAGTCTCAATCATGATTCATCAAGTCACTACACAATTAAAGGGGGAAGAATCGAAACAAAATGAGAGAGGAAAGGCGCACCTGCAGTCATTAGGTTTCATGCTTATGTGGACTTCTCGTCGCACCCATAGTTGTCGGAGAAGAATGGCAGGCTAGGCAGGTCAGGCCATGTCAGGATGCCGAGTTCAAAAATCTAACTCGGCTTATTTGATTGTAGTCGGACTGACCCGTCAAGTCTATCCCATTTTGCCACCCCAAGAAAATAAGGAATCTTGTCATGAATTAATTATAAGAAATTATAATATTCCTCTCAATAATTATAGAGTTCTTGTTGAGAGAAAGTGTTGAAAAACCATTTACTAATAGAAATTGAAGAAATAACGATGTATTAGGTTGGTTGTCAAAGAAGGCATATGCAATAAAGAACATCGTGACAGATTTATTATTATTGAAAACAATATTATATCGTTTGTTATGTTTCACCGACGTAATATCTAGTGTTGGGATAGTGTGATCTTGTCTAATTCCTTTAAGAAATTATCACCTACATAGAATATAATTAGTGATCAATTTAGACACCAATTTTTTTAGTAATCATTCAAAAACCAATTATAATCTTTTATTTATAATAGAGACTATTTTAAATACAATAGTTTTAAGTTTATAAATTGATATATAAATTAGTCGCTATAGTGACTCATTATTTTTTATCTCTTTACTTACTATTTAACGATTTTAGTGTTGTTAAGGTCTTTCAAAATCTGTCTTTCATTTTTACATCTAAAATGATACTATACTTAGTATCATGAAAACTTTTTAAGGTTATGGAATAATTTGGATAATTTTTTAAATGTATTGGTCTTTTATTTATATATATAATGAGCTTTGGATTCAAAAGTTATTTTTAACCAATTTTGAGATAATACTAAATAACTTTTAACAACGATGTTGTGTCACCACAATTTTTATTAGTGTGTTTGTGGTAATGAAATTGATCAACATCCATATAACTGTGTAGTTTTCAATGCAGTGTTGAACATGGTAAGAGGAAAGAAAAAGATGAGGGTGAAAATGACACCAATAGCAATTGTGACAATCACTAAATAATAATACAGATATGATTAAATTTATAATATTAAGGTTAAATTACCTTTTTGGTTCCCCTATTTGTCATGAAATTTTATTTTGGTCCTCACGTTTTTCGTTGTCTCAATTTGGTTCTCATTTTCTTAAAAATGACTCAATTTGGTTCTCACCGTTAACTTTGACCAAACAGTGTTAAAGTCAATGCCACGTGTCAATTTCTGGTTTTTTTGAATTTTTATTTTTTGAATTTTTTGAATTTTTTTTATTTTTGACACGTGTCATTTCACCGTTGGCCACGTGTCAAAGTGATTCAATTTGGTCCCTATATTTGTTTTTAGTTTCAATTTAGTCCCAATTTTTGTAAAAATGAAGCAATATTGTCCCTCCTTAGATTGAGACTCAATTTAATCTTTGTATACAACTTATGATGATATTCTTAATAAAATTGAAATTTTTATTAAATATTTATAGAAATATTTTTAAATAAATATTTTTTAGTTTTATTATTAAATGAAGTTAAACCCCAAACTTAATTTCAAAAATTAACAATTTTGTCATCATATATAAAGGCATCAAATGTATCATATTATACAAACTTGGTAAAGATTAAAAATCAAATAACTTGTCACACATAAATTTAGGAACTAAATTTCAAGTTCAAAACAAAATCAAAGTCTAATGTTTTGTGTAGAATTTAAAGTTAATTTAAAATATTTATAGAAATATTTAATAAAAACGTTAATTTTAGTAAGAATATCACCATAAAATTTATAAAAAAGTAAATTTAGTGTCAATTTGAGGAAGGACAATATTGCTTCATTTTTACAAAAATTTGGACTAAATTGAAACTAAAAACAAATATAGGGACCAAATTGAGTCACTTTGACACGTGGCACAACTGTGAAGTGACACGTGTCAAAAAGAAAAAAAATTCAAAAAAAAATTCAAAATTATTCAAAAAAACCAGAAATTGACATGTGGCATTGACTTTAACACCGTCTGGTCAAAGTTAACGGTAATGACCAAATTGAGTCATTTTTAAGAAAATGAGGACCAAATTGAGATAACGAAAAACGTGAGGACCAAAATAAAATTTCATGACAATTAAAGGGACCAAAAGGGTAATTTAACCTAATATTAAATACTTTTATATATATATATATATATATATATATATATATATAATGTAAATTATAATAGAACCAAATTTTATGAAAAATAATTATTTTTGTAAGGCCAACTTTATTTCTGCCCTAATGTTTAAGGGGCTGCCCAAATGAGTTGGACCTAAGACTGGCCCATAGAGTGTCCAAAACCCCTAGAGCAGCCTAACTCACTCATTCATCTGTTTTTTTTTAAAGAACCAGCTTCTTTCTCACTCTTTTCTCTCCACGGAGCTTTGCTAGGGTTTTGAACCCCCCTTTTGTCTTCAAGCAAGCTCAAGCTTTTTCTGCTCTAGGTAAGTTATTCCAACCCATACTCTTTATTTTTCCAGTTAAGTTTCGTGGTTCCAACTAGAGCTAACCGTAGAGCTCTGTCATTGTTTCACTGTCCTTGATTCCAACTCACTAAATTGCCCTAGGAACGGGGTGCTTCTCTGTTCGTACTCAAAAACCCCCCTCAATAGCTTTTCCAGGTAAGGGAAGCTAGGATTTCACGTCTTTTTATCCTGTAGGCTCATTTTTAGTTCTGTTTTGTGTTTTTGATGTTTGTGTGGCGCTTATGATGGTATGATAATGTATTGGGTGCTGTTTGAATGAGTTTTTGGTTGTTGTACGCATGAACATTGGAGGAAATATGATAATATCTCCCAAGTGAGTGGAGCTCACCTAAGCGAGAGTATCAGAAAACCCTCCCAGGTGTTGCGCGAGCTGTCGCTCAAGCGACGAGCTCTAGTCTTAAGCGAGAAGCCATATCGCTCAGGCTAGGAGGTCTCGCCTAAGCAAGAGGATGTGATGGCACCATTGTTTCTCTTTTCGAGCTCTCACCTAGGTGAAGGGAGCTCGCCTGAGCGAGGAAACCTCTCGCTTGAGCGAGGCCTTTCAGCCTGAGCGAGAGTTGGGCGAGATAGTGTTTGGGTTTTGTTTCCTTCTTTGTCTTTGGATGTTTGTCACATGTTTAATTGAATTACTATATTAAAGCATGAATTAGGTGAATATGTATGAGTGGAATGGTTGATGGATTATAATTGAAAAGTTTGGCATGATTTTAGCATGTGACATGTATGGGATGGTTGGTTACAAAAGTGACATGGAATTGGTATGAGCAATAATGTTATATTGATTGATGGAACATGATGTTGGTGTGGTCAGGACGTAATTCCACGTTGGTTGCATGGTGGTGCCTCATTGGTCAGGACGTAATTCCATGACCCTTGTTAGTGGGAGTTTCATGGTGGTGCCTCATTATATAATTTAGTAAGGATTCAAGGTAAGGATTGCATTTTGACACTTTAAAGAGTCAGTTAGTCTCACATAGAGCGTACTGACTCAAGTGGTGAGAGTAGCAAGAGGCCTGGAACACTTTAAGACTAACCTTGTGAGTGGTGGGTTGAGACATTTGATAATTAGCTCGGTAGAGCAGTAAAGGCCACCACAGGTGCAAGCATCCGGTGAATCCGACTAATTATATGTATCCTAATAAGTCGTGTCTTGAGTCTTACTGTATTGGTTGCGAGTCATCACATGATTGGTTGATGTATGTACCCTAGACTATGAAAATGTATGCAATTGTATGATAAAATCATTTTCTACTCTAGCTTACCCTTTCTGCTTGTTGTATGTTCTGTATGTGTGGTTTTCTCTTTTTGCGATGATCATCAATTTATTGATGTAAAAAGATACGAGAACTCCTCGTGGTCAACAGGATAATAGAGATTCTGCTGCATAACCTTGTTAGAATTGATGCAGCAATATTTCACAACCAAGAGGGGGGGTGAATTGGTATTAATAACTTTTACCCAGTTTTAGCACTTTGAAATTATCAAAAAAAACTTTGCTTTTGAATCAATTAAAATGGTATAGTTTGATGCTTAATGTATGGACCATTTATACTATGACAAAATATAGATAGAAAGAGAAATCACACAGAAATTTTATACTGGTTCGATTCTTACGAATCTACATCCAGTTCATCTAGCAAACCACAGCTAGATATATTCACTATATCATAAGAATTTCAAGATTTACAAATACAATTGATAAATCTAAATTCTAAGATAAAGGAACACAAATGCAAGGCATCCACACACTTGCACAACACCACAACAGCAAGGCAAACACGCACTTGCAGAGGGCAGAAAAAAACCAGAAACAAATTGTTTCGAAACTGTATCAAAACACAAGCAAAGCAAAGACTACAAATTGGATTGAATACACCTTTTCAAGATTGATATCTCTTCATCTTGCCAAGTCAACAATGAATGTGTTTTGATAGAAATCTTCAAAAGGACCTTCCAAGATTTGCTCCAAGAAACTGTTTCGCACTTCTCTTTACTTCTTCTGATTTCCCAGTACTCACCCAGAAAATTGCAGAAACTGTTTTTATATCACAGATGCAAACAGCCACAAACCTAGTCGACTACATTAGTTGGCTAGTCGATTATCGGGGCAACAGAATAACAGATTCAGGATTTTACACACATAGTCGACTACATTAGTTGGCTAGTCGACTATCGAGGCAACAGATTAACAGATTCAGGATTTTATACACATGTCATGTTAACCATTGTCATGCTATGTCATGTTAACCATTGTCATGCTATTATGGACATCATCAAAAACATTTCAAATACATTTAATCAACAACAATCTCCCCCTTTTTTGATGATGGACAAACTTGCATAGAACAACAAACCTTCTCCCCCTTTGGACATGATCAAAAACAGGGATAAAAAAAATGTAGAAAATAGCCAATCTCAATGAAGTATATAGCTAAAAGCATTCAAAACCATGGGCTACCTTTGCTCCCCCTACCTTGAAACTACCTATATGATGAATAGGCCAATGAAATCATAGAGTGTCATAACTATGGAATGCATGTCATTATATAATATGGTATCAAAGTAAAATGTAGCAGAAGCAGATAAGAGAAATTGGAATATCAAAGTACAAGCAACATTCTCAAATCAAGTACCAAGAAAAGAGCAACATGGACTGAATGGCAAACCAAATACAACAAATTTTATCATATTAGCTAAAAGTACAATCAATCACAAAAGAACAATCTTGATCCCAAAATCTAGGTGCATGGTTACTCCCCCTAGGAACAAACACCCAACACCTATAGGTACTTTCTTATAATAGATTTTCAAAGATTAAAATGTAAAAAGTAGTTGGTGAGAGATGCATTATCAAAGCATCATGTAATCAATTTTGCAGAAGATTAATTGATATGGATCTTGGCATAAACGAATATCACAGAGAAAAAAATATAAGCACAACAATGTAGAGAAAACAACCTTGTAATTGATTATCCAGTTGATTATTTTATGCAGAAAAATATGAAAAATGCACATTTTACTTCAAACAAGTTATGTTTAATATGACAAAGTAATGGTTCTTCCTTTTTAGTGAACAAGCATGCAATAAATTCAAAAGATAAGTTGTTAAAAGCACAATGAATGATACTAAGCAACTTATGTTCACCATATGTCTTTAGCAACTATTTAACAAAGTGGTGTGAAACTTCCCCTTTTTGGCATTAGCAAAATAAGGGTATGAAAGAAGGAATATTCAGTACCAATTTCACAAATGTGGATCAGACAAAGAAGTGGAAAAAAACATATAATGGAGAAGCAAAAGATGTGCCTTATATCAGCTATCAAATTAGATTGGGCATTGTACATATTAAAACCAGATTAAGCTAAAGATGAAAGCAAAAGAAGAAGGATAGCAAGATTACAACCCATTAATCGAACATTTCAGCTTATGGAGATGCTTCCTCATCTTCAGCAATGGCAGCGGAAAATTTCTCTTCTTCTTCCTCAGAAGCATATGAAGGATGCGGGAAGAACGAATAACAACAACACAATTCAAGGGTTTTAAAGAGATTATGAATTTTGAAAACAATTAGAGAATGAAGATTTAGGGTTCTGAACAGATTTGGGGGTTTGGAGGTTTTATATTGGAAAGAAGTTTAAAGGAGAAGAAAATTTCACCAAACCATTTTTGTGCCAGACGTAGTTAACTAGGTTACAAATGTAGTCGACTTGCTTCAAAATATAACACAGGGAATATGAAAAATGCATGACTAGTTAACTAGCAAGTTGACTATTTTATGCAGAAGGATAAAACCTGATGCAGAAATTTTAAAGTCTGATGCAGTATGAAACAATAGTTAACTACGAAGTTGACTACGTAATGCAAAAACAGAAATTTGGTGCAGTGATGACAATTCTGGTGCAGTATTTGGATGATAGTTGATTTGTAAGTCGACTATTTTAATGCAGAATGGTAAAATCTGATGCAGATTTTTATGCTGTAAATGCGAAATCAAGTATGCCTAATTCATTAAAATGTTGAAGAATAGCAACATAGATGTAACAACACAATTTGTATTTGTAGAAACACTTTTGGTAGTAAAAGATTAATTTTTGTCCTAAGAAACATCATCAAAAAGTGTTAAAAGTTGTTTTACTCGTATCATTATTAAGCAGGGAATGATTCAAACTTATTTTTGCTTATGCAGCCCCAAAAATAGTACCAAATTGATCATTAGGCTTTTCATAACCCCTGCAAAAACAAGTAAAATACATCTAGGTACCCACTTTGAAGTTGGGTCCTTTCATGTTAGACAAAACATTTGAATTCTTGGCTATCCATTTATATTTACCTTCAGGAACACCATGCTTTTTAAAGTAACATTTATTCGATGTATGACCAGATTTGCAACAGTAAAAGCATACAATAGAAGATGGTTTACTCATGTTAATGAATTTCCTTGATTCTAGTTGACTACCTAGTTGATTTTTGTGTTCTGCATATCCTATGCCTTCTCTATTCAGTACACTTCTTTGGGAACCTAGCATAGCATCTAGATAATTTCTTCCTAGAGTGAATCTAGTTAATGTACTCATTAGATATTTGATTCTCTCTAATTGTTTGGAACAATTTTCACAATTAAGCACACTCTTTTTGCAATCACCACTTTTATGTTTTTCAATATTTTCAAGCTCAGTTTTCAATTCTTCATTTTCTGTTTCAAGCTGTTTTAATCTATTTTCAAGCCACCTATTTTCACCTTTATGTCTGTTATTAGAGTATTGCAACTTTCTAGCCTCTTCATGCAACTCATTATATACATCAAGTAGTTGATAGAACCTAGTTTCATAACTTTCATCAATAGATTCAAGATCAAGATCACTTACACTGCTGTCAGAGGATTTTGTATCAGCCATCAAACATAGATTTGTTTCTTCTTCATTGCTTTCACTTGAATCACTAGAGGTGCTGGAGTCATTATCCTCCCAAGCAATATAAGCTTTCTTCACTCTCTTGGACTTGCTTGTGGCCTCACTTTTTTCCTCCAATTTCTTTTTGATCTTGAGAATTGGACACTCAGGTTTGATATGACCAGATTTACCACACTTATAACATGTTGGAACGCTGGAAGATGACTCTTGCTTCTTGGAAGAGAATCTTCTATTTCCTGCAGCAGATTTTCCATTTGATTTATTTTTGTACTTTAAAACCTTTGAAAAACGTTTTACCATCAGATTTAGTGCCTCAGAATCAGAAGCTTCATCCTCTTGTTCTGCAGCAGTTTCTTTATCCTTGGTTTTGCTTCTTCCGTCAGTTTTTGCAGCAGCTTTTAATGCAATGCTTTGCCTTTTCTCTCCTTCCTCTTCCTCTTTTAAACGTCCAAGTTCCAATTCATGCTCTCTTAATTTTCCAAAGAGAGTTGCCATACTCATTTTGGTGAGATCTCTTGATTTAGAGATTGCAGTAACCTTAGGCTGCCATGCTTTATTCAGACTTTTCAGTATTTTGATATTCAATTCTTCCTTTTCAAAGACCTTTCCCAATGCTATGAGATGATTCACAATATGAGTGAACCTTTTTTGCACATCATAGATCGTTTCCTCAGCCTTCATCCTAAACATTTCATATTCTTGAACTAATGTGTTCTTTCTAGCTCTCTTGACTTCATCCGTGCCTTCATGAGTTACCTCTAACACCTCCCACATTTCTTTTGCGGATTGACAAATTGATATCCTGTAGAATTCATCCAATGTTAGTGCAGATGAGATTATATTCTTGGCTCTCACATCATAATGAGCACGTTTATTTTCATCAAGAGTCCAAGATAGAAAATCTTTAGGTATAGCTTTTCCTTCCTTAATTTTTGTAGGTATAAATGGACCATTAACAATAGCATCCCACACACCTTTATCAACTGATTCTAAAAAGATTTTCATTCTGATTTTCCAGAAAGGATAGTTATCTCCAGAAAATAAGGGTGGTCTGTTTATTGAAGCCCCTTCAGAAAAAGTCTGTGAAATATTGGCCATCTGTCAGGATCTAGTCGACTATGTATTTGACTAACCAGCTCTGGTGCCACTTGTTAGAATTGATGCAGCAATATTTCACAACCAAGAGGGGGGGTGAATTGGTATTAACAACTTTTACCCGGTTTTAGCACTTTGAAATTGTCAAAAAAAACTTTGCTTTTGAATCAATTAAAATGGTATAGTTTGATGCTTAATGTATGGACCATTTATACTATGACAAAATATAGATAGAAAGAGAAATCACACAGAAATTTTATACTGGTTCGATTCTTACGAATCTACATCCAGTTCATCTAGCAAACCACAGCTAGATATATTCACTATATCATAAGAATTTCAAGATTTACAAATACAATTGATAAATCTAAATTCTAAGATAAAGGAACACAAATGCAAAGCATCCACACACTTGCACAACACCACAACAGCAAGGCAAACACGCACTTGCAGAGGGCAGAAAAAACCAGAAACAAATTGTTTCAAAACTGTATCAAAACACAAGCAAAGCAAAGACTACAAATTGGATTGAATACACCTTTTCAAGATTGAGATCTCTTCATCTTGCCAAGTCAACAATGAATGTGTTTTGATAGAAATCTTCAAAAGGACCTTCCAAGATTTGCTCCAAGAAACTGTTTCGCACTTCTCTTTACTTCTTCTGATTTCCCAGTACTCACCCAGAAAATTGCAGAAACTGTTTTTATATCACAGATGCAAACAGCCACGAACCTAGTCGACTACATTAGTTGGCTAGTCGATTATCGGGGCAACAGAATAACAGATTCAGGATTTTACACACATAGTCGACTACATTAGTTGGCTAGTCGACTATCGAGGCAACAGATTAACAGATTCAGGATTTTATACACATGTCATGTTAACCATTGTCATGCTATGTCATGTTAACCATTGTCATGCTATTATGGACATCATCAAAAACATTTCAAATACATTTAATCAACAACAAGCCTATCTGGGCCGGATCCCGCTCATTCGAGTTCCCTTTTAGGGTCGTGGGCCCATGTATTGCTTGCCTTTGAGCTTTTATTTTGAATATAGTAGATCTCTTCCGCTATTTTGTTATTGACATCATGGTGTGCCTTAGTTTCCTTTAAATATTTTTGGATAATTGTATGGAGTGACAATAATACTCTGAAACTTTGCTCCTTATATTATATTGTGTGATGTTTCATTTAATTAAGTTTATTTATTAAATGAGATGTTACAATTTTAAACGTTATTTTAGATTATGCTAAATTTATATGATTATATAATGATATTTATTAGTTACAAATATTTTTTTTTAAATATTAAAATTCAAGTTAAGACTAAAACTATTGTAATTAATAAACTAAAATGGATAAAATATTTTTTTTTAAATATTTTAAAACGCTCTCATGAAAAACGCTATTAAAATTTATTCTGGTTAATAAACGACAAAAGTTCAACATAAAAATGGATAGCTATGAAAGGCACAAGTATCATCAACATCAAAATTGCAGGGACCCCTGCAGGTATTACTTATAATTGTCACACCGTATTTTTTTAATTAAATATGTACATATTATATAGTATATTTTATATAATAATAAGATTAATAAAAATTAGCAATGCAATATGAAAGAGAATGAAAATTTAACTAATGCATTTAGAAAAATAATTTAATAGTCCTTATACATTTCTTTTAAGTTTTAATTTTTCGTTACTATAATGAGTTCCTAGTATGTTAACTTCCCGGATAAGAATATTTAAGCTACTTTGTTATGGTTTACATCACGTTCATTTTCCTTTTAGGATATCAATTAAAAAATGTTTAAATATATAAAGTTTTGATTAATTTTTATTTCTAAATTTCTTTAAAAAAATAAATAGATGTAATTTTTCTGATCTAATTAAATTAAATTTTTTTAATGTGTTAATTAATATATTTAAAGATGTTGTTTATTCAATTAATATGTTTCAACTCAAATATCAACTTAAAATATTATTTAATAAGTTTACAAAAATTATTGTAAATGGTATTAATTCGAGGCGAATGTGGCATATGGTTGAATTGCATGGATGACATGAGTGAGATAGTGAGCATGGCATAGAGTGAGGAGGAGATGATGACAACCATAGGAATATCTAAAATTTTATGATTTTGCATGCCAAAATATATTTATCTACATTTTTCATTATTGTGGAAGTAACAATTTCTCACTCCTCCAACCATTAATGGTGTTGGAGCTGCCAATTATTTGAGAAATGAACACCACAACCTCAAAAATGGTATTTTGGTACTTCATTTTATTACTATTCTTAAAAGACCTAAGAGGGTATCTCTTCCTACGTTCTTTTAGTGTATTGCCGACATATCTTGTGTTTGCTGAGTAATGGGGCCCTTGCTTTCACTTTATCTTTATTGGGTGGTCTTTCTGAAAAAAAAAATAATAATTTAGTTTTTATATTTAAATTTTTTTTATTTTATTTTGATTTCTTATATTCATTTATTTTTTATTTAATTTAATTTTTGTTAATTTAATATTAACACAATTTAGAAAGTCACAACCAATATTTCGAATAAAGTTATTAATTTGATTTCTATGTTTTTAATTAACTTTTATGTTTAATTATATTTAATTATATTTTGAATCCTTAGTAAATTTGAAAATTTTAAATTCAATTCACTCATGGTCTATTCACTCCTTAAGACTGTATAACTTTTCAATTGAGTCTATAAAGTTAGATGTTAACATTATAATGTGACTAAGGATGTCAAAAATATCTGTACCCGTGGATATTCGTAGATAAAACCCGCAATGGGTAGGAAATGGGTATTAAAAATGGATACCCGCTATCCGCGGGTATGAGTATTTTTGATACCCGCATGTTAACGGGACGGGTACGGGTATCATAGTATCCGTACCCGTGAATACCCGTACCCGCTAAACTTTCTATATATATATATATATATATATATATATATATATATATATATATATATATATATATATTAGTAAAACGCATTTTGGCCTAATTTTTACTTAGGAATCAATCGGAGAAAGTGGATTTGTTGATCAAAGCACTAATTAAAGAATTTTAATTGTGTTGAATGTCATTTTATATTTATTTTTATGATTATTTGAACTTATATGGACTTGAGTTTGTTTGAACTTTATTTAAAATTTATGAAAGTGATGTATTTTATTTTATTTTATTTGAATTTATGATTAAATACTTATTTCTTAAATAATTTTGTAAATATCCGCGGGTACCCGTGGATACCCGTGGATATGAAAAAAATAGATGGGTACCCGCATAACGGATACTCGACGGATATAGGTATGGGTACGGGGCGAATATTTATCCAGTGGGTAGGGTACGGGGGAACTACTACCCGTACCCTACCTGCCCCGTTGACATCCCTAAATGTGACAGTTATCTTGCATTGTTACTCTCTATAAATGTCGTCACATAATATTTGATTACAAGAGAAATATTTTGTTACGAGAGAAGATGGTGATCATATCTTTCTTAAATATTATCTGTATTTAAGGAAAATTATTTTTAAATTAATTAAAATTATTAATATAAAATTAAAAATTAAAAAATATAAAATTACAAAAATATAAAATACGTAACTATAAAATTAAAAAAATATAAAATTAAAAATTAAAAAAATATAAAAATATATAATTTCATAATTATGAAATTATAAAATGTACAAATATAAAATTATATAATTATATAATTATAAAACTAGTTACATAATTATAAAATTATGAATTGTGAAATTATGAAAATACAAATTATGAAATTATGAATTATGAATTATCAAATAATCAAATTGTAAATTTGTTAGTTTTAAATTTTTGTTATTTTTTAATTTTATATTTCAAAATGTTATAAATTTTAAAATAATAAAATGATAAAATGACATGTGGTGATAATTGAGCAAAGTGACATGACAAAATAATAATCACAGGATTTGTTCCTGCAGAGAACAAACATAAAGTCAGACACAAGAGTCACCTTACCATGTAGTCCGCTATCTCCTCAGTTGGCCTCTTCCCAGTTGGTACATGTCGGCTTGAACCCAGGAGGGGTTACCTGCAGAAGAATCTCCGAAGCTCAAGTGAGTCAAAGCTCTCAAGAAGTCAAATCAGCAATTAATGAATGCGTACCTTTAAATGATGGGGTCCACGTATATTTATAGAGCATTAATGACGTTTGACCATTTTCTGGGCTGGGCCTTGACTTGGGCTCCAGCTTGGGCCCCAGCTTGGGCCATGAGTGGGCCTGGTCCTAACACAGGTCTCAGAAGCGTATTGGGGTATTGATGTTGGCTAACTTTCTAGATAAGTGGTCGGCCGCGGCCGACCACTTGTCTAGATGACTTGTGTTGGTGGTGTCCGGGTACTAGGTGGTACGTGGTTTTGGCATGTGTACTACGTGGTTTTGGCATGTGTACTATTTACTTGATTGAGTTTGGTTAGGTACAGTACACCAGTCCCCCAGCCTTGTCCGATATGGGTTGTCGGTCAAGGATGACATGTGCAGGTAAACTAGCAAAACCGGCTAGGTGTGATACACCAGTCCCCCAGCCTTTAAGTGTGGTGAACAGTGTTAAGGCTTGGAAGTGTCAGAAGGTAGGTGAAAGGGCGTCAGGTGGTCACATCGTTTTGCTTTTGGCGCCGCCGTTTTTTGTGTCATATATTTCACAATGATGGTGTCGCTTGGCCTGGGTGTGTATTTTGGCGGGAAGAGCTTGAGTCGTTTGGGATCGTGGAGTATAAATATGAGTTTTAATGCAGCTGATGGTTTACTTGGTTCATTTGCGAGTTTTGAAAACAGAGATCTTGTGCGCATTCTTTTGTCCGACTAGTTCCCAATTTCCGCCGACATCTTTCCGTAAAAAATCAAACAGGTATGTCTAGTAGCGATAGTTCATCGTTATCTACATCTAGTAGTAGTCAAAGTACAGAGTCAGATAGGAGTAGAGGTGATCGGTCCCGTGGAGAGGGTGAGAATGCTGGACTTGGCACAAGCGGGGTGCCAATGGAGGTAGTGAGGGAGATCCGAGAAGATCCCCCTGAAGAACTGGAAGAAAGCAACTGGCCGGCTAGGGGGGGTTATGCATGGGTGGCCTCTGATGTTCGTGAGCAGTCATCTCTGTTCAGGTGGTCTCGTCTGCTGAATTCGTGGTTGAATTGTACGCCCGTTATCTCTAAAGGGGTTAGTGGAGATATCGTCTCACTAGAAAGAGTAAGCGCCGTAGATCGGGTATGCCACGGGCAAGAAGGGGCTGCCGAGAAGTTCTTCTTCATGTACATGTGCCACTTTTCTCAACTTCACATACGGCTACCACTAGATGACTTTACTATGGGTGTGCTGCGGGCTCTGAACGTGGCGCCTACTCAGTTGCACCCTAACAGTTGGGCGTACTTACAGGCTTTTCGCATTTTATGCAAGTCGCTGTACTTAGAGCCTTCCCCATACGCGTTCCTATACTTTTATGATACCAGACCCCGGAGGCCGACTACATGGCTATCATTGATCAGCCGTCCGAGTATTAGCAGATTGGACGCCTTCTCCCAATCTTTCAAGCATTTTAAGGATGGATACTTCAAGGTTGTGGTGAAGGAGGAAGGCGAGAAGTATTTTTTAAATGCGGATGGGAGTACGAAATTCCCTTTTAGTTGGACTAATAGCCCTTCGCGGTACAAGGATATGGGGATGGAGGAGTTGTCGTCGGGAGACAGGGAGGTGGTCGGAATGTTATTAAGATTTGTGGATAAGTTGCCCACTAAGGGCTTAGTTAGAGTTTATAATTCGGTGCATCCGATTATAGATATTGAAGGTATCTGTTTGTTACTTAATCTGTGTTATTGAAGCTAAGTTGTTTTGATTCGAAATGTGATATGTTATTGCAGGGCATATGGCACAATCCGGGAAGAAGAACTTGGCACTCTTCCAAGCGCTGAGGAAGGAAATGGCCGCCAAGGCCAAAGAGGCTGGGAAGACTGATGTTCCTAACTTGCAGGAGTCTGTTGTAGAAGTACACGTGCATGGCGGCACGAAGAGGAGGGCTGAGCTCCCGGCTCGACCCGGGAAGGGGAAGGATGTTAAGAGAGCAAGGGCAGTTATTCTTGGGTCAGGTGATGGAGCGGGGTCGGCCAGCGGCGAGAAGGCGCCGGAGGCTGGGCTGATCGAGTTACCAGAGATATGCATTAGGAAGGATATTTCTATCAATCTGCCGGACACTGTTGTAAACTCTATTGACAATATGGAGGTTGATCATATTGTGAGAACCATGGTGGAGTTTGGGAGTAAGGCGTTAGTGTTGAGTAGACGTGTTGGGTCCTTGTACAGAAGGGAAGTGAAGGAGGCGGGGGGGCTGCAGGATAAAGTGGACAAGTTGGCGGAGGAGAAGGCGGCGTTGGAGAAGGAGAAGGAGGGGTGGGAGGCGGAGAGAAAAAGGTTGGCGTCGTGGAAGGTTCGGTGTCTAGACTCCGAAGAGAAATTGAATAAGCGGATCGGGGAGCTGGAGGAGGATTATGAAGATTTAAAGGATAAGTATGATGGTGCTGTGGGTGAGTTGGATGACCTAAAGAACAGTGTTATCCAGGAGCATATAAACGGCTTTGAGAAGGGGTTGCGGCAGGCGGCCTTCTTCTACAAGGATGTGGATGCGCTAGATTCACGGTTTGATGTAGACAAGGATGTGGTTGGTGGGAAGCTGGTGGGTGATGATGAAGAAGTTGAGGGGGGGGTTAGGAGTGAGGCGCTCGAGGTGGAGAAGGAAGCGGATGTGACCGTGGAGGGCGATGGCACCCAAAAAGTTTAGGATGTAGTGTTCGTATGATTTTATTTGTCAATGAATCCTAAGTTTGTAATAACTCGTACAATACTTTGATTTGTTCTTAATATGATGCATCTTGTGGATATGTATATGTTTTGTGATTGTTGATGATAGCATGTGATAGGAATATGAGATATGCCGTGTTGTATATGTGGTTATCTGGAGTAGTGTTGTTAGCGTTTGCTATTTAAAAACAAGTAAAGGGTGTTCGACCCAGGCCGCTTACTTGTGGTAAGGGTGGGGAAGTTAAACGAATCAAAAACAAGTAAAGGGTGTTCGACCCAGGCCGCTTACTTGTGGTAAGGGTGGGGAACTTAAACGAATCAAAAACAAGTAAAGGGTGTTCGACCCAGGCCGCTTACTTGTGGTAAGGGTGGGGAACTTAAACGAATCAAAAACAAGTAAAGGGTGTTCGACCCAGGCCGCTTACTTGTGGTAAGGGTGGGGAACTTAAACGAATCAAAAACAAGTAAAGGGTGTTCGACCCAGGCCGCTTACTTGTGGTAAGGGTGGGGAACTTAAACAAATCAAAAACAAGTAAAGGGTGTTCGACCCAGGCCGCTTACTTGTGGTAAGGGTGGGGAACTTAAACGAATCAAAAACAAGTAAAGGGTGTTCGACCCAGGCCGCTTACTTGTGGTAAGGGTGGGGAACTTAAACGAATCAAAAACAAGTAAAGTAGTGTAGAGTCGTAAAGTAGGGAACCACTCATTTTATTTATGCAAATGGGGGTGCCTCGTTAAAACCTCCTTGGCCAAAACCCTCCTTAGGGAAAAAAGACCAAGTGAGGAAAAAGAGTACACCCGTGGTTACAAGCATGAGTTTGCTTATGATACATGTTCAACTGAAATAAAACTTGAGGTGGGAGACATTCCATGTGTTGGGGATTTCTTCCCCAGATAGTTGCTCGAGTCGATAAGCCCCACCACCTGTGTCTTCTCGTATGCGGTACGGGCCGTCCCAATTGGCGGAGAACTTGCCATCCTTCTTTCTAGCACTGCTGGCCATTCTCCATACTAAGTCTCCTATGACAAATGAACGCGGTTGCAGGTTTGCGTTATATTTCCTGGCAGCTCGTTGTTTGGCGGCGAGGTTGCGTATTTGAGCTTTTTCTCTGAGTTCGGGGAGGAGGTCGAGGTGCAAAGCCATGTTTTGCTGGTTGCTAGCTGGGTCGTATAGTTCTCGGCGCAGGGATGGTTCGCCAATTTCTACCGGTATCATGGCGTCTGCGCCGTAGACTAGGCTGAAGGGGGATTCGTTGGTTGACGATTGCGGGGTGCATCTATAGGCCCAAAGTACTTCAATTAACTCTTCCGGCCACCGGCCCTTTGCGGTATCCAATCTTTTACGTAGTTCGACGAGGATGACCTTGTTTGCCGCCTCTGCCTGCCCATTAGTTTGCGGGTGTTCTACTGAACTGGTGATATGTTTGATGCCCAAGCCGGTATAGAATTTTGCTAGCTCTTTGTCAATGAATTGTCGGCCGTTATCTGTTATGATGGTATGTGGTATACCATATCTGCATATGATGTCCTTCCACACAAACTGCTGGACTTGCTGGGCTGTGATAGTGGTTAATGGTTTGGCTTCAATCCACTTGGTGAAGTAGTCGACGGCTACGATTAGGAACTTAACCTGTCCTTTGCCAGGCGTGAATGGGCCTAGGATGTCCATTCCCCACTTAGCGAAAGGCCAGGGAGATAATATGTGATGTAGTTGTTCCTGCTTTTGGTGTATAAGGTTGCCATGCTTCTGGCATTGCTTGCACTTTTTGACGTAATCTTGGCAGTCCGCTTCTATAGTGGGCCAGAAGTATCCGGCTCTGAGGACCCTCGTGGTCATGGTGCGGGCACCTGAATGATACCCGCAGATTCCTTCGTGTAGTTCTTTGATGATGTAGTGGGCTTGTTCTGGCATGACACATTTGAGCAAGGGCTGGCCGTATCCGCGTTTGTAGAGATCGTCGCCTATCATAGTATACCTGGCGGCTTTGGCCATCCAGGACTTGTCTGCGTCGGGCGGGGGGTTGCCAGTTTTGAGGTATTGAATGTAGGGGGTGGTCCAGTTTGGGTTTTGGGTAGGGATGATATTGTCAGATGGGGTATGGGTTAACGTTTGGCAAGTGTGTGTGACAGAGGGTGTGGATAGTGTTTGTTGCAGCAAGGATCGGTTGCGGTTTTTGAGCTTGGTGCTTGCTAGTTTGGAAAGGATATCGGCTCTAATGTTATCGGTTCTGGGTATGTGTTCTATGCGGACTGAGTCGAAGGCGGATTGGATGATTGCGCGGACCAAATGGTAGTATTGTTGGAGGATGGGGTCTTTAATCTGGAATTCGTCGTTCAAATGACCTACTGTAAGTTTGGAGTCGGTCTTACATATCAACTGCTTGACGCCTACTTCGCGGGCTAGGGAGAGACCAGCCAGTATAGCTTCGTACTCGGCTTGATTATTCGACGTTTTGAAAGCGAAGTGAAGGGATTTCTCGATGAGGATATCGTTGGGGCCTTCTAGTACGATGCCAGCACCTGCGCCCCTTGGATTCGAGGAACCATCTACATGAAGCGTCCACTGGTCCTCGATGGGTGTCTGTTGTAGGTCGTTGACGAAGTCCAAAAGACATTGGGCTTTGATGGGGCCGTGTGGTTCATAACGGATGTTGAATTCGGAAAGCTCCACGGCCCATGACGACATGCGCCCGGCCAAGTCCGGCTTTTGCAATATTTTCTGAATTGGGTAATCGGTCTTGACGGTTATGGTGTGGTTTTGGAAATATGGACGCAGGCGGCGTGCGGCGTGAACCAGGGATAGGGCTAGTTTTTCTACCATTTGGTATCTGGTTTCAGGGTCTTGGAGCGTTCTGCTTACAAAGTAAACAGGGTGCTGGGTGCCTTCTGCTTCTTGGACGAGGGCAGCACTGACGGTGTGATCGGTGGCCGTGATGTATACTAGCAGGGGTTGGCTAGTGTCAGGTTTGCGAAGGATGGGGGGTGAGGTTAGGGATGCTTTGAGCTTAAGGAAAATTTGTTCACAATCTTCTGTCCACGTGAACCGGGCGGATTTCTTTAGGAGCTGGATGATGGGCTGAGTTTGCTCTGCTAGTTTAGGTAGGAAGCGGGATATAGCTGTGAGGCGGCCGATTAGTCGTTGCACTTCTTTGATGGTGGTAGGGCTGCGCATCTCGATGATGGCCTTGCACTTTTCGGGGTTAACCTCTATGCCGCGTTGAGTTAACATGAAACCGAGGAATTTACCCCGGTCCACCCCGAATACGCATTTCTCAGGGTTTAGGCGGAGGTTGTAACGGCGTAATGCGGAGAAAACCGCCTCCAGGTCTATGGCGTGTTGATGATGGCTTGGGGATTTGACAACCATGTCATCGACGTAGACCTCGACACAGTGTCCTGTGAGGTGGCTGAAGACTTTGTCCATTAGACGCTGGTAGGTTGCCCCAGCGTTCTTGAGGCCAAAGGGCATGACTCTATAGAAGTAATTGGCGTCGTCTGTGATGAAGGCGGTCTTGTGCATATCTGCTGTGGCCATGGGTATCTGGTTGTAACCTGAGTATGCGTCCAGAAAGCTAAGTACTTTGTTTCCTGCTGCGCCGTCTACAAGGCGGTCGATGTTGGGTAGGGGGTAGGCGTCGCGAGGGCATGCCTTGTTTAGATCTGTGTAGTCCACGCACATTCGCCATTTACCGTTGGCCTTCTTCACCAAGACAACATTAGAGAGCCAGGTGGTGTAGTGCGCTTCTTCTATGAATCCTGCGCTCAGCAACTTCTCAGCTTCTGTCTTGGCTGCTTGCCTGCGTTCTTCACCAAGCTTGCGTTTTTTCTGAGATACATAGCGGGCTTCTTTATATACCGAGAGCTTGTGGGAGGCGACACTAGGGTCTACCCCTGGGAGGTCGGCGGCTGACCAAGCGAAGAGATCCGCGTTGTTTATAAGGATGGGTGTAATTGGGGCACGCTCATCAAGGCTTAAACCAGTGCCCAATTTGATGGAATGGCCGTTTGGGAGTTCTAGGGGGGTTGTGTCCTCGACTGGTTCGAGGCGGGCATCTCGGCCTATTCTGGGATCAAGGTCTTCGCCGGATAAGGCTATGCGTGAGTTAGATGGGCGTTCGATGTGGTTTGTCTGTTGGATTGGGAGCTGGGGTCTTAAGCTTGCCATATAGCACTCGCGTGCCAAACGTTGGTCGCAGTGGATGGTTAGGATATCACCGGATGGTGCTGGGAACTTCATGGCTAAATGCGGGGTGGAGACGACTGCTCCGAGGGTGTTGAGGGAAGGACGACCCAAGAGTATATTATAAGATGTGGGTGCGTCAACTATCAGGAAGCGGATTGGGATTGTTTTGGTTTGGGTTCCCTCCCGAAAGACGGTATGGAGGTCTATGTAGCCACGGGTTGAGACTTGTTCACCGGAAAAACCGTATATGGGTTCGTCGTATGGGATCATAGCGGTGTCTGGGAGTTGTAATTTTTGGTAAGTGGCCCAGTAGAGGATGTCGACTGAGCTGCCTTGGTCTACCAGTACTTTTTTAACGGCGTAGTTCTCGATTTCGACTGTAATGACCATGGGGTCGTCTTGTTGGTGGTCGAGGCCGTGAAAGTCGTCGTCGGTGAACACGATAGGGGGCATACGTCGTCTGTGATGGGATTGGGTGATGTGGTTGATGGATTGTATGTGGCGAAGGTGTCTCTTTCTGGCTGATGAGGTGGAGCCTCCGCTTGCGAAGCCACCAGAGATGGTGTTAATAGTACCTCGCAAGGGGGGGTCGGCATGGGTGATGTTGGTGTGGGCTGGTTGTGAGTGTTGGTCATTGGGTTGAGTGGTTTGGTCATTGTGGTTGGTGGTGTTTGGTTGTCGTCTGTGGTCGTGGCGTGGGGGGTGGTGGGTTCGGGAGGAGGTGTGGTCATCTCTGCGGATGAAGCGACGAAAGTGGCCGGCGCGTACTAGTTCTTCAATCTTATCCTGTAGCGCTCTGCACTCTTCTGTAGTATGACCATGATTGCGGTGGTATCGACAATATTTGGTCATATCAGCGTTAGGAGGGGTAGTTGTTTTGCGTGGTGGGGGGAGGAGATCAGCCTGGAGGGCTTCATCAAGTATGCGGGAGCGGGCTACTGTTAGTGGGGCGTACCTGGTGAAACGTGGTTGGCGGGGTTCACGTGGACGGGTATCGGGGCGCGGGTGAGGCCGCGGGGTGGGATTGGGTGCGGAGTTGGGATTGGGTGCGGGGTTGGGATTGGTTTGGGAGGTGTTGGAGGCATAGTCGTTGCAGAATTGGGTGTGAAGAGTTTGCATCTCTTCCATGCGCACATAGTCGGCGGCACGCAGCTTGAGTTCGTGCATGGAGGTGGGCGGGTGGAGGTAGACGTTGTTAGCGAAAGGTCCGGGTTGCAGGGTGAGGGTCATGCATTGGAGTATCATCTCCTGGTTAAGGTGTGGTGTGCGGAGGGCTGCTTTGCTGAAGCGGTCGATGAATGTTCTGAGTGGTTCGTTGGGCTCTTGTCTGACGCCCAGTAGGGACATGGTGGTAGTTTGGTGAGGCCGGCTGCCGGCGAAATGTGTGGAGAACATGTGGGAAAGGGTGTCGAAATTATCAATGGAGTAGGGTGGAAGGGTGGTGAACCACTCTAAGGCTGGGCCTTTGAGTGTTGTGGGAAAAGCTTTGCAGAAGACTGCGTCCTGGGACGTGTATAGGGCGACGTGTGTGATGTAAACTTTGAGGTGTTCATCGGGGTCAGTTTCGCCAGTGTAGCGATCAAGGTTGAATGGTTCCCACTGGGTTGGGAGAGGGGTGTTGGAGATGAAGTCTGTGAACGGGTGGCGGCGTCTGGGCTGGTGTGGATGGGGAAGGTGGGGTGGTGGGTGGTTGATCATGGTAGGGAAGGTGGAGGTCACGTTATGAGGAGGGATGTGGGTTGCTGGAAGATATGGGGGGTTGTAGGGTGGGACGTATGTGGTGTGGAGGGTAGTGGGTAGGTTATGAGGAATGTGGGTTGTTGAGGGGGCTGTAAGCCCTGGGTGACTGGGTGGGAGGTGTTGAGGGTGTGTGGTCGTGAGAGGGGTTTGTTGGGTGGAGGTGAAGGTGTGGGGGGTGGGGTTGTATTCACTCTCTTCTTCTGTAGGTTGAAAAGCCGGGGACTTCACGGCTTCAGATGTTTCTTTGGCTTTTCCCTTGAGATCTGCATCTGCCTCAATTTTCCTCCTGAGGCGAGAGTTTTCTTGTTTGAGCGCTTCCATCTCTTCAGCGTTGCGCTTCTTCAGGTCTGCGATTTCCTGTTGCATCTTCATCTGACCGTCTAGGATGGCGGCCAAGTCAGGGGTGACGCCAGAGGGTCCAGAGGGACCAGCGTCTACTTGCTTGCTAACTCCAGCCTTGCTACGGGTAGAAACCATCTTCAGAGAAAAGCGGGTACAAAGGGTGTTCGTCTCGTGCCCCACGGTGGGCGCCAATTGTTCCTGCAGAGAACAAACATAAAGTCAGACACAAGAGTCACCTTACCATGTAGTCCGCTATCTCCTCAGTTGGCCTCTTCCCAGTTGGTACATGTCGGCTTGAACCCAGGAGGGGTTACCTGCAGAAGAATCTCCGAAGCTCAAGTGAGTCAAAGCTCTCAAGAAGTCAAATCAGCAATTAATGAATGCGTACCTTTAAATGATGGGGTCCACGTATATTTATAGAGCATTAATGACGTTTGACCATTTTCTGGGCTGGGCCTTGACTTGGGCTCCAGCTTGGGCCCCAGCTTGGGCCATGAGTGGGCCTGGTCCTAACACAGGTCTCAGAAGCGTATTGGGGTATTGATGTTGGCTAACTTTCTAGATAAGTGGTCGGCCGCGGCCGACCACTTGTCTAGATGACTTGTGTTGGTGGTGTCCGGGTACTAGGTGGTACGTGGTTTTGGCATGTGTACTACGTGGTTTTGGCATGTGTACTATTTACTTGATTGAGTTTGGTTAGGTACAGTACACCAGTCCCCCAGCCTTGTCCGATATGGGTTGTCGGTCAAGGATGACATGTGCAGGTAAACTAGCAAAACCGGCTAGGTGTGATACAGGATTGAATTAAAAAAAAATATTTATTGAATACTCAATAGACCACGAAAATTTATTAGAGACTCAATTAAGAGTTCCAAATTTATCAGAGACTTAAAACATACTTAAGCTTAAGTTTTATATTCGACCTTAAAGTTAGTTAGATATTTATAAGTAATTAATGTTATAAAATGAGATGTTACACATGTTAAATGTCAATTTATAAAGTTAGGTTAGGAGTGTAATTTTATTTTTTTATAGTTAGGTTAATGTGTAATCTTATTTTACTTCTTAATTTTTATAGTTATTATTTTAAGTTACTAAGATATTTTTTATTCTTGATTGAATACATCTCAACCTAAATAGTACATTGTCCTCCAAAGTTCAAGGGTACTCAAAGAAAATGTTCAAAGTATAATTTTTCTTAGTCAAAAGTGATTGTAAGTTAAATAACGATGTGAGTTGTTTAGTCATAAATGATTGTGTTCCAAATAATAATTTGGATTGTTTAGCCATCTTTTATCTCATATGTCCTATCTAGCCTCACATCTTACATCTAATCTTCATATTACACGTTGTTAAGGTATTCATGATACATACCTCTATGTAAGGGGCCAACAGAAGGAGCAATGACCAAGAGGATACAAGAAGACAAAGTTTCCTCTAAGCTTAGTAGGCCCAAGTTGATGTTCAGACAAGCTAAGGAGGATATGAAAACCTAATTTAGGTCTCTTTTTTATAAATATTAGAACAGGTTTATTTTAGGTCTTGTATTTGCGACCAAGTAGGGTTTTTGGGCCTAGTAGTGTAGTTTTAGGCTTAGAGGAGACGCATGGATTAGGAGTTTACCCTAGTGTCGCAACTGAGATCGCGGCGGGACGGCAAAAATTTGGATTCAGGAGTCGGTTACGTGTGGGGAAGGTATTAGCACCCCACAACGCCCGTCTTAAGAAGGTTCCCTCTTTAATTAAGTGTGAAAAGTAGAATTTTGATGTTTAGAATATTTATTATTCCCAAAAAAATTAAACAAAATAAAAACACATACAAAAATAATAAAAATTAAAACAAAATTTTTATTTTTTTATTTTTTTTGGCTCGACGAGGATTGTACCTCGCTCCTACGTATTTCCATTTGGAAAATTAGGGATAACGTAGTTCTTTGTACAAATATTTGTTGTTTGATATTATTATTTTATTTTTTTAATTTTCTAGATTTTTATGTGTATGTATATTTTATTAATATCAAGAGAACCCGAGATTCTACATGATAAAAGATTTAGTTACCAAGCAAATATGAGATTTGACATGATATTAAAAATAATTTTATAATTTTATATTTTTATTGTTATTAATTTCCTTTTAAGAACAAAAAAGCCTACGAAGAAGTGTTTTGATTACCAAGCAAGTCCGAGACTTGACATGGTATGCAATACTTATATCAAAGAAATAATATAATTTTTTTATTATTTTTTTGTTTAGAGAGAATTAAAGCCTACGAAAGAAACATTTTTATTTATCAAGATAAAAATAAAGGAAAAGAGAAAGGTTGAGCACATCAACGACAAACCCAAAATCATTTAACATGAGAACCCGAACACATTTAATCATACAACAATTCAAACAATCATATATTTGATGTTATAAGAGAATCATGAAAAGCATTAAGAGCAAAGAAAATTTACCTATTAAGATGACCCACTTTTGTGTGTGTGCTCTATGATATAGGAGAGGGGTTTTTCGATTTTTTTTCTCTGTGTCTTGCATTGAAGAAATTTTGTGCTTATATAGGCCCCTTGGGGTACCACTAAGATCCTAGACTTTAATTATTATAAAATATATTGGGAAGGAATTAGTCTTGATGTAACATATTATAGCCATTAAATCGTTGCGTAATATCCATGGTATTGATTATAATTATTAACGAAATATTGTCTGTAATTACTAGAATCATATTCTCTGTCACATAAAGATCGTGATCAAATCATAACATATTATTCATATAATTGATTCTAATTATTACCAGAAATATTTTCTTCTAAATATTAAAATCGTACCCTTCTCTAAAAGTATTATATCGAAAATATTTTCTTTTAATTAAAATAATACATTCCCAGTCTGACAACGCAAAGAGACACATAAGTGTAAATGCAAGATATTTATTCAAATTATCATAAAAAATATTGCTCCTAATATTATACGCTTCTCCAAAAACAGAAATTATGAAACGTCCTTTTCTGACATGTCATGCGAAGAGTGTAAATAGCAAACAATGGGGGTAAAAATATGTAAAACATTTGGGGTCATGAAAAGAGTGTGATAATTAACAATAAATTAGATTCTCCTTCTCTTGTTTTTTTTTTCTTTTTTCCCACGGTAGAATTAAAATTTAAAAACCTACCATCAATCAAAACATATTTTTTATTTTATTTATTTATTTATTATTATTATTATATTATATATTATTATTATTATTTTTTTTAACCAAACAAATGCATTTACCCGGACGAAATTGGGTGTTGACAGCTGCCCCTCTTTACTTAGATTTGACTAGATAATATGAAACTGAAATTTTCATATTATCATAGTAAAAGATAAGTAAAGATAAAAACACTAATTTCGTCCATTTCCTCGCAGAGGGCCAATATAACCAAAGGAAAACCTAGGCTCGACCATTGCCTCGCAGAGGGCCGAGATACCAAAAGAAAACCTGGGCTCGACCATTGCCTCGCAGAGGGCCGAGATACCACAAGAAAACCTGGGCTCGACCATTGCCTCGCAGAGGGCCGATATATCAAAAGAAAACCTAGGCTCGACCATTGCCTCGCAGAGGGCCGAGATACCAAAAGAAAACTTGGGCTCGACCATTGCCTCGTAGAGGGTCGAGATAGCAAAAGAAAACTTGGGCTCGACCATTGCCTCGCAAAGGGCCGAGATACCAAAAGAAAACCTGGGTTCGACCATTGCCTCGCAGAGGGCCGATATATCAAAAGAAAATCTAGGCTTGACCATTGCCTCGCAAAGGGCCAATATACCAAAAGAAAACCTGAGCTCGACCATTGCCTCGCAGAGGGCCGATATACCAAAAGAAAACCTTGGCTCGACCATTGCCTCGCAGAGGGTCGATATACAAAAGAAAACCTTGGCTCGACCATTGCCTCGCAGAGGGTCGATATACCTAAAGAAACCTGAACTCGAACATTGCCTCGCAGAGGGCCGATATTGAAATGAAAGTTTGTAACCATTTTGTGAAGAGGGTTCTAATATAGAATTTACATGTGAAAGTAAAATTGAATTTTGTGAATGCATGAATGAAAGAGACTTATATTTGTTCTTGACAAGTCATGTGATAAGTGTATACTTGAATCTTTAGATGGACAAATGATATGAAATCGAAAAAGTTGCCCTAGGTTATATACATGAAGCAAAATAGATGACTTAGATGAATTGGTTTGGGAACCTTGTTTAACGTAAAAAAATGTATAAAAAACGACAATGTGTGAAAACTTTGACTAGCATAGAAACAATGTGTAGAAACATTAGCAAGGTGTGGAAACCTTGAGTGACTTAGAAACAAGGTGTAGAAACCTTGACGTAGCTACAAGGTGTGGGAACCTTGGCAAGGTGTGGAAACCTTGTCTCACATAGAAACAAGGTGTGGGAACCTTGACAAGGTGTGGAAACCTTGACTGACATAGAAACAAGGTGTGGGAACCTTGGCAAAGTGTGGGAACCTTGGCTCACATGGAAACAAGGTGTGGGAACCTTGGCAATGTATGAAAACCTTGACTCATGTAGAAACAAAGTGTGAGAACTTTGGCAAGGTGTGGAAACCTTGACTCATATAGAAACAAGGTGTAGAAACCTTGACAAGGTGTGGGAACCTTGACTCACATAGAAACAAGGTGTAGAAACCTTGGCAAGGTGTGGAAACCTTGACTCACATAGAAACAAGGTGTGGAAACCTTGACTCACATAGAAACAAGGTGTGGAAACCTTGGCAAAGTGTGGAAACCTTGACTCACATGGAAACAAGGTGTGGGAACCTTGACTCACATAGAAACAAGGTGTAGGAACCTTGGCAAGGTGTGGAAACCTTGACTCACATGTAAACAAGGTGTGGGAACCTTGGCAAGGTGTGGAAACCTTGACTCACACAAGAGAACCATGATGATTAACATTAGGTATATTACTTTTTTTTTTTTGAAAAAAGAAAGATTTGACAACCACTCATATGAATGAAGACGATTTTGATTCATAAAAGACAAATGATACTCTTTGAAATATTCAAAATGCATGACACAAGACAATGATGACAAATGTTATGATATTTCTAATATGGATTTTTTTTTGTGATATGTTGAGGCATGTTTATGATTCGTGCTCAAAGTAATGTTGTGGTCGGGGTGTAGGAACCCTCATATGCATGAAAGCATGAATGCATGATGCATGTTTTTTTTCCTTCATTTTCCTTTTCTCTCTCTCTCTCTTTCTCTTTTTTTTGGACAAAGTCAAATTGTTTTCTTTGAAATCATCATATCCATGTGTTTTAAATTTCTTCTTTTCTTTTTCCAAAAACAGAGATCCCACAAGTTCTAAAGTTTAATGTTCATAATAATGCTTAAATGCTTGACCATTTTCCTTTGTAACACTAGTGCACACGTGCTTGATTACTCAGGTTGGTGAAAAGTATCAAGGATAGATTTGGAAGATTTTAGAGGACGAACAACCATGCAAGTATGTTGTTTCTCACAAACTCTCCTCTCTAGAGGTAAGATTTATGAATGTTAGAGTGAGACACTTGTGAGACACTCAACGTTGTCCCAGTTTGGTATATGGGGATATGAATCTATGAAAATTAAGGACGAGGAATTCATTTGAAGAAAAGAAAAAAAATTGCCCCAGTGTTGGTCTAAGGAGGAGTATTTGAGCGAAGTATGACTTTTGTCCAGAAGATGTAATGAATATGGAGAGGATTGCCCCAGTGATTTGTTTTTCTTTTGCTTGCTTTTGGTTGGTTAAAAATGGTGCTCCCCTTCACTCAAGGTATTGTTTTCTTCATTTTTTTTCATTTTTCCCTTCAACTTTCCTTTTTATCTTTTTTCTACTGTATCGTTAGTCACGTTATCTCATCACTAGATTAACCTTTATGAAAACCAAAACAATCATTTTTCAATCAGAGTGGACTTTATTAGGCTTGTAATGTGGTCAGGGGTTAAAAGGGTTTAGAAAGAAAGGGTACCAAGGCCCAAATAAAATATTTGTTGGATTTCATTTTTTACACAAGGATTATCAGCATGATATTATCTTTGATCATTTTTCTCATTTTTCAACTTTTTTTTTGTATATTTTCCTTCATATTGCCACCGCTTTATAACTCTTTTTTCATATTTCATTTTTTTATATTTATTCAATTTTGACACTCTTTCACCTTTTGATTGATCTTTTTGTGCATTTTGATCATTGTATCTTTGGGTGATCTCATCATGCTCTTAACCCTTGTAAAAGGATAATTTGAAAGAAAGTATTGCTTTTGGCCCAAAGAAGGTACAATGGATATCTTATTTTGTTGGAGAAGAAATATGGCCACTCATCATTTTGAATCTTGACTGCTTTATTTTTACAAAGTTTAATCTTACAATGAAATCAATGACATCAAAACCACACTTCATCCATTTTTGCCTAAACCACCCTTTTGGGTTTTTAGTTTAGCGAACCTCTCATTTCTTCTTTTATTATTATTTTTTATTTACCTTGATGGATTCGGGGATAACCATCCAGCATAAGCGAGAAAAACTGAACAAATCTACCCCAATGTAAAACTCATGTTTATGCTAAGACAATGTCATTAAGACATATCCCTTTTATTTTAGGAATGACGGAAGGCAAGGTTATCAAGCAATGCATGCACAATTTGTTTCAAAAGAAAATATCCACCAATTATATAAATAAATATATATATATATATATATATATATATATATATATATATATATATGTATATATATATATATTTAAAAACATTATAGCGTGACATCTTTTACTATTCCAATCTTTTCTATTCATTTACTATTATTATTTTCTTTTTGAAAAAAAAAACATGAATTTGATGATTTGCAATAAAACAAATGACTCAAAATTTAGCGTTTTGTCTTCATTTATTTTTCTCTCTGTTTTTTTTCACGACACCCTTTCAAGACTTGCTTCATGTAAAAGATCAGAGACCTTGAGTGCTTGAAATTCATAAATGAAAACCTAATACAATTGAGCAAAATCACCATATTGGTAACATGAAAATATTTCGTCATTCAAAATACAATATCATCAATCTTCAAGTATTTTCTTTGATGCTGGATGATTCTTCTGCAAAGGTCAACTGTCCCGAGTCAATTAAAAATTGCACCTTATGTTTAAGACCTAGACATCTCTTAGTGGAATGTCCGATAGCCCCTCCATGGTAACCAAATTTTGCATTTGGATCATAACTCTTTGGATATGGGGGTCGTACCAGTTTCATGGGACAAATAGCCACTAATTTTTTCTCGAGCAGCCAGGGTAACAACTTAGTATAGGATACATGAATAGGAGTAAAAGGCTTTTGATTATTGGCCTGATTAGGGTTTTGACTCGGATTATGAGTAACATTAAGGCTGCATGGGGATTGTGTAACAAAGTAAGCTTTTCTTTCCTTCTTTTCCCCAAATTGAGACCCAAATTCATTAATATTGGCTATCATAGATGAGCATATTCTCCCACTCCTTATCCCAGCCTCAACTCTTTCTCCGATTATGACAATATCAGCAAATTTATATGAAACAATTCCTACCATATGTTCATAGAATGGATGTTGTAAGGTGCTTAAACACATGGTTACCATTTCCTTATCACTAAGAGGAGGCTCCACTTGCGCTGCAACTTCTCTCCATTGTTGAGCATACTCTTTGAAACTTTCAACCTATTTCTTTTCCATGCCTTATAATTGCAATCTGTCAGGAGCCATATCAAGATTATATTGATATTGCTTTATGAACGCATCTGCCATATTCTTCCAAGAGCGAATACGAGAAGGCTCAAGGTGCATGTACCAATTACAAGCCATTTCATCCAAACTATCCTGAAAGAAGTGGATTAACATTTTATCATCATGAGCATGAGCCGCCATCTTCCTACAATACATGGTTAAATGACTTTTGGGGCAGGTAGCCCCTCTATACTTCTCAAATTCTGGCACTTGGAATTTTGCTGGTATTACAACATCTGGTACTAGGCATAATCCTGCAGCATCGCCTAAGCCATAATTCCCCACTCCTTCAATAACCCTTAGTCTTTCTTCTATGATATCTAGCTTATCCATTGCTTTAACATCTTCCACTATTGCTTCTGAGTCCACGATATGAGTTCCATCTCCAGGTTTTACTCGATTTACCTTTGATGGAATAGTTCCCCAGGACCCCACCACCTTTCCATAATCTTCTTTAATAAATGTGCGTGGCGCAACATTGTTCATGTGCCCAATACTAGGCATTACTTGAACTCCCTCTGAATATTCTGTCGTTGGGGGAACATAGCCTGTGGGAAGGCCATATTGTGGAAAGACTTGAGCCCCCGTGTTTTCCTGTGTATTGACATTTTGGGCTTGCCCTTCATCTTGGTGAGGAACCTGTAGATAGGAAGAAACCCCTTCTTCAGTGAAGGCATTTGAACTTTCCAATTTTCTTTTTATTAGGTTGAGAGCTTCCATCATTTCAGCCATTTTCTCTTTCATAGAATACACACCAGTCTTTAAAGTCTCATGAGATTGTTCTAGATTCTCCATTTCCTTTACTGTTGCGTAAGTTCTATAAGGGTGTCGTGAAATAAGTGTGTTTTTTTTTATCAAGACATTATTTTTTTAACCACCAACTGTCAAATGCAAATAATATGAGCTTGCAAATGATGACAACACATCCGTAAAGTTATATGCTAGCAAGATGATATGTGAATGCAAAGTAGGATTCCTTTGAAAACTAATTAAGTATATGCAAATATGGACAAAATGTGAATGCATCCTATGCATTTGACTTATGAACATGGTTCCACCAATGAAGACATAACATGAATGTAATGCAAATTTGTGCCCCAAAGGGCACTTATTCACCTGACATGTTGATTAAAATGTGATGTATTTATGCAGAATATGCAACTAACTTATACCATGAGATGTGTGTTTACGCTTTAAGAGGCCTTTATTTATACGTTGATGCAAATATGACACAGTTAAAAAATTAACTACTTAATTTTATTAAAAAAAATGAGAATATTAAAAAAAAGAAATAATGCACGCTCCCTTTGTGTCTAGAAGGTGTATAAAAAATCTATTTTCTGGTCTATAGGCTTTTACATGATTCTTCTAAGAATAGCTCTAAATTATATCACAGGTCTGTAGAGCTGAAGTCAACCTCAAGACATAATCCACAACGATAGGCGACCTAACAGATGTGGCATCTCAAGAGGAAGCAAACTCTAGATAAAGTCTTCCCAATAGTCAAGTAGATTCGAGATCTAGCATAACAATCGTTGGACCTCCACTCCTTATGGATAACTCAGGTCCGGGTATAGGACCCCAATATTAAAATGAATGCACTAGCCTACCATGTGTAGTGTGTGAAGGGAGCAACCTAAGACTACCTAAACCCATACATGCAAAATAACCAGAAAATTCCCAGAGAGATATAACAATTGTCTTCTACCCTAGGGTTCAATAATTTTAACAATATAATCATATGAGGACATTAAAGAGTAAACATGGCATCAAGACAAATAAAGATAGATAAATATACATGAAATAAAACAAAAGACAAGGGGAAAACAAATATATAAAAACAACATATATTTTGCACACTCAACTAATAGGATCGACTCTAAAAAATGTCCCTAGTGGAGTCGCCATCTGTTGCAATCGAGATCGCGGCGGGACGGAAAAAATAATTTAAAAAAGTACAGAAGAGTCGCCACCATAGTTTATTATGGAAAACTATAGAAAAACCTTAAAAGAATGGTCTTCGAAAGAAAATTTGGATTCGGGAGTAGGTTACGTGTGGGGAAGGTATTAGCACCCCACAACGACCGTCTTAAGACGGTTCCCACTTTAATTAAGTGTGAAAAGTATAATTTTGATGTTTAGAATATTTGTTATTACCAAAAAAATTAAACAAAATAAAAACATATACAAAATATTAAAAATTAAAACAAAATTATTTTTTTTATTTTTTTTGGCCCGACGAGGATTGTACCTCTCACTCCTACGTATTTCCATTTGGAAAATCAGGGATAACGTAGTTCTTTGTACAAATATTTGTTTGATATTATTATTTTGTTTTTTTAATTTTCTAGATTTTTATGTGTATGTATATTTTATTAATATCAAGAGAACCCGGGATTCCACATGATAAAAGATTTAGTTACCAAGCAAATCCGAGATTTGACATGATATTAAAAATAATTTTACAATTTTATTTTTTTATTTTTTATTGTTATTAATTTCCTTTTAAGAACAAAAAAGCCTACGAAGAAGTGTTTTGATTACCAAGCAAGTCCGAGACTTGACATGGTATGCAATACTTATATCAAAGAAATAATATAATTTTTTTATTATTTTTTTGTTTAGAGAGAATTAAAGCCTACGAAAGAAACCTTTTTATTTATCAAGATAAAAATAAAGGAAAAGAGAAAGGTTGAGCACATCTACGACAAACCCAAAATCATTTAACATGAGAACCCCGAACACATTTAACCATACAACAATTCAAACAATAATATATATTTGTTGTTATAAGAGAATCATGAAAAGCATTAAGAGCAAAGAAAATTTACCTCTTAAGATGACCCCCTTTTGTGTGTGTGCTCTGTGATATAGGAGAGGGGTTTTTCGATTTTTTTTCTCTGTGTCTTGCATTGAAGAAATTTTGTGCTTATATAGGCCCCTTGGGGTACCACTGAGATCCTAGACTTTAATTATTATAAAATATATGGGGAAGGAATTAGTCTTGATGAAACATGTACCACACCTAGCCGGTCCCACTAGCATATCAACACATACACCCTAAACCGACACCTATGTCGGTCAAGGCTGGGAGACTGGTGTACCACACCAAGCCAACTTAACACAATAATAATAAAACGATCACCATACCTATACACCAAAACATTCAAGTAACCGGCCTAGGCTGGGCTAACCTAAGCCTAGTCGGCCTGAACCGGTAACATAAACATCTAGAGAAATAACCTGCCTAAGATAGCATGTGGGCAACACAAACCGCCAAAGGAAGTAGTCGGTTTAGGCCGACAACCTTAATACACTTAGCAAAATCAAAGCCCCCTGATATTCAACGAGTCCACAATGATCGACCTAAGGGCCTGGGTTAGGGCCCAGGCCCACTTACAGCCCAAACTAGGGCCCAAGTTAGGGCCCGGCCCATGGCATGACTAGACATAATTAATGCTTTATAAATACACGTGGACCCCAGTAATTAAAGGTACGCATTCATTACTCCATTAATCACCTGATTTGACTTTTTGAGAGCTTTGGCTAACTTGAGCTTCAGAGTCCCTTCTACAGGTAACCCCTCCCGGGTCCAAGCAGACATGTACCAACCGGGAAGAGGCCAACTGAGGAGATAGCGGACTGCATAGATAAGGTGACACTTGTGCCTAACTTATATTGTTTGTTCTTTGCAGGAACAATTGGCACCCATCGTGGGGCAAGACACAACACCTTAGTACCCGTTTTTCTCTGAAGATGGTTTCAACCCGTAGTAGAGCTGGAGGTAACAAGCAGGCAGATGATGGTCCCTCAGGACCTGCTAACATCACCCCTGACCTGGCCGCCATCCTAGACGGCCAGGTCAAAATGCAACAGGAGTTGGCAGATATGAAGAAACGCAGCACTGATGAGATGGAGGCGCTACGACAAGAAAATTCTCGCCTCAGGCGAAAGATCGAAGCCGATCCCACCCAGAAAGGAAAAGCCAAGGAGGCGTCTGAGGCTGCAAGGTCCCCAGCCTTCCAGCCCATAGAGGAAGAAGGCGAATACAACCCCACCCCTCACACCTTCACCACCACCCAGCAAACACCCATTCCCTCCACCCATCCCACTCATTTCCCTTCCACCCAACCGGGCACACCGCAACCCCTACCCTTGCTGCTACCCTCACCACCATCCTACACACTACCCATGTCCCACCTTACAACCCACACTACCTTCTGGCAACCCACATCCCTCCTCACAACTTCACCTCCACCTTTCCCACTCTTGTCCACCATCTCATTCCCCCCATCCGCTACCACCCCACCAACCCAGACGCCGCCACCCCTTCACCGAATTCATCACTAACACCCCCCTTCCCGCCCAGTGGGAACCCTTCACACTGGACCGCTACACCGGTGAAATCGACCCTGACGAACATCTTAAAGTCTACATCACCCATGTCGTCCTGTACACGTCCCAAGACGCAGTCTTTTGCAAAGCCTTCCCCACCACCCTCAAAGGCCCTGCTCTAGAATGGTTCACAACCCTTCCACCTTACTCCATCGACAATTTCAACGCTCTCTCCCATATGTTCTCAACCCATTTTGCTGGCAGCCGACCACATCAAACCACTACAATCTCCCTCCTGGGCATCAGGCAAGAACAAGGTGAACCACTCAGAGCATTCATCGATCATTTCAGCAAGGCAGCCCTTCGTACCCCACACCTCAACCAGGAAATGATCCTCCAATGTATGGCACTCACCCTACAACCCGGCCCCTTCGCCAACAATGTCTACCTCCATCCACCTGCCTCTATGCACGAGCTCAAGTTGCGTGCGGCCGACTATGTTCGCATGGAGGAAATGCAGACCCTCCACACCAAATTTTGCAATGACTATGCAGCCACCACCGCCAACCCCCCCACTCTGATACCTGCCCACACGAGCCCCGCCAACCCCGCTTTACCAGATATGCCCCCCTTACTGTAGCCCGATCCCGCCTTCTCGATGAGGCCTTGCAAGCTTACCTCATTCCACCACCACGCAAGACAACCACTCCCCCTAATGCTGATATGACCAAATATTGCCACTACAACCGCTACTATGGCCACACTACAAAAGACTACAAAGCACTCCAGGATAAAATAGAAGAACTGGTTCGTGCTGGTCACTTTCGCCGCTTCATCCGTAGAGATGATCCTCCTTCTCGAGCCCGTCACCCCCTCGATCTGACCACAGGCGCCCTCCACATGACTCTCGCCACGACAGACGCCCTGCCCAACACGCTAACCAGGATCCCCAACCGGCTCGCATCGACATCACCCCCGCCGATCCTCCCCTACGTGGCACTATCAACACCATCTCTGGTGGCTTCGCTAGTGGAGGATCTACTTCTTCTGCCAGAAAGAAACACCTCCGCCATATCCAATCCATCAACCATATTACCCATTCCCATCACAGACGCCGCATGCCTCCCATCATCTTCACAGACGACGACTTCCACGGCCTCGACCACCAACAAGACGACCCCATGGTCATCACGGTTGAAATCGAAAACTACGCCGT
Organism: Vigna unguiculata; assembly: GCF_037176805.1. Taxonomy (NCBI): domain Eukaryota; kingdom Viridiplantae; phylum Streptophyta; class Magnoliopsida; order Fabales; family Fabaceae; genus Vigna; species Vigna unguiculata. The sequence goes on from NC_140801.1 coordinate 8,562,924, forward strand.
TAAGAAAGTCCTTGTTGACCAGGGCAGCTCTGTCGACATCCTCTACTGGGCCACATATCAAAAACTCCAGCTCCCAGACACTGCCATGGTTCCATATGACGAACCAATCTATGGCTTCTCTAGCGAACAAGTTTCCACTCACGGCTACATTGACCTTCACACCGTGTTTCGCGATGGAACCCAAACTAAAACCATTCCCATCCGCTTCCTTATCGTTGACGCGTCCACATCCTACAATGTCCTCCTTGGTCGTCCTTCACTCAACACCCTTGGCGCTGTCGTTTCCACTCCTCATCTGACCATGAAGTTCCCTTCCCCTTCTGGCGACATCCTCACCGTCCATTGCGACCAACGCTTGGCACGCGAATGCTACATGGCTAGCCTACGCCCACAACTCCCAATCCAGCAAACTAACCACATTGAGCGACCACCTGGCTCCGGCATCGCTCTATCGGGCGAGGATCTAGACCTCAGAGTGGGTCGGGATGTTCATCTCGAACCTGTCGAAGAAACATCCCCTCTAGAACTTCCGACTGACCACTCCATCAACTTAGGCACCGGGTTAAACTTTGACGAGCGTGCCATCATCACACCTATCCTGGTCAGCAACACGGACCTTTTCGCTTGGTCAGCCGCTGACTTACCTGGGGTAGACCCTCTAGTAGCATCCCACAAGCTATCCATCTATAAAGAAGCCCGCTACATCTTCTAGAAAAAATGCAAACTCGGCGAAGAACGACGCCTAGCAGCTAAGGCCGAGGCCGATAAGTTACTGAGCGCAGGATTCATCGAAGAAGCTCAATACACCACTTGGCTTTCTAATGTAGTCTTGGTGAAGAAAGCCAACGGCAAATGGCGGATGTGTGTAGACTACACGGACCTAAACAAGGCCTATCCCCGAGATGCCTACCCCTTACCCAATATCGACTGACTTATTGATGGCGCGGTAGGGAATAAAGTACTTAGTTTCTTGGATGCATATTTCGGATACAACCAAATCCCTATGGCCACATCTGACATGAACAAGACCACCTTCATCACGGATGACGCCAACTACTTTTACAGAGTTATGCCCTTTGGTCTTAAAAACGCTAGAGCAACCTACCAATGGTTGATGGACAAAGTTTTCAGCCATCTGATGGGATAATGTGTCGAAGTATACGTTAACGACATGGTTGTCAAGTCTCCAAGCCACCACTAATACGCCCAGGACCTTTCAGCGGTCTTCTCCGCGTTACGCCAATACAACCTTCACCTCAACCCCGATAAGTGCGTATTTGGCGTCGACCGCGGTAAATTTCTTGGATTCATGTTAACCTAGCGCGGCATAGAGGCCAATCCTGAAAAGTGCAAGGCGATCATCGAAATGCGTAGTCCCACCATCATCAAAGAGGTCCAACGCCTCATAGGCCGCCTTACAGCCATTTCCCGCTTCCTGCCCAAACTGGCTGAACAAACCCAACCCATAGTCCAACTCCTCAAAAAATTTGCCCGGTTCACGTGGACAGAAGACTGTGAACAAAATTTTCAGAAACTAAAAACCACCCTCACCTCACCACCTATCCTCCACAAGTCGGACACTCGTCAACCCCTGCTAGTTTACATCACAGCCACCGACCACACTGTCAGTGTCGCGCTTGTCCAAGATATAGAGGGCACGCAACATCCTGTCTACTTCTTCAGCAGAACGCTACATGAGCCTGAAACCAGATACCAAATGGTGGAAAAGTTGGCCCTGTCCTTGGTCCACGTAGCTCGCCGCCTGTGCCCATACTTCCAAAACCACAACATCACCGTCAAAACTGACTACCCAATCCAGAAGATATTGCAAAAGCCAGACCTGGCAGGACGGATGTCATCCTTGGCCGTCGAGCTATCAGAATTCAACATTCGTTATGAACCCCATGGCCCCATTAAAGCCCAGTGCCTCCTGGATTTTGTTAATGACCTCCAACAAACACCCACAGAGGACTAGTGGACGCTTCATGTAGATGGTTCCTCAAATCCGAAAGGTGTCGGTATTGGTATCATGTTAGAAGGACCCAACGATATCCTCATTGAGAAATCCCTCCACTTCGCCTTCAAAACATCCAACAATCAAGCCGAGTACGAAGCCATCCTCGCCGGCCTTTCCCTTGCCCGCAAGGTTGGTGTCAAAACTCTAACGTGCAAAACCGACTCCAAGCTTACTGTGGGTCACCTAAATGACAAATTCCAGATTAAAGACCCCATCCTTCTACAATATTACCATCTGGTCCGCACGGTCATCCAATCGGCTTTTGGACAAGTCCGCATCGAACACATTCCCAGGATCGACAACATCAGAGCCGACATCCTATCCAAATTAGCCAACACCAAATTAAAAGGTCGCCACCGATCCATGTTGCAACAAACTCTATCCACCCCTTCAATCACAAATACTTGCCACAACCTAACCCAAACTCTTATATTCAATATCTCCAAACTGGCAAATCCCCATAAAACGCAGACAAAACTTGGCTGGCTAAAGCCGCCAGATATACTATGATAGGCGATGACCTCTACAAACGCGGATATGGCCAACCGCTTCTCAAATGTATCACTGCGGAACAAGCCCAGTATATAATCAAGGAGCTGCATTAAGGCATTTGCGGCTACCATTTTGGCGCACGTACTATGGCCACCAGAGTTCTTCGAGTCGGTTACTTCTGGCCAACTATAGAAGCGGATTGCCAAGAATGCGTTAAAAAATGCAAACCATGTCAAAAACACGGCAACCTCATCCACCAGAAACAAGAGCAACTCCATTCCATACTATCCCCATGGCCTTCGCTAAATGGGGAATGGATATCCTCGGCCCCTTCTCCCCCGGCAAGGGCCAGGTGAAATTCCTAATAGTAGCCGTTGATTATTTCACTAAGTGGATAGAAGCCAAACCCCTGACCACTATCACAGCCCAACAGGTCCAGCAATTTGTCTAAAAAGATATCATATGTCGATATGGCGTTTCGCATACTATCATCACTGATAATGGCTGACAATTCATAGATAAGGAACTAGCCAAGTTCTACACTGGTCTGGGCATCAAACACATAACTAGTTATGTAGAACACCCACAACCAATGGACAGGCAGAGGCGGCCAACAAAGTTATTCTAATGGAACTGCGCAAACGGTTAGACAGCGCCAAAGGCCGATGGCCCGAAGAATTGATAGAAGTGCTATGGGCCTACAAATGCACCCCCTAGTCAGCAACAAACGAGTCCCTATTCAGCCTAGTTTACGGAGCAGACGCCATGATACCTGTTGAAATTGGCAAACCATCCCTGCGCCGAGAACTATACGACCCAACCCACAATCATCAAAACATGGCCACCCACCTCGACCTCCTACCCGAACTCAGAAAAAAAGCACAGATACGCAACTTAGCCGCCAAACAAAGAGCTGCCAGAAAGTATAACGCAAACCTATGCCCAAGATCATTCATAAAAGGAGACTTAGTATGGAGAATGGCCAGCAGTGCAAGGAAGAAGGATGGCAAGTTCTCCGCCAATTGGGACGGCCCATACCGCATACGCGAAGCTAGGGCCCGACCCATGGCATGACCAGACATAATTAATGCTTTATAAATACACGTGGACCCTTGTAATTAAAGGTACGCATTCATTACTCCATTAATCACCTAATTTGACTTTTTGAGAGCTTTGGCTGACTTGAGCTTCGGAGTCCCTTCTGCAGGTAACCCCTCCCGGGTCCAAGCAAACATGTACCAACCGGGAAGAGGCTAACTGAGGAGATAGCGGACTGCATAGGTAAGGTGACACTTGTGCCTAACTTATCTTGTTTGTTCCCTACAGGAACAAAACATATTATAGCCATTAAATCGTTGCGTAATATCCACGGTATTGATTATAATTATTAACGAAATATTGTCTGTAATTACTAGAATCATATTATGTGTCACATAAAGATCGTGATCAAATCATAACATATTATTCATATAATTGATTCTAATTATTACCAGAAATATTTTCTTCTAAATATTAAAATCGTACCCTTCTCTAAAAGTATTATATCAGGAATATTTTCTTTTAATTAAAATAATACCTTCCCAGTCTGACAACGCAAAGAGACACATAAGTGTAAATGCAAGATATTTATTCAAATTATTATAAAAAATATTGCTCCTAATATTATACGCTTCTCTAAAAACAGAAATTATGAAACGTCCTTTTCTGACATGTCATGCGAAGAGTGTAAATAGCAAACAGTGGGGGTAAAAATATGTAAAACATTTGGGCTCATGAAAAGAGTGTGATAATTAACAATAAATTAGATTCTTCTTCTCTTGTTTTTTTTTTCTTTTTTTTTCTTTCTTCCCACGGTAGAATTAAAATTTAAAAGCCTACCATCAATCAAAACATATTTTTTTATTTTATTTTTTATTTATTATTATTATTATTATATATTATTTTTATTATTATTATTATTATTTTTAACCAAACAAATGCATTTACCCGAACGAAATTGGGTGTTGACACCTAGGATGTGCGTTAGCTTAGAGAGCAAGCTAGGATTTTGGCTCTCCATATGTCCCAAGGTGTGAAAGTGTGACCTTGCCACATGACAAGTCACACTAGAAGCATGCTCTCCTTTGGCTCCAAATTTCAAATTCCAGAGTTTGAATTTCCCTCTCATTTTGGATTGTGACCTAAATAGGGGTCTGTAAATTATCTAGCAAGTGCACTAGGTTAGTTATATCACAACAAGGTCGTATCTACAGGGATTTTGTATGATAAAATATTAATCTATAATCTACTTCAAGTTGTGCAATGGAATAGTAACAAGGATTGATTTTTGTAGTTTTGAAAACACGTTTAAATTAAAGATAGATAAATGATGTTGATTAGGTGTTAGGATTGAACTTGGCTTCTTCCACTCAATTCTTCATTATCAATAGATTATGTTCTTTATCTTAGTGTTCTTGGAAATACACTTAATTGTAATTTTAACCTCATGTTTGTAGTATTAGAACCTAAAGGTGTGAGACGCAGGATGTCCCCATCTAGGTGGAGGAACCCTTGCATTCAGAACAAGACTCTTCAAATCAACTAAAGTCGCAATTCTTGTATGGTATATGCCAAGCACTAAGAGATTTGATTGGATCTAAACACTAGACCAGTTGTCATTGTTATCTAATGCTGCTAAAGTATGATGAGTGATCAAGTTACCACATCAATAAAAGCAAATCAAATAACCAACATGTAAAACAATAACATAATATATATCAAACCAAGTGCAGTACAAAGAGTTTATAAGTTACATCCAATCCCAACAGAGGAAGAAGTTGGTTGCTCATTATGATGTATACAACGAGAACATGGAGTAACTTTTCTCCTTCCACAACTTACGAAAGATATACAATATAAACCTAAGTTGGAGTTTCTCTCTCTAGATTGATTTACAAAATCATCATGAAAATAACAAAGACATGCTCTATATTTACAGAATTCTGAGTGTTGTTCTAGCTCTAATCCAAGTAGGTAAGCCATGAAGGTTTCTTTAATGGGTGGGTTTTCTTCGTAGGTCATCTTGGTGATCATCCATGGAACTTTCCCTCTGTGGGGGTTTTCTTTTGACGCTCAGCTGGTATTCTAGAGCTCAAGGTTTCCTTGTAGTGAAGGTTTCCTAAAATGTGGCTCAACGTTAATATCGTTGCTCAGCCGTAGACTCATATTCTGGATTTTCTCATTTCATCTCTTCTATTTGAGCTACAACTTGGGGCTTAGCACCAACTTCTTAATTTCCAAAAATAGCATAATTATGTCAAGTTTCACTTTTCATAACTTATTCCCTCTTCATTCTATATTTTAATGCAAAAGGGGTTGTTTTAACAATTTTTACATTAAATTTATGCAAGAAAAGTGTCTAAATGATATGCAATTTTACTAATACTAGACACTTATTAGACACCTAGCTCTCCTTTGCTCCTATAAATAGAGGATCATACATCTTGTAAATTCATTCATGAATATATTAGAAAAAATATGTTGAGATCACTCCAGACTACTTTCCCTTTTGTGAATCCCTTATGTTAGAGCTCTGCTTTAGGTTTTCTTTAGTCACCCTTCCTTGAGAGTTGGCCTAACCTTTCTTGAGAGCACTTTTACACCTCTATATCACCAAAGCCGAACATTCATCATCTCCATTTATTCATTACTTTCACACCTTCCATGCTTCTTTGCAAGCCATGTGCATAGGATGTTTGGAAGAGGATTATCATGTGGTATCTAAAGTTAGGCTTATCGTCTTCAAAAGCTAAGTATCTTGTCTTCTTATCATTTCTTTGTTGTTATATGATTGTTACCTTTATTGTCTTGAGTTTCTACCCTTTATTTTTGTTTGAATTTATGGTTCTACTTCTTGTTCATCTTTAAACCATTCGTTTATTATGTTTAGGGTTCTATATTTGATTATTGTGTGTGCTTTTGTGTTTAATTGAGTCTTCTTTCATTTTTGTTCGGTTTAATCATTTTATTCTTTAGTAATTTTCATTTTGAGATCCATACATGTTGTTTAGAGTTATGTTTAGTCCTTCTCATGTCATTATCTTTAGTAGTTCTTTAGCAAGTTCTTCACTTATGTTTTTTTGAGTTTCATATTCTCTATTTTGATTTCATTAGGTTTCTTTCATGTTTAGTAACTTCTTGTTTTCCTGTTCTTGTTTCATATTCTCTATTTCAATTTTGCTACTATACAAAAAAATTTCAACATAACAAAAGAAAAGTAGAAAAGAGTTTATCAAAAAAGCAAAAGATAGAATGAATATATATATATATATATATATATATATATATATATATATATGTGTGTGTGTGTGTGTGTGTGTGTGTATGTGTATGCACTGATCACCACTACTACTTGATTTGGTGTTGTTTCACTTGCTTTAGGTTTTGGGGCATTAATTCTAGCAAATTTAACACATGGTTATCACGACTTTAAGTTATTTGAGTGACCTTGTTCACCATTAGCATTCGACCTTTGAAGAAAAGAAGCAAACATACAATTCTAGTTTGGTTTTTGGTTTTTGAAATCTAATTTAGTGTCATTCCTTATGTAACATCCTGTCCGGATATTACGGATTTTAAATAATAAAATAAAACAAAATAATAAAACTTTATTTAATATAATTTCATTTCCCAAAAATGCGGGAAATTTAAAACTTTATTTCATCATAAAGTAACTCAAATCCATACTTATAAAATTCAAATACAATAACCAAGCCTAGAACATAAAAATTTTATCAAATTATAAAAAAACCATGAAACATAAAAACTCTTATAAATATTTTCTCCTAGTTTATCTCTGATCCGGCTCTATGCCTCATTAGATCCACCTGTAACATCATCTTCTCCCGTATACCGCGTACACGATCATCGCCAAACACAAGAAGATAGGGTGAGCTAACAGTTAAACAAACATGTATACGAAACACACACACACACACACACACACATATATATATATATATATATACACACAAACACACCAAAGGAATTCCATCCTTTGATTTCATACCACATGGCTACCACCATGTTACCCATGATCTACGCCTTCTGATGAGTACCTCAAAATGTTTTGTTGCCACACCTACCAGCCACAACTGGTAGAGCACGTGCGGGAAACCATGCTACGGACCATACTTCGTAACGCCAAGTGGAGTTCCCAATATGAATAACTTTCGTAACGTCACAAGACTACCAAACTCATTGGTCTCAGACCAAGGAGGACAATCTATCTGGACCTGCCATACGCGCCACAACACACACACTCACACCGGTAACACTCGCCAACCCGAGCCACAACTCAAGAGTTCCTTGTGTTCATCCGCCATCCCGAGCCACAACTCAAGAGATGTCATTCCGAGCCACAACTCAAGGAATGCCACGTGCTTAACCCCTATCCCGAGTCACAACTCAAGGGATACGTTCCGAGCCACAACTCAAAGAACCCAAGCCGACCTTCGTGGTATCACCAAAGCTTTGTAGATCACGCACATCCAAAGCAAACAAAGCTTATGCCTTTGCATCATCACTTAGTGCTACTCCGGAGTCGCCATGTGAAACTCGCTTCTAAACCGCCTGGCGGGGGATACGTGCCACCAAGCACCAAGCGCCTCTGATGCTACTATTTCTACAAGTATCGCCTAGCGAGACAACCCTTACCGCCAAGCGCCACACACTTCAATACTCTACTGGTTTTGTAGCTATCGCCTAGCGATCAAACACCACCGTTAGGCGCTACACCAGTACTTGCGCAGTACTGGTTTTTAAGCACCTAAAACAAAGTAAAATCAATCCTACTCTTATAATTATGCATATCCACAATCAAGAATATAGGCTTCCAGAAATCAACATGACTCTCATGCACAGTCTCAATTTAGATGGCTTCATCATACGCGTACACAAGTATCACCATATATCATATGCATCAATCCTCACATATTTATATATATATATATATATATATATATATATATATATATATATATATATATATATATATATATATATATATTTCACCCTTTAAATTCATACTAGCATTTAGTTCCAACTTATGAATAACGTATGCTCAAACAAATATAAAGCAGCAGCACTCTAACAACTTAAGCACATGATCTTATGCACCAATGCAAATTAATATAGCACTATCGCCTCTCCTATACAACAAGTTAATTTATATTGACACACATGCATTCACCAATAAACCAATTCTCAACATGTGACTAACCCAAAGGAACATTCAAATTCATAGAGACTTACAACATAACTCAATCATGCTTCATTAGAAGTTACTTGAAATTGTCAAGAGCTTATTCATGCATTTTAAGGACTTCAAAACCAACAATAATGAGTAACATATATCTCTACCTACTGACCTCCAAATACAATCTCCACCGTTGAAAGTGAAGAACTACATGTTATGGACCCCTTGTCAAACTTTCACCTCAATCGAACGATTAACGAATCAAGAAATGCAGTTTTACGAAAATTGCGCAAACCAGAAAATTGGTGGCGCATAGCGCCCATAAATCAAGAACCTGGCGCCCGCCCATAAATCAAGAACCTAGCGCCCAACGGTTTCTGTTGCGTGAAAAGTACGAAAAACAATGCTTTTCATGAAAAGAACACCAGCATGCATCGTCTGGCGACAGCTCTTCACCGCCAGGCGGTTCTTAATAGCAACCCAAAAATTGGGTTGTATTAACATAAGTCGCCTGGCGGCAGATCATGCGCCACTAGGCGGTGCATACAATTATGGAACAATCTCAAATTATTTTGCACCTGTGTAAACCTTAAAATCACAAATCAACACTTCCAACATTTGTCTTGACATAATTATGTGATACATACATCATATTTATTCAAATCGGAATTACTTTCATGCATCATATCATAAATCATACACATAAGTTATGTTGGTTCATTCCTCCGTAGCCCCACATGAACCCGAGCACCCAATTATCTCCATAATCATAATTATCCTTAGTCATACAATTACAGACACGTAATTACATAAACAAGTACGCAATTTCATATATAATAACTAATTTAAGCATCATCCATATCACAGAAAATCATGAAACCACGAGAAATTGGCCAAACCAGTTCGCGTTGCTTGGCAGAACACATGCAGTCGCCAAGCGGTTCATAGAGGAAACCCAGAAACTGGGTTCTGCAGCATGCGTCGCCTAGCGAGTCTTCAACGCCGCCAGGCGATTTCTAGAAAATTCTAGAAACACGAACAATTTACCATATTTTTGACAGAACTCAAGGTTCACATGCATTCCATTCAGTCCAGAAACAATACAATTAAAATAAAAACGTAGTACAACTCCCCTAACCTACATTCCTTGCTCCAAAAGTAGAATGCTCTTAATTCACTTGATTAAGCACCATTAATTCCAAAACGAAAATGACATTAAACTTGGAGTTTAATTGCCATTAAAGGTTCATTAGTGGCTGTTTTTCCAGCCCCTCTTGGTTGCTAGGGTTTCCTTGCCTTTTCACATTCACACCAAAAGAAATTTTGGCAAAAAGAAAATTTAATTTGGATCTACCAAGGTTCGAACCCATGACCATGTCATTGTCAAATCAATGCACAACCATTCAACCAATTCATGTTTCGTGATAATTCTTATAATTCTAAGATTATATTATTACTTAACACGGTCAAGCATTTTATTTAAATAATAATCAATTAACACATAAATTACTTAACACGTTCAAGCATTTTATTTAAATAATAATCAATTAACACATAAATGGCATACATAGGACTTGAACCCAAGTCCTCTCACATAACTAAATACTCTTAATCATTTGAGTTAGTACTTTTCCACATCATACATGTTAGTATTAAATGCCATAAAGGCTCTCACTACCCACATTTATTAAATAATTATTTACTTAATTATTTAAATTTCTCGGATCTTACACCTTTGGTGTTTCTTATTTGTGTGCTTAACTTTGTTTTTTAGCCTTATTTCTTACTTGTTTCAATTCAACAATCTCTAGTTTTGTCACATGACTTCTCTCTTTGGGTTTAACTTTCATTCATTTTAAGCATTTTCTTGCTTTGCTTTCTTTGGCCTCCTTTTGGTTTTGGTGTATATCTTTGGTGTAAACTCTTTTTGGAAGTGAACCAATCTCTTGAGGTAACATCTTAGGGGTGGAAACCAAAGTGGAACTCAAAGCTTGAAGGGGATTTCACAAAAAGGAGCAACCAAACACTTGAGAGAAGAAAAGGAGAAGAGCGAAACACTTTGGAGAGAGAGGTCTTTTGTTTTTGTGTAATTTTTTGTTGTTTAACTGCTTATTGTATTTGGCCTAATTAGGTGTCTTGTGGAAGCCTTTGGTGTTCTCTCATCTCCTAATTAGAACATTTTTTCAAATTAATAAAAACGCTTTAGACAATGAGTGTGTTTTGTGCCAACAAGTCTCACAATTAAGGTCACTTAGTCTAGGTGCTTTACTTTTCTTGCATTGCTTGTTTGTTTTTTCTTTATAGCTTTGTGTGTGTAAACTTCATCTTTCACTTAATTCCACTTAAGAAGTTTTGTTCAAAGAATTTTTGGGGTAAGCTTTGGCTAGGAAAGCCTTAGTACTTAAGCAATTCAAGAGATTCACCTCTTTTTCTGGAAATGAACTCAAGAAATTTGTTATCTACTCCCTCTTTGGAATTTCTTTGAAAGACAAAGTCAAAAACCAAAAAAATAAATAATCGTAAGCATGTTTAGGAATCCTTGCCAAATAGGTAGTGACTCTAGTGAAAAGGCTCCAAAATGTTTTAACCAAATCACTTAAGAGCTAAAGTTGCTACAAATTTGGAGGACACAATAAGCCATTCTAAAGGAAAAAGAGAAAATTGAAAAAGAGGTCCAACTTGTTATCATAGAGTAGTAACTTAGGATTTTAAAGCAAGAAGGATGAGAGACTTACAAAGAATAGTAGGAGTAGGATCCATTCAAGGAGCTCTAAAACTCTTACACTCATCACACACTATAATGAGGATAGTAGGATAGTTGACCAATTTTATTAACCTCCTCCTCTACTATTAAGGATAACTAGAAGAGACCATGTCCTAAAAGAAACAAGGGTAGATCTCCCTCACTTCCATAGGAAGGATGATGTAGAAACATACCTAGATTGGAAAATGAAGGTTTCAAAGGTGATAATTGGCATTATCATGTTTTATTTTTTGTTTATTTTTATATTTTATTGTTATTTTATTATTATCCTTTTAGATATTTTAGGGTTTATTTAATAAAATTGGAAAAGATAAGTATTTGATTTATATTTTGCAGATTAGGAGAAAATTCATGAAGATTTGAAGAATATTTCCAACATTATTAGATAAAAGAAAATCTCTTAAGATTAAATAATATTTTCAAGATTATTATTCAAGTGAAAATCTTAGATATTTAAAAAGATAACAAGATTATCAACTGAATTGGATAATTACATTATCAACATAATTAATTATCAATAGAGTTGGTTAGTTCAATTACAAATTGAGTTTTCTTACAATAGGGTGGTTCATAGGACTACTAAGATCTCTCCTTTTGAGACTATTTATGATTTTAATCCTCTTACTCCATCAGATTTACTACCACTTCCTACATCTTTTGACTTTGTTCATAAAGAAGAGACAGCTAAATTTAAGTTTATAAAGAAATTTCATGAGTGTTAAAAATCAAATTCAACAACAAACTAAGAGGTACATAAGGTACAACAATAGGGGAGGAGAGAGGTCATCTTTGAAGTAGGAGATTGTGTTTGGCTTCACTTGAGTAAAGATAGATTTTCTAAGCAAAGAAAGTCCAAACTTTGTCTCCGAGGAGATGGTTCTTTTAGAGTCCTTAAAAAGTGAATAATAATGCTTATGGGCTAGAGCTGCCTGAGGAGTATGAAGTTAATGTCACCTTTAATGTTACTAACTTTATTCCTTTTGCACGTGGAACTGATGATGAGGCAGACCCTTCAGATTTGAGGTCAAATCCTTCTCAAGATGGAGGAGATGATGACATACCTTTAGCCAAAGGGCCAACAACAAGAGAAATGGCCAAGAGGATACATGAAGGCTAGTCTTTTTCTAAGCTTAGTAGGCCCAAGTTGATGTTCACATGGGCTAAGGAATATTTGAAGACCTAGTCTTAAACTCTTTGTTTGTAAATATTAGAATCGGTTTATTTGGGTCTTGTATTTTGGGCCAAGTAGTATAAGGTTATCTTTGGACCATGTATGTGGGCCTTATTGGGCATTTAGGCCTATTAATGTAGTTTTTGACCTAAAGGAGTTGGGCCTTGTATAGAGACACATGAATTAGGGTTTTTACCCTAGGATGTGTGCTAGCTTGGAGAACAAGCTAGGGTTTTAGCTCTCCACATATGTCCCAAGGTGTGGAAAGTGTGACCTAGCCACATGGCAAGTCACACTAGAAGCATGCCCTCCTTTGGCTCCAAATTTCAAATTCTAAAGTTTGCATTCCTTTTCTTTTCGGAGACAGTTAGCTCTCTTTTGCTCCTATAGATAGAGGAGCATACCTCTTGTAAATTCATTCATGTATATAGTAGAGAAACTTTGTTGAAATGACTCCAGACTACTCTCCCTTTTGTGAATCCCTTAGGCTAGGGCTCTTCTTTAGGTTTCCTCTAGCCACCCTTCCTTGAGAGTTGACCTAACCTCTCTTGAGAGCACTTTTATACCTCTATATCACAAAGCCAAACATCTATCATCTCCATTTCTTCATTGCTTACGCACCTTCCATGCTTATCTTTAAGCCATGCACATATGATGCGTGGAAGAGGAGTCATCAACTCACTTCACTTATAATTATTTTCCTTTGTGTCACTTTGAGATATCATAGTTTGTGGTCTTTCCATTATATTTGACTCTTCCATTTTCTTTATGCCAATTTGTAAAATTACAGATGATGTCTTAGACTATTCTAGTTAAAGACAAATCATACTTGAAAAAATGTTTGTTCTTCATGACAATGGTAATAAAGATCTTGTTCCTTTGTCTACTAGGAAATTTATTATTGGTTGTCGATGGATCTTTACATTCAAAGTTAGCTTTAATTGAAATATTGATAGAGTCAAAGTTCATTTAGGTTTCAAAGATTTAGACTGGACAATGGTAGCACCTTTTCTCTTATCACTCTGATGGCCTTTATTAAATTATTATTTGTCATAGCTTTTCTCGACACTGGCTTCTTTATTATTTGGATAAAAAAAAGTCTTCCTACATAGTGATTCCTATAGTAAGTTTATGTGGTATAACCTCCTTATTTTGTTGTTCAAAGGTCTTTCAACTTGGTATGTTGTTTATGCAAATCTTTATATGATCTTGAACAGACTACTATAACATGGTTTGGTAGATTTAGTAGAGTAGTCCAATAATTTGTTACGAGTCTAATTAAAGTTGACCATTTTGTGTTTTATTTAGTCATTAGGTGTATCTACCAGTAATGTACATTGGTGTGTTCTTACAAGTAGTGATCACCATTACATTTTACAAATAAAACATCTTTGTCATCATTTTCAAACAAAAAATATTGATAGACTTAAATACTTTTTAGGAGTTGAAGTAAACAATCTAACACTAAAACTCTAATATCATAGAAAAATATCACATTGGATATTTTAGAAGAGATTGAACTAGTGAGCCTCGTGACACACGTATGGATCATGATCTTAACTTATAGAGTATCATTTTTAGACCTTGAAAGGTACAAGAGATTGGTTGGAAAACCGAAGTCATCATGGTCCCTCTTCTTTATAAATTAGTTTCTTAATTATACATGTACAAGACATTAGAATGTAACCATTGACATTTTAAAGTACATTAAAGGAATTTTTAGAAGAAAAGTTTTATTATATAAACATAATAATCATACTTAGGTTGTGGGATACTAATGTATATTGGACAGGCTCTCCCACTTTTAAATGTTATATATTTATTAGTGACAACTTGATTTCCTAAAGAAACAAGAAGCAGAATATAGACAAGATATCTAGTTTAAAAGTTGACAATAGAATTGTGCCTTTTACCATTTGTGATCTTATTTGGCTAAGTAGTTAATGAAAAAACTAATATTCGAAGATAATATACAATTGGCTCTTACTCATAATATGTAAGCTTTTTCTTCATATCGCCTCAAATTTAATATTTCACGAGAAAACCAAATATATAAATTGTCACTTCAATTATAAAAGAAAAAAAAAATCATCTAGAGACTTTATTAGTCAATTCGTTAACTCCAATTATTAGTTGATAGATGTCTTTACCATACCATTGTGGGATTCTAGAATTAATTATATATATAACATGAATACGATTCATATACATCAACCTTGATTCACTTCTTCCTTTTCTTTCTCCTTCTCACTAACATGCAAGTTAGAGAAAATGTTCTCTATACCTAAAATTTGTTATTTATGGTAATCGAATCTGACATAAATTATGCATTCAACACATGAAGCATGGGTACATTTTGTGTGGAGGTGTTTGATAGCCACAAACCCCTTAGATTTCAAATTCACAAATTTGGTGAAGTTGAAATTTTCTGAAGATTTAGAATCTCACTCTATTTAGTTTCAAGAACCCGAAACCTGTCTTAAAAAATACTCATCCAAACCACCTTTTTTTCTTACATCTATATCTATTTGGATAATTTTTGTTTTTTTATAAACACTTCTACAAATGAGTTTGTCATAAGATAAAGTTATTTCATGTATAAACTAATTTGTGGAAAACTTTAAATCATTTCTCTAAGTTCTTAATTTAGGCTTACACAAGTTAATTTTAGTTTATAAAAGAATTGATTTCATCTTTTTCCTAAATTACTAATGGAGAAATTTGTCCAAGCAAACCTTTAGTTAACCTCATGCACAATATTTGTATTATGATAAATATGTATGATAAAATCTCCCACTCTTTCCTCATTTCATTCATGTTTGATTCTTCTTGTGCTAATTTGAAACAGAATGTGTTGTTGTGGAGTTCCCTATCAGACTTAGAAGAATAGCTTATCCATTTTAGAGGGTAATGGGTGACTTCATTCCCACTCATTAGCTTCATTTCTTCATAGGAAAGTTTCTTTCTGCACCTCCATAATTTCAACCCGCACTCCCATTAATTTTGTATTTTGGGTGACTTCAAAATGTAAAATACTGTCATTTGTGGGATTTTTCATTTCTTTCTTCTCTTCTAATTTAGATTGATTATGGCTAATATGATGGTTGGAATTATGGTGAGAGGAAAAAGGATTAACCTTTGAAGGTTGTTATGTAATTTAAATAATAAGAATAAGAATAAGAATAATGAGAAACACCTATGTGAACGAAAGAGTGCCATTGAACTGTACCATACTATCCATCCGAAAAATTAGTGACAAATTTTGGGCCTCAAAATTGAAAAATAATGGCACCTAAGAAGTGTGAAGATGAAGTATTATTTCATGGATCTGTACCATAGCTCCGGTCCCCTGCATCTCCAAGGCCAGGAATTATGAACCTAAGCACACAGATAAAATACATTTATTAACAATGTTACAACAATATAAATTTTTCTGGGTAGTCCGTAACTTTCTTCCAGCACCCTTATAAAAAAAGTTTCCATTTTGCACTTTTAGATTGTACAACCCCACAAAAGTTATTTTTTAACTTCGAAATAGTGTAATCCAGATGTCAAAAATAACTTTCGGACTAATCTAAAAAACATTTTTTCCTTAGGAAAAACACTTCTGAATTGTACAATCTAAGTCGTTTTTAACTTTCGAATTGTGTAATCCGGAAGCCATTTTCACTTCGGATTACATAATCAAAAGAGGATAAAATGGGAAGATTATTTATATGGGGTGCAGAAAGAAATTTATGGAATTGCAGGAAGAAACTGCCTTTTTTCTAATCCTAGGTAAATAAATGTCAAATTATTCAAACAAATAATTTAAACATAAATAAATTATAATATTGCGGGAGCACCAACCCTTTTTCATTAACTTCAGGATCAATTATTCCAGTATAAACATGAAGCCTGCAAAATATCATAATTAGAAACTATTGCTTGAAAGAAAGAATTTTGAAGAAGTGTTTGGATATTTACCCAGGAAACTGCTCACTAAGCTTTTGAAGAGCCGGAGGAGCCGCAACAGCTGATATCTGCAATGTGATAAATCCATTAAAAATTCATAGTATTATTAAAAATAGATTTCCTTATTAAATGTTCTACCACTACAGTTTCTTGGCATCCGAATCAATAAAAGAAATGTTGGCTTAGAACTAAAATTTTATGGTTATTAAAGGAAATCTAGCATCAGAATATATACAGATTATTATTCATTACCACTTTAACATGCTTGTTGTCAACTCCTCGTTCCTTTAAGAGGTTCAGAGCAGCCACCATAGTACCACCTGGAATTCATACAAAATAACAGATGAAATACATAATTGAGGAACAGGTGTCATTTTCTTATATTTGACTGCTCTAAAATTGTGACTTAAGAATTCGATTCACTAACATTGCAGGTAAAGTTTGTAATGTTCAAATTTGCAACATAATCAAAATTAAAAAAACCAACAAAAGTACATTCTTAAAGATGAGGCCAATGTCCTTCATTCCCTTAAGTATCTGAAGACTAATTTAATGGCCTACTAGTGTTCCTTCCCATGATTGCACAATCACCTTCTGGATGGTTTGCCTTCATAATCTCTTCCTCCAATTGGTCATGGAGGAAGGTTGTCTTCACATCAAGTTATCAAGTATGTGTAACTCATATCATTGTCTACTCATCTAAGCTTCGGCATGCAACCACTGTCAGTCTCATCAGCCTTCCATGGACCTATTTCAAGTCTTGCCATGCTCTTTTATCCTTATTTGGGTAGGTAGCACGTCCAAAAGTTGTTACTCTTCTTGAAAACTACTTGTTTCCACAAATGACTTTTGCAAGCCCAATTTTTTCAATTTCTGGTACACCCACTACAGTGAAACTAAATGGTAAAAGTTAGTTTTTCATGGTCTACCTATGTAGAACAGTGGTTTCTAGCTCTGAGCCACCATGATATCTTGAGGTTAAATTTATATCAATTAAGGAACATACCCAGTGGAAGAAACTTGACTTTGAACTGAGTGCAATTTGTGGCATTCAATGGAACCAAAAATATTGGAGATTCTCAAAACCTTAAAGACATGTTGCTCATTTTGAGGAAGGCTCAAAACTTTTGCTCTTGACATTCAAATGAATGTATGATTCTGCTCATAAGTTTTCTTGAAGGGACTAATCATGATATGATATCACAAAGTGCTCAAACCCAATCAGCTGTTTAAGATCTTAATATATTCCTAGAGGATAATTAGTTAAAAGACATGAAGATACCTTTGAATACGCTAAATTTCAATAATAATATGAACTCATGGCAAGGTTGTGGTAATAGAGAAGGATGTGGTGGTAGTGGCTGTCATCCTTTCTTTTCTCTCGCATGCAGGATCCCAATTCTCAAACAGTTCTTACCTATTCCACCTCTAATCCACCCATGTATGATGCCCAAGAGTCATGCAATCAAGAAATTCATCATCTCTCTCCAACATCACCTCTCATTACATTCAACCCAGGACACAAAGGATTCTTTCTTAATCACGTGAAGAGCCATGTTATTCATGTTCTTCTCCTTAAGTCACCTATACTACAGGTCCCAATGATGAAAGCTCAGGTTGACCCTACAGCTTTTGACAAGGTATTCAATCTCCGGGGAATCATTGACAGAGGTTCTACTAGATTAACATAAAAGGTTACAAAAATAATGTCACATTGCTAGCATGTCAACAAAGTTCTGCGTTTTAAAAAGGATATAAACTATCCCTAACTACTACGATCATCATAACTAGAAATATACTAATTGATAAAATGAAAAATAAGAAGATCCCTAAATAGTATCTTTGTAGTCTTTTTAAAATACAACCTTGATTCAAACTCTATCATTGAGAAACTACTTTTGGACAAACTTGTGTCAATCTGTGATTTGACCCCACATGAAGGTTCATACACAATTCTAACAAGAACCTTGAGAGAACCACCTTCAAAAAAATTCATACTATACAAAGATAAAAAGCCGCATTGTAGATGGATGACGTGCATGAGATAAGAACAAATGCTAAACATGAGACTATGCATACCTGTTGCCAGCATAGGATCAACCACAAAAATTTTACATCCATTAGCAAATTTCTCAGGTAACCTACAAATAAAACATAGGAAGAATGTGTCAAAATGTGCTCCAGCACTTTGTAGAACAATGGGCTGCTTTATCTAAGCCATTAGCCATGCTAAAATTAGGAGAAAAGAAAAAGAAAATATTGGACTAAAAGCTAATTTTTCTTGCAAATATAAATTTCTTACTTGTTCAAATATATTGCTGGCTGAAGGGTTTCCTCGTTTCTGCTTATTCCTTTACCATAGAAGTATAAAAGTATAGTTATTCAATTTATGGAACAGACAAGAAATGTGCCCTAATTTTAAAAGGTGCATAATACATCATACCAAAACCTCTAGCAACTATACTCTCAAATTACAAAAAAAAAAAACATATTAAAGCATCTGCAATTCCCCTACTTTCCATTAACTACGTGTATTACCTAGATGATATGTTTTTGTTGCAGGCAAGATTGATGAAGCATGTTCAGCAAGAGCAAGGCCTGCCCTCAAGATTGGAATTACCTGAAAAATTAGTAAATGATTTAGGTAATAGCTTGCAGAAAGATGCACAACCATGGCAATAACACCACAAAAAGCCAAAATGACGTGGGTTTGATCAATAATGACCCATGTCAACAAAATGAAAGAAAAGCCAAAAGCATGAGCATGGTTTAGCCAAAGACATTACACCCCTAAACTGCTTCATAATTAAGTATAAGTAAACAAAAATTCCTGTAATATTTAACCATCAAGCCACAAGAACTCTGCAAATATTTAATTCCAGTTTAAGATAATGAAAGTAATATTAATATGCTACTTACAGCCACAGGCTCCCTCGGGTCAATGAATTCCACGGAGGCTACAGCCATTGGTGATTGAATCTCTCCAGAAACAGTGGGCTAAATATAGAAAGCAAAGCAGAAAAGAGAGAAAAAGCAAATCCAAGGTCATGAGTCCGACAAAGGGAGGTGAAAAAATTAACAGACAGGAATAAGAACTATCATAAAATCGAAATAGGTGAAAAAATTAATAGAGGAACAAGAAAATTATTACAAAGGAATAAGAAATAACATCAAATCGTTCAACTGTCCATAAGTGACAATTTCCAGTTTCAAGCTACAAGGGCCATGTGTTTGGTAAGTAATTGTTACTAACTAAATGCAATTGAAATAAGATGCTGCAATACAGTGATGAGTAAGAAATACCAGTTTAGAATTTAAATTGGAAGAAATACCTTACTAAAATGACTGAAAATTTAATTAATGAAAACATCTCAGATTGGGAACATCACACAATGGGATCCATTTTGCTTAATTAACTAATCAATTGTTCTTGTTGGATCAAGCACATACCACTACACCAAAAGGTATAACTCATAGTCAAGGTATAACTTTTTTACTTAAGAGCATAGCAGCCTAAGTGCCACAATTCAATTGTGACTTGGCCTATTTAGCCTTTGCTGTGGGACAATTGTTGCAACTTTCAACAAATTTCTCCTAAGCAGTTACTTTTAGTTTATATTTATAAGAGTTTTGATTTTTACAAATAGAGATGATGAGAATATAACTGATGTGATGTGATTCTTATCCATAAAATAATTCTTTATTTTTTTACATAATTCAAGTTGGTATCAAAACCTATCCTAGTCAAGTTTGTTGACCTATCGTATGAGAAACTACCCACAAATATCTAGGGTCATGCTTAACATGTCCAGTCCTCAGGGAATTGATAGGCAAACTTATTTATCACACATGAGACCAAACATTGTTATGCATTTAGTGTAGTAAGTCAGTCTATGCATGAATTAAAGAAAGACAAATGCAAGCAGTTAACAAAAGCTAGTGACCTAGAGAAGCAAAAAACAAGATAAGGATCTTATTTTTTTCCCTTTACTGTCATGTTTTGGTTGTTTTCAAAGAGTTTCCGGTGTTACATGTGCCCCCACAGTGTGGTGATCTTGCCCGCAAAAGTATGGGAAATGTGCATGCATTTAGGCGCCCCAACACAGCTTTGTTACATAGGCCACACCTCTATGTTGACTTGTGTTCTAGTATCTTGTCCATGGGTGTGGGCAAATTCCACACAAGTGTATATAGCACAGCAATGAACAATGATCAAGGGCGTGCGGGAAAAAAGAGGTGTGGATGACACCACAGAAGAGGTACAAATAGCAAACCAGCGCAATTATCAAGTACTAGGTCGCTACAGAAGCATGGATACAGGCATGGGTGTTGGGGACATGAATGTTGCTGAGAGTTGTGGATGATGTAAGTGCAGTAATTCTGGGGGAGCTTTGGATGAGATTTCTCAGTTCAAAACAAAAGGTGGGTGCAGATAGCACCATTGAC
Source organism: Vigna unguiculata (assembly GCF_037176805.1). Taxonomy (NCBI): domain Eukaryota; kingdom Viridiplantae; phylum Streptophyta; class Magnoliopsida; order Fabales; family Fabaceae; genus Vigna; species Vigna unguiculata. The sequence continues at coordinate 8,584,003 of NC_140801.1, forward strand.
AGTGTAGATAAAAATTTGAGTTAAAAAAAATTATATCACCTTTTCCTTTTCTCTAGAGCACAAAATTATTCAGCCTTCTTCGTTCTAAATCCTATTTCTTCTTCCTATTTTCCCATACCCATTCCAAAAGCCACCCACCCACCTCCATTATCATCACCTATCTTTATAAATCCTCCAATTCTCATTTCCACCAAACCTCCATTAAAGCACTATTCATCATCTTCGCCTACACTTCATCTCACATCCCATTATGTCTTCCAAATGACCTCAGAAAGAGAATGGAAATCCATCAAAGGAAGCACCCAAAATGCAAAGGATCAGGATCTAAACATTTCATCTTCCTTGGATTGGATAGCCTTTGGATTTGAAAGCCTAGGGGAAATGTATAATTCTCTCAATATTATACAACTCTTCCCTATGTTTATTGGGATGAGAAGAACTGTGGAAACTCTTGGCTCTGAAGCTGATGTTGATTAGATGTTTACCAATATTGGTTAGAAAGATTTTGTTCAAATGATGTCCTATCAATGAGGTTGATGATGACCATGGAATTCCTAAATCCTTAATTTGTGGGAAATTTGAATAGTCTAGATGATGAGGGTTTCATTTGTTTTCACTTATTAATTTAAATTCCTAAATTCTTTATTTGTGGGAAATTTGAATAGTCTAGATGATGAGGGTTTCATTTGTTTACAGTTATTAATATACGATCACAACCTTGATTTAATAATTGTCAACTCCACCTTTTACAACCCTAGTTTCATAGGTGGACGTGATAATTTTGTTGACAAGCAAAGAGACATGGACTTAATAGACATGATTTTACAAGTTGACACACCCCAAAAACCCTCCTTGATACATTACTAGTTTCAACAGTGTTTTTACATCCAACAACCAACACTAGTGCGGCCTTAAGACCTGCTTTCAGGCCTAGCTATGAATGGTATAACAGCACATGAATAACATCTATGGTTGGCACACAGCATAAAGTTTGTAAAGTATTCCCTTTAGAATTGACCACAAAAAGATAAAACTATAGCTCCAAATTTGTAACATTTTATGGTTATATAAAAAACAAAGATAGAAACATCAAATCATATAGTAGGAACTATGAAATAGCAACTAACCAACCAATCCCTTGCAGCTTCATACATTAGTAGCCTTCCCAACTCGGCCAACGCATTTCCTACAACATTAGAAACTTGAAGTGTTAGTGAATCATTTGATTAACTAATCCAGAAATTTTAACCAAGTCATCTTAAAGTTTAGTAAAATAGTGAGATTAGTAAATAAATAAAACAAGCAGAATGAAGGCAAGTTGGAAAACTTTCTATGAATTTGGCTTATCTTCTGTTTTCATTTTTAGTTTATATGTTTTCTCCAAAATGCCATATTGTTTCATTTAGCTTCTCATTTTCAATAAAGTAAATGATTAAAACAACAGTTTGTTGATTTACCATTTTCTTTGTAAATTTTTGAAACAATAAAGTTAAATAACATTTTGTAATTCATGCTGATAACATACCTATCAATTGAAAATGAAAACATAACACAAACCAAATGTACCCTTTGAAATTGAACATTTCAGTGAATGCAAAATTGATGATGCAACTCACTAGTCCATCCTACTCAGAACATGATTTCCTAAGGGAAAAACGCCATCATAGTCTAGTTAAGATGTTCCAGTTCCAGGTTCCCCATCATACTTAATTTCATCAGTTTTCTTTCGTGCTGATTAACAGTGACAACAGATTGCAGATAAGAATGCCACTGTGAATAATAAAATTTCAAAGCTATCAATCACACTCGACAATAAGGCATTCAGATAAGACTAGCGGTTGGTGGTTGCAACAATTAACAAGACACACTGATTCATTGTTCGCCCACTTAACAGTAACAATTCATGAAAGCAGTTGCTCCAACTGAATCAACAGTTTGCCAAAACTCGCAATCTTGTCAAATTCCAACAGCACGTTTTTGTCAAGAAGCTACAATACCATAAAGCATTAAATGGGAAAGTAGCAATTAAGTTAACTAAAGTGATGATCTGATACTGTTCATTCAGCATTATGTCAGATGTAATGAGCAAATACCAGGTTAACATTGAACTCAAAAATTACAGAATATTGCTCAAAAATGGAACTTTGCTACTCACTGAAGATGGGACAAGGGGTTTGCTCATTCCTCAAAACTGAAACCCAGTGCTTGATCAATGGATGAGGAGGAACATACACCTTCAGAAATCCAACAAACAGTAATCAATCAAAGAGACCACCAGAAAGTACCAACACACATCAACACCTTCCATTATATTTCCCTCGGCAACCAAACCAGCGCAAAACCCGTTTAACCCAGAAGCCAAAACCACCAAAGGAATTCAACAATCCAATACAAACATAAATTAACCATTTAAGCAGTGAGTGATAAATGATCATAGAAGAAAAATTGGCTCCTTTTTTCCACTTCTTTCTCATCAACAAAAACACACCATCAGTTCATAAACCCAGAAGCCAAAGCCATAAGCGAAAAAAATAACAAACAAATTTTCATTATATCAATTAACTAATTAACCCACCATAGATCAATCTCCAAAGGATTAAAAAAATAACTCTGCCCACCTTCCCTGCATTTTCCTTTGTCGGATACCAAAACCCCATAAGGCAAAACCAAAAAGAAATTAAATAAATCCAACAAAAGCCAGAACCCAAAGCCAGAAGAGAAACAATAACAATTCAAAAAAATTTACAACAGATCTTCAACCAGTAAAGCCATCATGGATAAATTTCTAAAGAAAACACATTTTTCTTCAATATAAACCACAACCCCATAAACCCAGAAGCCAAAACCAAAAGAGCAATATAAAAAATGGCCCAAACCCACAGGTAAAACCCAACCAAGAGATAAACCAACGAAACCACCCACCACCCACAAACAACAAAAAAACAAAACTTTTTGCCGTCACTCACTCCATTTCACCTTCCCCGACCCAAAACCATCACATTACACAAAATCACAAAAAAGAGAAGAACACTAACGAGCATTCGGTTCTCGGCAGGGAGCTTCTCCTCCATGGTCATATGAGAGTACACCACACCACACGTGCGCCGCTGAGCACTGGAGCATACGATCTGAGCCGAGACAGAAAGTAGGCAGCAACAACAAGAATAACAAAAGAACGAATAAAAAGGGTGCACATTTTGGAATCAAGAATCGAATCCAACGGGAACAAACATACCCATAAAAAGAATATAATAAAAAAATAACAGCAACAAGAATAATAATTAATGAATTAATTAATTAACAATAAATGTAACGAAATAAAAGGGAAATGAAATATTTAATTTATGATAATTGCCTTTGGGGTAGTGAAGAGAGAGGAGTGAGAGAGAGAAAGAGTGTGACATGTTGAAGAAACTGGTGGCGCATCGGAGGGAAAAGGGAGAGTGAGGTTGAAGATAACGCGGGAAGCAGCCATGAATAGTGTTGTAATCTGGGTTGTGGCCTATGGGGAAGAAGATATGTGCAATTTCTAGAGTAATGGTTGGTCGCGTAGATACATCTTCATGGATATGGATGCAAGAAAACCACTTCGTATTTCTTTTTCATCGTCGAACTACTCATTCATTAGTACATAGAGAGAATAGTTACATTATATTATTATATTATTGAGATGTGTAAATGAATAGTATATTTTCATCATTTATTTTACTTTTAACTTTAGATATAATTAAAAATAAGATATAAATATAAGGAAATCATTTTTTATCTTCTTGGTGTTTAGTACTAACTAGAAACACATGTGTTTTAGTGTTTTTATATATGTATTTTTTAATTTAAATAATACAACTCTAAGAGAATTATTTGAAAATTTAAAAACATGTATGTTTTATGTTATGTTAAGTGGGGAAATTAAATAATTATATTTTGGTGGATAGACACCTATATTTGAATATTATAGAGGAAATTAAGAAAATATTTTAAAATAAAAATATATGAAAGTTGTAAAAGTAGTGTTAAAAATTATGTGACTGTTATTTTAAACAAAATGAGTTATTTAATTATTTTAAAACATAAAAAATTAATTAATTTTTTTATCAAATGGTGCATTCCCTTATGTGTGTAGCATAAAAAGGTACCACGATGAATTAAAAAATACACAAAAGAGGTATAACCTCAATAAAAACATGATATTTCTCAAATTTTTAAGTAATGCATGTTGAAGTTTCCCAAATTAATCACAAAAACATCAAAAACTCGATAATTCACATAAACTCTTTGAAAGATTGTGGAACAAATAAAATCAACATCATTAAATTATAAATCAAAACTAATTATCCCTTTTTTCACAAATTATTGAATTTTTGGGGTTTTAAATATTGAATAGGCCTTTTGAGTAATCACAAAGGTCTGCCAATGAATTCATTTAGTTCTTCATGTTCTTTTAATATAACATGTTCATAAATGAAAGTAATCCCATCCATACAAAATATCATTAAACTAAAGACTTATTATGCTTTGGTAAGAGGTTTTATTCCATGTGTAAAACATATATCTTAGGTTAGCATTTATTTGTATTATACTTGGCACATGTTGTTAACAGTGGATTCATAAAGTATCATTTCAATTCAAGGACTACAAGAATGAAGTTAATGTCACTTAAAATAGTTCATAACTTAAGTTGTAAACTACAGTCAGCAACCCAACATGTGAAAATGCTCCCTGGTCATCTTTTCTTAAGGTGGACTTCTTATGTGCAAATCATATAACATGGGTTTGCACTTATTTACATTTGAGTAAAACAAACGTCTATCAGTGGAATGATTTACTTCTTTGTGTTCTTTTTATTAAACATGTTCTTAAATGAACACATTGCACAGTCACAATTCAAAAACAATTCTTGAAATTTGGGGTTACAAATATCAAATATTAAGGTTGTTCATCAAAGTTACAAGATTTCAAATCCTCAATATAATACTGCATTGATTAAATTGAAAATTTTCCCTTATGATGTTCATTTTCATGTAGATGGACAACTTAGAAGAAATCAACATAATAAGATTGGATGACATTACCTTATTGGATGAACATGTGGGTCTTGGTACTTGTGATCATGAGGATAGTGTTGGCACAATCAATGTTGGTAAGCAGTGTGGCGAACTTCCTTGTCCCAATAACAATTGATATTGTCGTTTATTTTTTAATGAAATGTTAAAGAAATTACTAACTCCATCAACGTCTACATCTTGCAACATTGTATAAAGTTTCATATTGTTCAATTTTAATCTAGAAGAGCCTGAAAACATAACAATTTCATTAAAAATTTCTAACAATCACTTAATTAAAATATCTAACTAAAAGTGTTAAATTCATTTCCTTCCATGTCAGTCCATAACTAAGCTTGGAGACACATCAATGCCTCCACAATATTTGGGAGCAATCTATTACGATGTGGAGTAAGAATCTGACTACCAGTATTGAACGAAGACTCAAAAGCAATAGTTGATATGGGAATTGCTAGATAGTCTCTCGCCAGCATTTGCAAGGTTGGGTATTTTAACCCATTAGTTTTCCACCACACTAAGATATCAAATTGTGCATTTGAATCAAGAAGTATTGCCTCTTCTAAATAACGATCTAATTCTGACTTCAAATTTGGTGTGTCACTTGTCTTTGCAATCTTATGTTTTGCAAAATGTGACCCCCAACTTTCTTTTCTTCCAAGAACACTTACATCCACTACATTTAGCTTTGAACTTTGAGATGAAGCAGTCAATTCTTTACCCTTGACTTTTATGGCATACTCTTTTACCAAATCTTGACAAATAGATTTTACCCTCTCAATTTCATAATGAGAATTTTCTCCATAAATTTGAGGCAAAAAATAATCTAACAAGTTAATTTTGTACTTGGGATCTAATACAATTCCTACAACCATCACCCCGTTGATTACACTCTAATACTTATCAAATTTAGTAATCATGGTTGCAGCCATTTCATGAATAATGGAATTAGGACAAGAAAGTCAACTTAATTTCACATATTTTTGGGGCATTCACAGTTGGATACAAAGTACTAGAAAATAAAAGTGTCATATCATATAAAATAATTCCAACCTTTGACAAACCTCATTTTCCATCATCCAATCACATTCACTAGGTGAAGCTTTGTATTGATTATCTCGTTGTGACAATCTATTAAACACATCTTTGTATTGTGTAACAACTTGAAGCATAAAAAATGTAGAATTCCACCTAGTCTTACAATCAAGAACTATTTTTTTCTTAATTGGAATGTTCACTTAACCACATGTCTCTATAAATTTCTCCTCTCTTTTAGGTATTGTTGTCCAAAAATGAATACTTTCTCTAATCTTTTCAATGGTGTTAGAGATTATATATAAATAATCTTTAATAATTAGATTTAAAATATGAGCACAACAACGCATGTGAAATAATTGTCCACCAAAAAAAAAATAGTTCTAGGTAAAATATTCTCTAAAACTCACTCAATCATAGCCTCATTTGTAATGCAATTATCAACGGTCAAAGTGGACAAGTTTCGATCTAAATTTCAATCCATTAAACATTTAACTAAGACATCAGTAAGAACTCTACTTGTATGAGGAGTAGGTACATAAATGAACATAACATGAAGATAAATATTTTACTAATATATTCATAAACAAGTAAAGAAAATAATACAAATTGTAGTTATATAATTTAGAAACATTACCTCACAAGTCGACTTTGTAGGTTCCATGAAATAGTTATAAAGTGAGGAGTGACCATCATGTAACCTCTGTTTTGGCTACTATAAGTCCACATATCAGTAGTAATTGCAACTCGACTCTGATTCTTTGATAAAAATTTATTATATTCTCTTTTCCTTCATTATAAGTCTTCATAATGTCACTCTTTATAGTGTTTCGAGAAATCCCCTTGAATAAAGGTTGCAAAGCAAGATAAAATTCCTTAAAGCCCATGTGATCAACCATTGACATTGGATACTCGTGTCAAACTATCATCTTAACAAGTGCACACTTTGCTGCTTCTTACTTAAATACATAGTTGTCAACAACTATTATTTCACTCCCTATTTTTTTTTTCCTTTAGAAATGCTTGCTTGATATCTCGAGTTGTTCGAAGTTTGCAAGACCTAAAGTGGGCCATCAAGTGTGATGTCCCTTGCTTTGCCTCCCCCAAAAGGTTTTGAGCCACAATAATTGCAAATGAATTTCCACTTTCCATCTATTTTTTGTTCCTTAAAGTGATTTCATACAACTGAAGTGCGTCTTTTGCCAAGAATGTTATCCTTAGTTTGAAATGAACTTCTAGTTTCTACTTGGGTTGAGTCATCGCCTTTATTCACAAAAACATCATTTGATTCCCCTACCTTTGGTTCACCAACATTAGAGGATTTTTTCACTAGTTCTTCACCTTCCTTGGGAGTAGAATTTTTTTCCGTAAACATACTAAACAACAAACCAATACATATTTAGATATATGATATAAATTTGTTGACATCATTAATTTATAATATTACAAATGCACAAAACCAGGTGACTTTTTAATGTTTCTTCTATAGAAAATTTTGTTAAAAAGGTTTTAAAAATAATTTATAAAGTGAGTATCTTGACATAAGTTATACCTATAATTAATCTTGACAAACCAAAATTGTGCCCCCTACTATTAAAATAACAAAACTCATACGTTAGTGGCTTTCGATTCATACGAACCCCATGAAATAATAAAATAATAGACCAAAATGTTATTAAAATAATAAAACTCATACTATAGTAGTTTTTAATTCATATGAAACTCATGAAAATTTAAAATAATAAACTAGACATTCTGTTAAATAAGAAAACTCATACGAAACCATATTTTTCCAATTCTAAGAAGTTAATAAAATTTAATTCTTAGAATTTAATAAACCCCAACTGCCACGTGCCAAGTATTATTTTGTTGACTCCATTATTTGGCAACAAGCACACCATAACATCACTGTCTATATAAGGTTTGATGTATATGCCCAATTTCAAAAAAAAAGGGAGAGAATGGTGTCAAGGCTTGTAACTGGAAGAAGATAGTGTACCAATACTTAAAGCTCAAAGAATGAAGACAATATCTGCAAGTTAGAAAAAATTAGGTCAAAATCTTCTTTACTGATATAAATATATATGACGGTATTTTGGTAAATAAAAGTTTAGCGGGTACGGATATCCTTGGGTACAGATACTATGATACCCAAACCTGCACCGTTAACATGTGGGTATAAGTACAGATACAGATACTATCCTACCTATTGCGGGTTTTATCCGTGACTACACGTAGGTACGGGTTTTTTTGACATCCCTACTTGCCACTATGGATATTGGTAAACTTTAAAATTAATTACTCACTCAACAACCCTAAACCCTAAACCCTAAACCCTAAACTTTAAATTAATTACTCACTCAGCAACCACGTCAGGTTGTAACCTAGGTTGTCAAAAAATATTATTACAATATCATTTCCAATTCTTTATATTCTTCTTGTAGATTTTAAGGAACAAGGCAATTTCTAACAAAAGAATATGCAAATCTTATAAAAGAAAAAATATTACTAACAATGTTAACTAGTGCATTTTATTATCTTAATGAAATTTAATTTAAATTGATTTAGAAATAACAATCTAAGAGATAACTTTTTATGATTCTAGTCACTACATTGATAACTCAGTTTGAAAATATGAAACAAAACAAATTTGACTTAATCATACTAAAACAAATATGAAAGATTACTAAAAATATGCAACATCCAAAGGCATATTATCAACACTCATCCTTTCTCAACATTCCTCCATAACTTGGTGGTTGCAAACTCATTGCTTCTTCATTAGAAATTCAAAGCTTTTGATTGGAAAATATTTGGTGAACATGTCAATAGCTTGGTTTTATGTATAATAGTAAACCATATTTGCATAGCCATTTTCTTTAACTTTTCTTAAACTAAACAAATCTAGATTAAAAGGCTTTGTATAACCACCGATTAACATTCTAACCAATATAATCTAGAAAAATTCATTTGAGCCAATTTAGTGCCACACCAATAAGAATTATAGGTCTTACTTCACATTCCTTGATTACCACATATGGTTTACCACACCAATAATAAATGTTATATGTTTCTTTCATCGATTACCATACAATTTTGTGTAAAGATCCCGCTAGTTCCACCATTAGAGACTCCAATATGGTTGTCACTCGTTCTTCAAAATCCTTTCTCAGTGGTGTTGTCGGAATGGAGTCCGACATGGAATTCTGCTTTCTACCAAGTTGTCCTAGTTGATACCAATTGATGCAAAGAATTATTTCTAGGAATATTCAATGAACCAAACAAAATCAAAGAACTTATATATTGAAAGTTCTTAAAATTTGTATTGAAAATGAATATAGAGTTACATGGAATTTTTTATTGTTACAAAAGTTGTCTTAAAATGATAATCACATTCCATTTATTTAACTTTTATAATTGAAATAAAGTTATTCAATAAGTAAATGTAACTATATTTCTTACATGAAAATTTTAAAAAACTACTCAATAACTAATTCCAAATTTTCTTGCTTACATGACAAATTATTTCATATCTGTCAATCCCTGTTTCATCAATTTCTTATAAATTTTTGATGAAGATATTAAAATACTCTGTTAGGATAACTCCAATTTTTTTATGGTTTATGTCATCTTAGGTAACCTAAGAACTTTGGGTAATTGTATAAACTTTTGGTTGATGGGGATGTATGATTATATGTTAAAGGGTTAATTATGTTTTTAGTCCCTCACTATTATCATTTTTTGGAAATGGTCCCTCCCGCAAACGTTAAACCATTTTGGTCCTCATGAATTTGAAACTACTGATTTTAGTCCCTAATTTGTGAACGACGTTAAGTCTGTGAGTGCGTGGCAAACGGCGTTCCAGGTAGACTCCTCATAAGGCGACACATGGTTATTAAGATTGAGACACGTGTTGACACGTGTTAAATGGAAATTTTTTTCTTTCTTAAATTAATTTAATTAATATTATATAATATATTAAATGTAAAATTTTAACATGTGCGTTTCATTTTAGAGGGTGCAGACGGAAGGTTTGTCCAAGCATCGAAGAGAAAGATTGTGGAAGAGAGATCCCGAGGTTCTAATGTAAAGGAACATAATTGAAATCAACTTAAGGTAGGTTGATTTGAGTATTTGGGATTTTTGTGTGTACCACGCCATATTTGGGAATTTTTTGTGTTTTAGGGTTTATCAATGAAGAGGAGTACTGGGTCGAAGGGTGTTCCGTCGTCATCTTCTGCTTCTGCGCATGTGGGATCTTCTCAATTTGGAAGAAAAGTTTGTGGTTGTGGCGACTAATTACTGCTTCTTAAAGCAACTACTGCAAAGAATAATGGTAGATTTTTCTTCCGGTGTCGAAATTGGGCAGTACGTCTTTTTTTTGGTTTTTAGATTCGTTAATTTTTTTTGTGGGGATGTGGCAATTTTGTTAAATTTGTTACTTTGTATTGTAGAGTGAATCACATTGTAACTACTTTCGATGGGCTGATGCGGTGGAAACTGAATTGGAAGGGAAGCCTGAGATTGAAGAAGGAGAGAATGAAAATTTAAGTGGCAGTGAGACTATGATACTTCAGTTGGTGCAAAAGAATGAGAAACTAAAGAAGAAGTTATTGGCATAGAGAAAATTAGGAGGAATAAAGCTGTTTTTTTTTATTTTGTCTTGGGGTTTTATCGTCATACTTTGTGTTTTATTTATGTTAAAGTCAAATTGTATGGATTAAGTTTGTAAGCAATTGGTGATTTGTTAAGTGTTATGAACTGCAGAATGTTGAATTTAAGTTTGTGTTATGAACTGCAGAATCTTGAATTTTGAATTTAAGTTTGTTAATCAAATGTAAGTTTATTCCCTACTCCTACCAGTAAATAGTTAATGGCATTGTGAATTGGCAGTAATGAATTTCGTTCATTTGGCTGAATTGGTGAATTGGCAGTAATGTAAGTTTATATATGCACTATGAAAATTAGTGAATTGGCAGTAAATGAATAGTTTTATTATATGCAGTATTAAAAGTTGTACTTTTTCTGTCATTGTTCAAAGTTGTTTTAACGTATATTGGTTTAATAGTAGAAAACACTGGAATGTCAATTAGAGTGGCCAATAGTTAGATATGATAGAAGCCCAGGCCATGAAAATGAATATCCTGGCCATGAAAATTTATAACCTGGCATTAACAGCATCACCCTTTGCCTCTTCTTCAGCTTCCATACCTCCATTAACAACAACATTTGCCTCTTCATCATTTACCCCACCAACACTGGCAGCAACATTTGCCTCTTCATCATTTACCCCACCACCATTAACAACAACAGTTCCTTCTTCTTCATTTACCCCAACACCATTAACAGCAGCATTTGCATGTTCTTCATTTACCCCATCACCATTCACTCCTTCAACAAGTTCAATAACTTGAGTAGAACTTACCAAATGATCAACATAGATCTCAACCTCCTCGTTTCTGTTCTCTGCGTATTCGGCCAACTCCAAAGCATGCCTATCTTCACATAATGGCCTTAGATATCTATCCATTATTCCTTTCTTAAGCTTCCACCACATATAAAGTTCTCCATCATACTTAAAATCCTTCTTCAGAATACCTAATGCTTCGAAGTAGGACCACATGTCTGGATCCAATCCACGCACTACATGTTCCTCTCCACCTTCATAACGCAACATCCTTCCCCATGTGATAGAAGATGACTGAAAAACCCATCTCTCCAACAACCAAATACAGAACCCTAAACCCATCAGAATCAAAACCAACAACTAAAGTAACACACCCGCTGGAAATTGGAAACACCCAATAATTTTTTCCCCCAAATCAAAACCAGCAAAACCCTAAATCAAGAATAATAAACGAAAGCAAAAACACTTACCTCTATTTCCAGCTGATGTTGGTCGAACAACGTCGCCGACAAACTCAATCACGCACCACGCGGACACCCTCCACCATTACTCGCACACCTTTCGTATTCCACTTTCACCACGCAAATGAACAGTTTCGAGGACCAAATGTTTCTCCGACAAAACTATCACTAAATTCACTTAACACTTATGAACTATGAACAAACATTTTACTACTGATGGAAGATATAATGCACATGTTAAAATTTTACATTTAATATATTATATAATATTAATTAAATTAATTTAATAAAGAAAAAAATTTCCATTTAACACGTGTCAACACGTGTCTCAATCTTAATAACCACGTGTCGCCAGATGAGGAGTCTACCTGGAATGCCGTTTGCCACGCACTCACAGACTTAACGCCATTCACAAATTAGGGACTAAAATCAGTAGTTTCAAATTCATGAGGACCAAAATGGTTTAGTGTTTGCAAGAGGGACCATTTCCAAAAAAAATGATAATAGTAGAGGGACTAAAAACATAATCAACCCTATGTTAAATTTAGTTATGTGTTAAATTTAGTTTTTGTACGTTTTCATTTTAAAATGTTTTGCAAATGTTATATTGGTATCATAACACTAGTTTTCAAGTATTGATATCATAACGCTACTTTTCAAGTATTCTTAATCATAATGTAATCTTGAATCTTGTTTTTCAATTTTGTATCAGACATGTGTGTAAGGCAAGTTGGATTAAAAAAACTACTAAGAAAATGACAACCAAACATAAAAGGTGCACTACAAAAATAACTTTTCATTTGTGTTTGAACATATGAATTATGTACAACATAAGATGAAAAGAGAGAGGAGGTTTAGGATTAGAAATAAAACAATAAAGTTTACTTTGTTAGACATATGTTTGGCTTTAGGACTACCAGTAGTAGGTGAATGTGTGATTGTTTATTAGAGGAAAGGAATTTATCATAACTACACTTTGTATGATGTGTATTTATATTACAAGTATGTCATTCATGATGACTTGTTTCAATTATTTGATTTCTTAATTTGAATATTATTCGTTTTGTGAATGAATTTATATTGTATTGAAATTATAAGTGTGAGCTTTGAAGCAAGTACTCATATCCTGCATAATGTAATGAACTAAACAATATGTTCCCTTGGTCGTTAAAGTTGATTAATTCAAGGATATCAAAGAAAACTATCTCAAGTGCTTTTAAGCATAATGTGGTAAGTATTCTTTCTAATTAATGAAATATATTCACATGTAATTGTACCAAAGGAATGTATGGTTAGGTGAAGTGCAAGTTGTTAAAGATTTGACTATTACAAGTGTAGAGGCTGCATATGATGTTGTATGGGAAGCAAATGAAAGTGAAACTAAGAGAGTTTGATATTTGACTCATTGTTGCTATGATATTAACAATATCATTACTAAACATAAAGAACTGGTGGAGAAAAATGACGTTTTGGAGGCAGTAAGGTTAAAACTTTAGCACAAAGTTATCCAATTGAAGGATTTATTGATGGATTGAGAAGGTATTAAAGTAAGAGAACATGAAAGCATGAGGAGGGTAAATTCCAATCAATAGAGAGAATTATTGAAATGGACAATATAGTAGTTGATGAACGTGGTATTGTAGATGAAGTAGGTAAAAATATGAAAGTGGATAATGTAGTACTTTATGAAAGTGGTGTTCCAAATGAAGTTCAATGATAATGTCCAATTATTGAGCCTTCAAACACAATTACAATAAGAACAACCCGAATTAAACAATTAAAAAAAAGAAATTATGGAAAAAAAGTGATAACGTGACATATTTATAATTATAGTTAGTTATCCTAAAGATATAAATTTTTTATGTAATTTTATCCAACTATGCTAAATATTATGGAGTTAACTTTTCTAGATTTTACTTTTTAGAGAAAAAAAATCCAATTGAATTACTTTTGAAGTTGAAGCTTGAAGCTTGAAGGTGACAATTGTGATGGAAGCAATTTAGTTTTCAAGAAATCATTGAAGGAAGCTTTACAATCTATTGAACTTTGCATGAAACCTGCTAGTGCCAATTAAAAAAAAAAAAAAGAACCATATAAAGCTTTGATAAAGTTACTTGTGGTAACCTGTTGGAAGGAGTTGAAGCCTTGAAGAAGAGAAAGTCATTTGACCTAGAAACATGTAATTTGAGTAGTTGATATATGTAGTTAGGTCTTAGTTAATGATGTACAATTGTAAGGACTACATAGTTTAGTATGTCTCAGTTTTAGTTCTCTAATGTCACAATGGTTCTTAATTGTTGTTCTGCACTTGAATTTGATTTCATTTTCTTAGTTCAAATATCAATTTGAACTGGTTAGTACTATTCTAAATTTTATTATGTTCATTTTACTTTCAATGAATTGCAATTTCATGATGTTCATTTATAATGGTTTGTTATTTGATTTTAGACGTCTTTACATTGTTTTTACCGTTGCATTTTCTTTAATTCACTACTTAACTAAACAATTTTACTTGTAGTTGTTGTTTTACTTAAATTTCAATTTTGTCAAACACTTTCCTCTATGTTATACTTTTCAATTTTGTTTTCATTCAAATGGCATTTAGTTTCAATGTTATCACATTTTTTATTAATTCTGTATACTTTCTTTCATTACTTTCATTTATTGAATTTTTGTCTACTATTACATTTTACTTTTCATTTTCATTTTGCCATTTATTTTCGATTGTTATAATGCATTTACTTTTCTAATTACTACTTTTTTTTTCGTTAATTTTACTTTACTTTCATTTTTTTTTACCTATGTTTCATGCCATTGATTAGCATTTTTAGTTTTACATTGTTCATTTACATTTCATTGGTATCAAATCCCCGAAACCTTCATTTTACTATTAGCATTTTAAACAAAATATCACATTGGTCTATTTTATTTCTTGAATCCTTAGTTTGACACCTAGGTTGACATTATTATACAGTTTATCAATTCAATATGAATAAAGTTTGGTTAACGCAATAATGTCAGGTAGTATGATATATTAAAAGAATATATGTCAATG
Organism: Vigna unguiculata; assembly: GCF_037176805.1. NCBI lineage: Eukaryota > Viridiplantae > Streptophyta > Magnoliopsida > Fabales > Fabaceae > Vigna > Vigna unguiculata. Next base: position 8,599,021 of record NC_140801.1, read on the forward strand.
TGTAGGCATGGCTAGTGACCCATAATTGTCATATTACATTGGTTGAAATACTCTTTGTCATATCTCATGAAAGAAGGTTATGGACACAGGGGACTATGAAGTGTTTCGAATGCAGAGGAGACCATTTTCGACGAAATTGTCCGAAACTTTTGGGAGCAATGCTGGATGAGAGGAAGTGTTACATTTGTTGTAAGTCGGGTCATTACGTGAACTCTTGTCCCGAGAAGGGGAAGTTCGAAGTGCCACAACAACAACAAAAGACTCCAAGAGAGAAGCCGCAGGCAGTAGGAAAGGTGTTTGCTATGTTGGGAGCAGAAATGGGTAAATTGGGTAACTTAATTCAAGACACTTGTTTTTCTGTTTAGCGATAATTGTTTGGTTAGGGGGGATGGTTGAATCTGGGAAGTTGGTAGTTGGGGATAACAAAGCTGGTCTTTTGTTGTTTTCTTTGGTTTGGCTTGTTTTATTTGGTTGGTGATATTTACATGGTATGTAAGGTATGATTTGTGATGATGCATGCTGGTGGTGAAATGTTATGTTTGGTGAATGTTATGGTGATGAAGCATGTTATGCTTAATTGTGTGTGTGATGTGTAGTATGAATTCTCTAATATCTGTAAAACCAGGTTGCACTTTTACCCATAGGACTTTGGTGAGTCGGGTAAAAGGGGGGTTTTGTTCTACCGTAAGACTTTGGTCTAAGCTTAGTAACAATGCTCTTACCAGGTTTTGGTGAGCAGGTAAGGGTTGTGCTCTTGTTGGGTTTTGGTGAGCAGGCAATGGTAGTTGCTCCTAAGTTCTAAGGAAAGTAGTGCTCTTACCGGGTTTTGGTGAGAAGGTAAGGGTTGTTGCTTTTTCTCTCCACGAGGCGTTGGTGTTGGTCGCGCAGCAAAATGTTTGGTGTTTGGACAAAACCAAGAGGGAGGGTGAATTGGTTTTAGGTAATAAAATTAATACTTAAAATTTTTTCGAAATCTTACCGATTAAATTAAAAATCAATTCCTTTAAAAGAAATAGTAGATAACATAAAGAGATAGAGAAGAAGATTGAACACAAGTATTTATACTAGTTCAAATCAAAAGATCCTACGTCAAGTTGTTAATCTCTTCAAATAAAGAGATTAACTCAATCACTAACAAATATCAGATTACAATCAGATAACAAATAAATAAGGAAAGAAAACACCTCTCTTGAAGCCACAAGAGATGAACACCTTTCTCTAAATCACACAAAGAACTTTGACCTTAGCTTTCCTAGCAATAACAGCAACACTCAATTTCCTAGAAACCCTCTCAGGAAAAGTTATCGCTCTATCCACACTAAATTTATCAAAGCTCTTTTGAGAACACTTAGAGAACACTCTTTGCAGTCATAACACTTAGCACTCTAGCTTCTCAAAAGGGTATTTTCGAAGTTGAACTGCAGTTCCTTAAATAGGGTTTTCAAAAATTAGGTTAAAAACTAAAACGTCATGTTCCAACTGCTAAGGATAATCGATTATCACTAAGGATAATTGATTATTCATGTAGGTTTTCTGAAAAACAAATTTTGAACAAGATAATCGATTATTTCAGGAGATAATCAATTATTCCAGTAGGATTTCGAAAAATAAAAGTTTTGCACATATAATCAATTATCACTAAATCGATTATCATTAGTGATAATCGATTATCACTGTAGTTTTTCTAAAAATGATAAACATTAGAGAGACGAATGTTATGCTGCTGATTCTAAGTTTAACTAAACTATTCTACAACACACTTATTTTATTTTACAAGATAACATTTACACATTTAAACATTTTGTCTTCATTCTTGCTTGATCATCATTCCTTTCTTGATCATCATTCAATATCACCATGTTTCCTTCTTGTTGCCAACAATCTCTCCCTTTTTTATAATGATCAAAATATGTTTAAAGTATCTATTGCTACCTGCAATTTAGAGACTTACAAAGAGAATGGTTAAGATAAAATAATGTGTTCTTTTAAACTTATTCTCCCTCTTTTTGATCATTTGAGAAAAGGCTAAAGCTCCCCCTAAATGGGATAACCTTTTTACTACACAAGAGTTAGAAAGAAGAAATAATTCTTCTAGCCTTTTGTTCATGTTTGCTATGTTGTCTTCTATGGAGAAGGATGATCCAACACCACTGGAAGATCCAACACCACTGGAAGATCCAACATTTTGTGCAGCAAGGGGTATAGGATGAGTAGGAGGAAGTTCTTCATCTTCAGCTTCATAATTGGGCATGTCATCTCTATGGACATAGGTATCACCAAGAGGAACAAACTTTAGTTGTTTGAGAGAATTTTCAACAATCTCATTTGCACCTACGGTACTTTGACAAAGCTCTTCGGTGGTGTCAACTCCCTTGTATTCGTAAATCCTAGAAATGAAGAGAGAATATGGGAGAGGATATTGCGAGTACCTCTTGGCTTTGAGCATAATGTTAAGGATTAAGCTAGACCATTTTATGGGAACCCGATTTAGAATCCCATACATTTTGAGAAGGTCAGCCTCTAAGCATTGAGCATGATTGGTTCCTCTAGGACACAAAATCCAAACAATTAAATAATGGATGAGTCTTTCATCCATTTTGAGTCTTCCAGCCAATAATTGTTTGCCAACATCCTGTGTTGGGTTGCGTAAGAAGGATTGATAGGCTAAGATTCGATTGAAGCCAATAATCCCATTGAGAATGAATTCAGCAACATCATTGATGGGAAATTTTGCCACATTTTCCCAAATATCATTATCAATGATAATGTCCACTCCTTTTACCCTTGAATAAGAAACTTCATCTTTGATTCTAAGATTGTAGTAGAAAACTCGAACAAGATCGGGATAGTATTTTCCTTGCATTTCCACAAACTGTTTGATGCCTTGGAAGTTAAAGAGAGCGAGAAATTCAAAACTTGTAACTGTGAATTTTCGTGAATTGATGTAATTAGGAGAGATGATTGCCTTGTTTTTCCAAATTTGAATGAACTCATCTCTTCGTTCTTCATCAGAGATCCAGCCTTCAATTGATGCAGATCGGTAGAAGGTTGAGTTGGATGTGGAGCAGTTCGTCTACGGCTAGGAATCTTTCTATGAGATGATTCTGCCATGGTACTGATTTTTAAGAGTGAGAGATTCACTTAGTGGGTCTTTTAGGGTTTCAAAAGAGGGCAAATAAGGAGAAACTTACTTTTCTGCGTGAATAGTTAAAATTGGGGACCATAATTTATAGAGAGAAGACAGCCAATGGTTATAATGAGAGAATCAAAGCAAATATGGCCGTTATAATGGCTAGTTTTTGAAAAAATTTCACCCAACGTCGCACAATAATCGATTATCCTGAGTGATAATCAATTATTGTTTCATGATATGAATTCCAGAAATGATTTGTATGAGTAGATAATTGATTATTGCAAGTAATAATCGATTATTCCATAATGACTTTTAGTAATTTGGACAGGGTCATTATAATCGATTATCCTACTTGATAATCGATTATTCCAGGAGTTTGGAACTTATTTAGGGAGAAGATAATCGATTATTGAGCGCTGATTTACGAAAATTTGGAAAATTGAAGTTTGTTGCTCTTTCAAGAGACTTCTAGTATTCCTAAATCTCTCCTAAGCTCATAAAACATGTCTTTGGCTAAAGGTTTTGTAAAAATGTTTGTCTATTGATGTTTGGTGTCTACATATTCTATCACACAATTTTCTTTATTGATGTGATCCTTTAAAAAGTGGTGTCTAATTTCTATGTGTTTTGTCCTAGAATGCATTGTGGGATTCTTGGTTAAGTTTATGGCACTCGTATTGTCACACTTTAGAGGTATATGATTTAGATAGATACTGTAATCCTCTAATTGTTGTCATCCATAGGATTTGAGCACAACAATTGCCAGCAGTTATTTTGGGGATTGTTGTAAAATTTGGTTATTGCAAAATATGCAGTTGTATTTTGGCCATTATAGCTAGAGCAGTTTCGATTTGGTCATTATAACAAATATGATTGTTGTTGAGTTGTTATAGGATATTCATCATGAGCCATAGGATTTTAACCCATCATCATCCCTCATTCACACCTATAAATAGGTGGTCTTGTGCTCTCCTAAAACACACATTCTCAATTCTCTTGATTCTCTTCTCTCTCCTTTATTTTCTTTTGTTGTCCTGGTTTACTTCCTCTATAAAGAGGAGTATTTTCTTGCTAGTTCTGAGATCCTCGGAACAATCCGGGAAGTTCCTATTGTATCCTGTAGGACTTGCACAACACACTGCAAATAAGTCCTTAAGGACAGTGAATCTACACGTCTCTGGAAGTGCTATTTTGTTTTTGGTTCATCAGTTTTCTAATAGAAAACACATAACATGCCAGAAAATTTAAGGAGGTCAATACCCCAGACATAACTTCTTTCTCATCATAAGCACTAGGAAGAAAAAGAAAACACAAAAAAAGGAAATGATATTTTGACACCATCCATCGTGGCACTTTTTTCAATTGAAAATGTAATAAAAAAATGATCATTGTCTGGTGCACGTGTGGGGAAAAACATTGAAAGAGGGAAAAGTGTTATGCTTTTGCAAAGGCTCGGGAACTTCACCGCGAAACAACTTTTTTGTTTGGGAGAGAAAATGTTGCTTTTTGCAGAGGCTGGAGCGAAAATTATTTGTTGGTATCGCGCAACGAAATGTTTAGCGATTGGACAAAAACCAAGAGGGGGGTGAATTGGTTTTTAATATTAAAAGTTTTTCTAAAAATTTACCGATTAATTTAAATATTAATTCTTTTAAAGGCAATAGTAGATAAAATAAAGAGATAGAGAAGAAGCTTGAACACAAGTATTTATACTGGTTCAGATCAAAAGATCTTACGTCTAGTTGTTAATTTCTTCATATAAAGAAATTAACTTCAATCACTACCAAATATCATATTACAATCAAATAAAAAGAATAGGGAAAGAAAACACCTCTCCTGAAAACACAAGAGATGAACACCTTTCTCTGAATCCCACAGAGAATCTTGACCTTAGCTTTCCTAGCAATAACAAAAGCACTCAACTTCCTAGAAACCCTCTTAGGAAAAGTTATCACTCTACCCACACTAGGTTTTTCAAAGCTCTTTTGAGAACACTCAGAGAACTCTCTTTGCAGTTACAACACTAGCACTCTAGCTTCACAAAAAGGTTAGTTCAAAGTAACTCTAATGTTCCTTAAATAGGAGTTTCAAAAATTAGGTCAAAAACTGAACAGTCACATTCAAACTGACATGGATAATCGATTATTAGTGATAATCAATTATCTCAGTGTATTTTTTGAAAACAAAACTTTGAGCAAATAATCGATTATCTTGGACTGATAATCGATTATTCTAGTGCTTTTTCGAAGAATTGAACTCAACTCAGGATAATCGATTATCCTAAGTGATAATCGATTATCACATTGATTTTTACAAAAACTGCAAGAGTTATGATCTGGATGTTGATTCTAAGCTATTTTAAGCACTTTAAACATTTTACAAGATAGCTTTAAACATAAAACATTTGTCTTCATGTTGTCTTCCAGATGGCTTTTAGGTTTCTTTTATCATCATCAAAATCTTGCTTCAGCATTTTAACTTATCTTTTGCTTTTGCCAACAATCTCCCCCTTTTTGATGATGATCAAAACAATATGTTTAAAGTATCTGCAATCAAAAATCTTACAAGTAGATTTGTTAGTAGCATTGTTTATTTAAACTTTTTCTCCCCCTGTTTTCATCATTAGAAAAAAGTTTAAGAGAAAAGCTCCCCCTCAATTTGACATGGGTAGATAAATAAAATGCAATTTTATTTAAGATCAAACAATTTACAATTGCAAGAAAAACAATAGCAAAGATACAAACACCTAAAATTCTGGACTCATGTCATCTTCTTCATCATATTTATCAAACCCATTTTCTCGATAAGAAATCCTAGAATCAAGTCCTCTAATTAAGCTAGTGACCTCTTCATGTCGGGTAGTGGAGATAAGAAAGAATTCTTGAAGTCTCTAGTTTAAGTTTAAAATGTGATCCTATAGAGAAGAGGATGAGCCACCAATCCCACTAGATGAACCAATATTGGTCTCAAAATGATTGATAGGATCATTGGGAGGGTTTTCTTCTTCTTCATTTTCAGAGGGTGGCATGTCATCTTTGTGAATGTAAGTGTTCCCAAAAGGAATAAACTTCATTTGTTTCAAAGAGTTTTCTGCAATTTTGTTGGCATCAGTGGTTTGATGAGATTGTTCATCAGATACGTTGATGCCTTTGTACTCATAAATGCAAGAGATAAGCAGAGAATAAGGGAGTGGATATTAAGGGAGCCGCTTTGCTTTGAGCATTGTGTCAAGTATGATGCTTGGCCAGTGGATAGGAATATGATTGAGCATAGCATAGATAATCATGAGATCAACTTCACTGCACTGTGCATGATTTGTACCACGGGGACATAAAATCCAGACAATGAGATAATGAAGAAGACACTCATCAACTTTGAGAGGGCCTGCTAGCAATTGTCTGCCTATTTCTTGATCAGGTTTTCTAAAAAATTATCTATAGGCAAAGATTCTGTTAAATCCTTCAATACCTATAGTTAGGATAGGAGAGGAGCAATCTTGAATGGTAAATTGAACAACATTTTCCCAAATATCATCATCTAGAATGATATCCACTCCTTTCACCTTGGAAAACCCCACTCCATCTTTGAATTTGAAATTGTAGTAGAAGGCTCGTACGAAGCAGGACAGTAGGTACCCTACATTTCTGTGAAGAATTTTACCCCTTGTTCAACAAGTAATACAGGGATTGTAAAATGACAGTTGATAAACCATTGGGACTTGATAAATTTGGGAGTGATGAGGGGCTTGTCTTTCCATAGGGTGATAAATTCGAATCTTCTCTCTTCATCTGAAATTCATCCTTCAATGGAGGCAGTACGAGATGCAGTTGGAGGTTGAGTGGCACGAGATGCAGTTCTTCTGCTGGTAGGAATATTCATGCGAGATGCTTCAGCCATTGTTCAAGTGGAGGAGAAAGGAAGCTTAAAGTTCTTTTGAGAAAATGAAGGGTTCTTAAGTTTTTGAGGTGTGAAAAGAGTGTAACAACGACCAAAATAGCTTGCATTTACAGGGAAGGATCTCCAACAGTCAATTACATGCATTTTAATGCAATTCTATCTGTTACAATGACTAGTTTTTGAATTATCCTAGTCTAACGACCCGTGATAATCGATTATCTGAAGGTGATAATCAATTATTGTTTCAAAAGCCGAGTAAAACATGATTTCTGAGGAACCGATAATTGGTTATCTTAAGTGATAATCTATTATTCCAGAATGTTTTGAAATTTTGGTTCAGAAGTTGTGATAATCGATTATTGTGTGCAATAATTGATTATTCAATAAAGTTTTGGGATTCTTAAGGGAGGCTGATAATCAATTATTGTACATGATAATCGATTATCGTCGCGCTGTTTTTCGAATTTTGAAGGAATTTGAGTTTTAGCACTTTTAAAAGATCTCTAATATGCCCAAGTCTCTCCTTAGTTCATAAAATCTATCTTTAGCTACGGGTTTGGTAAAGATATCAGCTAATTGATGCTTTGTATCTACATATTCTATCTCACAGTTGCCCTTGCTTATGTGATCCCTCAAAAAGTGATGCCTAATTTCTATGTGCTTTGTTCTAGAATGCATTATGGGATTTTTAGTTAAGTTTATGGCACTCGTATTATCACACTTTAGAAGTATATGATCTAAATAGATATTGTAATCCTCTAATTATTGTTTCATCCATAAGATCTGGGCACAACAATTGCCAACAACAATGTATTCAGCCTCAATGGTTGATAAAGCTACACAAGCTTGTTTCTTGGAATGCCAAAAGACTAAGGAACATCCTAAAAGATGACAAGTACCACTGGTACTCTTTCTGTTAACTTTACAGCCACATTAATCAGTATCAGAATAACCTATTAAACTAGGGGATGCTCCTGAAGGATACCAAAGTCCAAAACAAGTAATTCCTTTTTAAGTATTTTAAAATTCTTTTTACAGTAGTAAGATGTGATTCTTTTGGATTGGCTTGAAAACGAGCACACACATACAAATTGCATAATATCAGGCCTACTTGTAGTAAGATATAGCAAAGAATCTATTATGCCTCTATACATAGTCTGATTTACCTCTATACCAGATTCATATTTGTCTAAATAACAAGAGGTTCCCATAGAAGTACTTGCTTCCTTAGCAGTATCCATTCCAAATTTCTTAAGTACTTCTTTACAGTACTTAGACTGAGAAATGAAGGTTCCATTTTCCATTTGCTTAATTTGCAGACCCTAAAAGAATGACAATTCACCCATCATTGACATTTCAAACTCTCCCTACATTATGCTTGCAAAGTCCTTACATAGAGAATTATCAATAGATCCAAATATTAGATCATATACATAAATTTGAACTAGCAAAATATGTTCACCTACTCTTTTAATAAACAGAGTTAAATCAATTTTTCCTCTTTCAAAATCATTTTCTAACAAAAATGTGCTTAATCGCTCATACCAAGATCTAGGTGCTTGTTTTAATCCATACAATGCTTTCTTCAATTTATAAATGTGATTTGGAAATTTATAATCTTCAAAACCAGGGGGTTGTTCAACATACACATCTTCTTTAATAAATCCATTTAGAAAGGCACTTTTAACATCCATCTGATACAATTTAAATTTCATTAAAGACGCATAAGCAAGGAGTAAACGTATAGCTTCTAACCTTGCATCTGGAGCATATGTCTCATCATAGTCTATACCTTCTTCTTGTCTGTATCCCTTTGCTACAAGTCTGGCTTTATTTTTAGTGATGTTTCCATCTTCATCCAGCTTGTTTATGAACACCCGTTTTGTTCTTATGACTAGATGAGAATCATCCCTAGGAATGAGTTCCCAAACTTCATTCCTTTCAAATTGATTCAGCTCTTCTTACATTGCAATGCACAATTGATCATCTTGAAGAGCTTCTTTTACATTTTTGGGTTCTATCTGTGAAACAAAAGCAACAATCATACAGAAATTTGACATATTTCTAGTAACTACTCCCTTTGATATATCTCCAATTATATTGTCCAGAGACAATCCCCTAGGTGATTTTCAGCTTTTCGCAAGATCTTCAGGTTTAACTAGTGGATTCTCATTTAGGTACATCTCATCAAGAGCTTCTTTAAGATATTATTCATCACCTGCATTTGTTTTATTTAACTCAAGAGGATTGTCCTAAAGGTCCACAATTTCATCAAAAACAACATGCATGAATTCTTCTACATTTAATGTTCTTCTATTAAAAACTCTATAGGCTTTATTGGTTAATGAATATCCTAAGAATATAGCTTCATCTACTTTAGAATCAAATTTACCCAAATTTTCTTTTCTATTGTTTTGGACAAAACATTTGCATCAAAATATTTTTAAATGTGCTACATTAGGCTTTCTTCCTTTAAACAATTCATAGGGGGTAATTTTCAAAATTGGTCTAATAAACATTCTATTTAGTACATAACAAGCTGTGCTCACAGCATCGGTCCAAAAATATTTACGCACATCATATTCGTTCAACATTGTGCGAGCTAGTTTCTCTAAGGATCTATTTTTCCTTTCTACAACTCCATTTTGTTGAAGAGTTCTAGGTGCAGAAAAATTATGCATAATCCTGTTTTCTTCACAAAATTTTTCAAACAATTCATTTGGAAATTCCCCACCATGATCACTTCTCAAAACTTTAATTTTTAAATCCTTTTCATTTTGAATCACTTTTGCAAATTTCTTAAAAGCTTCAAAGGCTTCACTTTTTAGTGTGAGAAAGAAAGTCCAAGTATATCTTGAGTAATCATCAACAATAACAAGAGCATAGTAATTTCCCCCAAAGCTTTTTGTCCTTGAAGGGCCAAACAAATCCATATGCAAAAGTTCTAAAGGCTTTGATGTAGAATTCACATTTTTTGAATGAAATGATGATTTTACTTGTTTTCCCTTTTGACATGGAGCACATAGTTTATCTTTTTCAAACTTTATTTTAGGCAATCCAATAACTAATTCTTTAGAAATTAATTTGTTTAACTGTTGCATATGAATATGAGCAGCTCGTTTATGCCACAACCATGTATTTTCTTCTTTAACAACCAAACAAGTTATATCACTAGATGATGCATTATTAAGATCAATCAAGTAGATGTTATTGTGTCTCATACCTTTCAAGGTGGCTTCCTTAGAGTCCTTTTGATAAATAGTGTAGTAATGACTCTAAAATATGACTTTAAGTCCTTTATCACATAATTGGATTATGCTGAGAAGATTATGCTTTAGTCCTTCCATAAATAGTACATCCTTGATCTCCAATGTATTTCCTCCACCAACATCACCCGTTCCAAGTATTTTTCCCTTGTTGTTATCCCCATATGTAACAAATCCTTATTCCTTTCTTTTAAAGTTCTTATACTTCCTTTTGTCTCCAGTCATGTGCCTTGAACAACCACTGTCAAGATACCACATTGATTTCCCGGATTTAGAAGTCATCTGCAAAATAAGGAAACAATTCATTTAGGTCCCCAACAACTTGTTTGGGTCCTTGGGGTTAGAAGAAAAATATCTACCTATGAACAGGCACCCAATGATACTTACCATTTGGAACACCAAGATGTTTAATATTGCATTTATTTTAAGTATGACCCTTTTTCATGCAATAAAAACAAGTAGCAGTACATGCATATTCATTCATAGTATAAGAAGTTCCTTTTTCTACCCAAACCCCGCGAGTTCTTTTAGTTTTATTTTTCTTATTATGATTATGAGCATGCTTGGTCTTATTTGGATTTTTCTTAAGATCAAATTTTTCACAGTTTTTATTTTCCAAAGTATTTTCAAGATGTTTCTCCAAAATACATATATCAAACATGTAACTTTTACAGGAAGCACATTCAACAGTTTCTTTTTCTTTGTTTCTAATATTGAAATTTTATTTTTTAAAATTTCTTCTTCTTTAAGAGATTTTTCAAATTTACTTTGCAAATCTTTAAAATCATATTTTAATTTTCTATGAGCAGTATCCAATTTACTAGATTTAACAAGTAATTGTTGAAATGCATCGTAAAGATCATCATAGTCATTTCCATTGCAAGTAGAACTTACCTCATTGTCAGAATCATCATGATTAGCCATCAAAAAGAGATTTGCTTCTTCATTATCAGAATCACTAGAATTTGATGTGCTTGAGGCATTATCTTCCCATGCTATGAATGTTTTCTTCTTAAAGAATTTTCTGCCTTTCTTTTCTTCACTTTTCTTTGAGTTTGGGCAATCAGCCTTGACATGTCTAGACTTTCCATATCCGTAGCACTTGAAATTTGAGGATGATCCTTGATTTTCCTTCTTGTTGTTCTTGAATTGATTTTTACCTTTGGCCTTCATGAATTTTGTAAACTTCTTGATCATTAGACTCAGATTCTCATCATCATCAGAGTCTTCTTCCTCTTTCTGCTTTTTGCCTTTTACCACTTTAGTTTTAAATGCAATGTTCTTATTTCTTCCAATATCTTCTTCTTCATTTAATCTACCCAGTTCAAGCTCATGCTCCCTTAGCTTTCCAAATAGGGCTGCCATCGTCATCGTTGCAAGATTTTGTGACTCCGTGATGGACGTCACCTTTGGCTGCCAAGTCTTGTTCGAGGATTTAAGAATTTTTATATTTAATTCATCAGTGTCAAAAGTTTTACCTAGACCTGTGAGATGATTGACGATGTGTGTGAATCGTTTCTGCACATCGTAGATAGTTTCTCCCTGTTGCATCCGAAACATTTTGTATTCTTGTATTAAGGAGTTCTTGCGTGCCCTTTTAACGTCATCTATCCTTCATGAGTCACACGCAAAATTTCCCACATATCTCGTGCACTAGTGCAGACAGAGATCCTGTAAAACTCATCCAGGGTTAAAGCAGATGAAATAATATTTATTGCCTTTACATCGTACTGAGCTTGTCTATTTTCATTTGCAGTCCATTACGAGAATGACTTTGATTCCTGCACATCATTTACAACATTAAAAGGTACAAATGGACCATTTAACACTGCATCCCAAATACCTATATCAACAAATTCCAGAAAAATTTTCATCATAACTTTCCAGAAAGGATAATTTTCACCAGTAAAAAGAGGAGGTATGCTGATAGACGCACCCTCAACAAAAGTTTGATTTTGTCTAACCATTTTCGAAAAAAAAATTGAATAACTATCAAAGCAAGCTCTGATACCAATTGTTGGTATCACGCAACGGAATGTTTGGCGTTTGGACAAAAACCAAGAGGGGGTGAATTGGTTTTAGGTAATAAAATTAATACTTTAAAATTTTTCCAAAATTTTACCAATTCAACTAAAAATCAATTCCTTTAAAAGAAATAGTAGATAAAATAAAGAGATAGAGAATAAGATTGAACACAAGTATTTATACTAGTTCAAATCAAAAGATCCTACGTCCAGTTGTTAATCTCTTCAAATAAAGATATTAACCCAATCACTAACAAATATCAGATTACAATCAAATAACAAATGAATAAGGAAAGAAAACACCTCTCTTGAAGCCACAAGAGATGAACACCTTTCTCTGAATCACACAAAGAACATTGACCTTTGCTTTCCTAGCAACAGCAGCAGCACTCAATCTCTTATAAACCCTCTTAGGAAAAGTTATCGCTCTACCCATACTAGGTTTTTCAAAGCTCTTTTGAGAACACTTAACACTTAGCACTCTAGCTTCTCAAAAAGGTATATTCGAAGTTGAACTGCAGTTCCTTAAATAGGGTTTTCAAAAATTAGGTTAAAAACTGAAACGTCATGTTCCAACTGCCAAGGATAATCGATTATCACTAAGGATAATCGATTATTCCAGTAGGTTTTCTGGAAAACAAATTTTGAACAGGATAATCGATTATTTCAAGAGATAATCGATTATTCCAGTAGGATTTCAAAAAATAAAAGTTTTGCACAGATAATCGATTATCATTAATGATAATCGATTATCACTGTAGTTTTTCTAAAAATGAGAAACCTTTGAGAGACGAATGTTATGCTGCTGATTCTAAGTTTAACTAAACTATTCTACAACACACTTATTTTATTTTACAAGATAACATTTACACATTTAAACATTTTGTCTTCATTTTTGCTTGATCATCATTCATTTCTTTATCATCATTCAAAATTACTAGGCTTCCTTCTTTTTGCCAACAGTTGATGCGCTAGAAAGGTAGAGTGGTTGGTTATGAGAGAATGACATATCGTTAAATATTACTTGAATTAGTTTGCAATTGCTTTGTATTTTGTTGTTATATGTTCAAACCTTGATAGGCACTATATAGGTATGCATGATGTTTTATTTTATTTTATTTTATGTTATGTTATTTTTTTGAATAGACAATTTTCAAGGACAAAAATTTTTTAAGTTGGGGAGAATGTAAGACCCGAAAAAATTTAGAATAAATAGAAATCAATGGTCGAAATTAATTAAGAATAGTAATTTATTTAATTTACTGGATTATGAAATATAGAATAATTATTTAAGTGATTGTTTTATTTATTTTAATGATTTTATTTAACTATGAAATATGAAATAGAGTTGCTTATAAACGTGTTGTGCGCTTTAAAATCTGATTAAGTAGCTAGTTCAATGGTTAATGTTGCGGTTGGAGTTGGCACAGGGAGCGAACTCCACTTTTTGGTGGGGCCCATGTAAAATCTTTTAATTTTCTCTCTCCCGTTTAGTGCACCTGCAGTATCAAGTTTACGTTTTTATTCTCCCTAACTTCTTTTAGTTGTTTTCTTTCTTTCTCTCTCTCTCTCTCTCTCTCTTTTTGTTTCTTCACTATAACACACAATGATATATTATTCACGTGATTTTTGTAACTTCCCAATTAAATAGATAAATCTAATTAAATAAAATGTCGCATACATAAAATATTTAGAGAGTACGGAGTTTGGGGTATGAAAGTTTATAGTTATCCAATCATACCCACACTGAAATAGAGGCACCACACTGCCTAGAACAAAATAGTAAAGTTCCATAGTAGTTCAAAGACTTGCCCAAGACAGAGGATTTACAAAACTAAATAAACCTTCTTTAAATGTGGGCTCAATAGTGATTCCAGTACCCATCCATGATCATCAAGCTGTAGCATCCCCATTGTCACTGCGATTGCCAGGGGTTCCTGATGAGTGCGTATTTTTGTCCTTATTCAGTGTTTAATTTTGGGTATTTAATTGAATTTATGTGCTTAAAGAGTGATTTAATTGATAATTCTGATAATTAGGTTGTTTGAGCTTGTGTGATAAAAATGTCTTAAAAAGTGATTTTTAGTTGCATAAATTATTTTTGGATATTTTAACATTTGTCGATGCAGCTGAAGTTAAGATTAAGCTCATTCAAGGTGGGAAAATAAATTGATTAAAGTTACAAACCACCTTTAAATAAGGCTGAAATTAACAAGTTCTGGAAAAATCACTTTTGCACCCCATACAATACTTCTACACCCCTACCTTTGTCTATTTTCACCACCCTTTCCACTCCTATTTTCACCCACTTATTAAACTAACCAATCAAAGAATGACATGTGTCATGATCCAGCAACTCAAAATTCAGCCAATGAAATAATGCCACGTCATCATCATCTTCTTCCCTCAAACCCTAGGCACCTTCATCCAACAACAGCCTTGCACCTTGCAGTTGCCACCATCATCTTTCGTGCCTACAACTTGCCAGAGAAGGCAAACAAGCGCTGCCCAGTCGGAGTCAACCATGTTAACCATCACCACCGCGAGCACCTACAACGCATAGCAGCAGCAGCGACGAGCAACACCATCACAACAACACCTGCAACAGCCTTCACGTTCACAGATCTGCATATGCGAGCCAGAACAGAAACGCGCACCATCACCACAGCGAGTTCCTGTTCCACAATAGCAGCCTGCACCATTTCTGCATCTTCACCATACTCAAGCCAGCTTCCATCGTGAATCCTTCACACTGTTGCCACCATGAACCTACAACTCACCAGTTGCACCACTCCCTCACGAGCAACATCACAACGGCACTACAGTTCAGAGCAACGCCGTTTCCATTACGGCAGCCGCCACTAGAGCAGCCACCGTTCGTCGTCAGCCGTGCAGCCAAAGGAGTCCATGAAACCCTAATGCAACAAACCCTAATTCTAGAGAGAGTCTCTATGCCACGTGTCAGCATCTGATAGGGCAGTCAACTGGTCAAAACTGGTCAAATTTGGTCAAGTGATCAATGGGGCAATCAACTCTAGTCAAATTCTGGTCAATATTGTAAAAATGGTTAAATAAGAGGGGTAGATTTGGAAATTGGACACAAAATTAAGTTGCTAATTAATTAAATAAAGATAAAATATTTTAGCAACAGAACAGATAAAGCCCAAGTCCAGTCGAAGTCCTATATAAAGAGACCAAGGGGGAAGCAGAGAAACAAGCTCAACACTTCGGAGTTTTGGAACCCCTTAGGGGGAGCCTAATTTTGTTTCCTTTTTCTCTCTTTTCTTCTCTCTATTCTTCTTTTATTTTTATTTTGTATTCCATGGATTGCTAAACTTCTTGGGTTGATTCTATTGTAATTTCATTATGAATTCTGAGGTTAGAATGAAATAATTTCTTTGTTCTTTTTATTATTGTTGAGGTTTTCATTTATCTATGTCTTTTATCTTTGAATCATGTAAGAAGTAATGATTTTAAATCTATAGGCATGTTGATCATATGAGTCCAAGGGTTTTTAAATTGAATTGAGACTTTACTTTGATTTTATTTAGAAACTTTCATGTGATTAAATGAGTTTTTACTAATAATTGAGACTTTACTTTGGTTAAAGGTATTTACTCTAACTAAAATTAATTGAGACTTTACTTTGATTAATTAATCTTTTTATTTGGTGAGGAGATAAAAGAATAGACATGATTAGGCATAGTAAAATTTGATTGAGACTGTACTTTGGTTGAATTTACCGTGGATAATCTAAAAGTTCTCACTTTTAACTAAGACTGTACTTTGGTTAAAAGTGAGAACGCTAACAAATTAATTGAGACTTTATATTGATTAATTTGTAAATATATAACAATAATTAATTGAGCAATAATCTTTAGATAACCAATGATGAATCTATTTTGAAAAAGCAATGGAATCAATCTATTTTCTTTACTATTGTGTTTATCTCTTTTTATCTTTTCTATTTCTTTCTTGTTTATCTTAATCCTCCTATATTTTTATTATTTTATTTGACTAACTCTTTTGTATAGTTTTATAAGAACTAATTTGTTAAAAATCAATTCCGTGCTCGTTGGGAGACAACTTTAGGTTACTTTACCCTTTCTATTTTGTTGACTACTTTCTTAACAATACTGAAGTTGTTATAGCTTAGTAGTATTAATTTGATCCCAATGACAGCGTTATTAGTTCCCACATTTGCTCACATCAATAAATTGATGATCATCGCAAAAGGAGAAAAACCACACACAAACATACAAGCAAACAAAAGGGTAAGCTAGAGTAAAAAGATTCTTTTATCATTACAACTCAACATGCAATTCAAAATCAAGAATACATATTAGACATCCAAACATATAATAGCAAACAAAGATAAGACCTTAAGACTCGTCTATCCGGATACATATGATGAGGCATCATCACTAACGTTCGTGGAATTACGTCTTGGTCGTGAGGCACCACCACGAAAGCTTCGTGGGATTATGTCCTGGCCGTGAGGCACCACCACGAAACCTTCGTGGAATTACGTCCTTACATGAGGCACCACCACAAAACCTTCATGGAATTACGTCCTTACATGAGGCACCACCATGAACTCTCACCACGAGGTTCATGGAATTACATCCATTAGATGAGGCACCACCATGAACTCCCCCTAGGAGGGTCCATGGGATTACGTCCATTAGATGAGACACCATCATGAGCTCCCACTATAAAAGTCATGGAATTACGTCCTACCCATACCTTGTCCATGTCTTACCAACCAATCATAGAGTCCCCATGCATACCAAACTCATGTCAATCTATATAAATGATCAACCATACAAATATATATCATACCAAGCCCATGCCAAACACATCAATTCCAGCTCATAACTTACATAATACATGCATATTCATACCCTTCATGTTTAAAATAGACCAAGTCAAATAAATCATTCAACCAACAACTATAAACACGAAAACATACAATCCTCCAAGCACGATGTTGTCAACCTCGCTTAAGCCAATAGCTCTTGCTCAGGCGAGAGGGATTCCTCGCTCAAGCTAACAACTCTCGCTTGGGTGAGATCTCGAGCAGGGGGCACTTCAAGTTCTCGCTCAAGATAGGGCATCTCGCTCAGGCGAGAGGCCTTCACTTAGACGACAACTCAAAACAAAGGAGGGGGTGAACCATTGTTATTCTCGCTTAGGCGAGAGCTCCTCACTTAAGCGAGAGCTTCTCATTTGGGTGAAAAACACACTCGCCTATGTGAGATTAGCAGGACTTCCCTGTCTTTCACGCGAGCAAAACCAGAAACACATAGTTCAAACCATCAACCAGCTTAGTTTCGTGCAAGCACAACTTCCACAAGGCATTTGAAAACACAAATTCACCAAACAAGCCAAAATAACTTAAAATACGTGAAACCCTAAATTCCCTTACCTGGAAAAGCTTAGCCAAAAGACTTTGACTCCTAAGCCCATGAACACAACAGCTCCCAAAGTAGATTCAAGCGCTGAGAACAGTGGCACAAGAAGGAGACGAGGTTACTATAGTGAACCTTTGTTGGAAATCACAAAATGCAACTTAGAAAAGAGACATTACGAGTTGAGAAGTAACTTACGCGGAAGAAAAAGGGTTTGAGCGAACTTGACGAGGGTGGAGACCAAACCCTAGCAGATCTTGCGATTGTATTTTCTAAGAGGAGGAGAGAAACTAATTTCTAAAAAGTGGCAACAATGAGAGTGTTAGGCTGGTTTCATGGTTATGGACACCCTATGGGCCAACTCGAGGCCCAACAGACTAGGGCATCCCTTAAAGTGGGCCTTACAAATTTCTTTTCAAATAAAAGACACAAAGATCATTGGTTTTATTTTATGAATCTGGTTTTATTTTATAACCTTAGCAACTAAATAAAAATATGAAGGAATATATTCTAATTGGTTTTGATTCTAGGGTTTGGGGTAGGGGAAATTAAATACTCCAGTTTAAGGTTTAGGTTGGGGAAGGAAAAAGCTTTAGAAGGAAAGAGAGAAGACGGCAACCGAGGGAAAACGTGGAGAGTGAGGTGAGGCTACGAGAGTAGTCTCTTGCGAAACGACTACACGAGGTAGGGGAAGCTAACCTTGTTTTCTTCTCTTATTTTCTTGTTGTTTATTTGATGAATGAAATGGGAAAAGCATGCATGTGTAGGGGAAGCTGAATTTATCTATACTCATTCAAGTTCTTGTTGTTTGATGCATGAAAAGTGGGGAGGTTCATGGGTGTATTTTGTGTTGCGTTTTCAGAGTTTAGAATCTATTCATGAATGTTTAAATCTCATTGATAACTCAATTTCTTTACCTTCATATTGAAGCTTATTGCACTCACTTGGCATTTTAGTTTCTTTTATCTTTCAATCTTAGCTTATAAATGTGATATTTTAAGTTGTTTTTAGAAGTTGTAGTATCGCCTAGCGGTATTTATTACCGCCCAGCGCATCTTAAAGGAGAAATTTCCACTGTCATGTTCCCACCTGGCGCTACCCTGCTGTACCCAGGCACTGGCGAAAAAACGTTGATTTTTCAGCACTGACCTTTGATGCTTGTTTTGATCATAACTTTCTCTATAGGTATCTAAATGAGTTGGTTCTTGTTGCGTTGGATTCTACATCAAATAGCTTTAATTGAAGTGGTAGAACACAATTTTTGGAACTCTGTCCGAGATGCATTGTATTTTGGAAGATGGTTGTAGTTACAAAGGCAAAAAACCCACCTCATGTTTTTGTTGAAAATTTGGTGCATTTAGCAAAGCCTTGAAGTAGAACCTTTCTTCACCTAATGTGCTTCTTCACCTAATGGCCCAAAAAGGGAGCTGATTTAGGGTTGGACATCATTGCCACATCAGCAAACAAAACAAAAAAAAAAATATGTGAGGATTGGCAACCACACTCAGAAAAACAGAATCAGCTTTTGCAACTTTTGGTAGGATATTGTTTGGAATGTTCAGGGGCAGTGGGGCTGCACTAGGGATGGCAACGGGGCGGGGCGGGGACGGGTTTCGCTATCCCATACCCATCCCCGCATAAAAAATTCATCCCCATCCCCATACCCAAACCCAACGGGTATCAAACTTTTTTCCCATCCCCATCCCCACCGGATAACGGGTATAATCTTGTACCCATACCCGTACCCGTGTTCTAACTACTTCAATATTAATTTTTATAAAAGAAAAAAAATTACGGTAAAGAAAACATAATATTATGAAATATTCAATATTAGGAGAATTTTCTTCGATGCCAAATACCTTAAAATAAATTATAATTGTTTAAATTTTATATTAGAATACCAAATAAAATTTCATGTGAACCAAAACATTTATTAAATTTGCAAACTACAACATTGATGAACTTAGTTGATAAAATTAAAAAATATTTCAAAAAAATATAAAAGGAAAACAAATATTCAAATTAAAATATATTTTAAATGTTTGTTTACTTCAATTTTTTAAATTCTAATGAGTCTCTTTTTTATACACTAATAAAAGTTATAATATATCACTTGATCAAAATGACACAAAGAACAAATAATAAACATAATAATAAAAGGAAAACAAATATTCAAATTAAAATATATTTTAAATGTTTGTTTACTTCAATTTTTTAAATTATAATAAATCTCTTTTTTATACACTAATAAAAGTTATAATACATCACTTCATCAAAATGACACAAAGAACAAATAATAAACATAATAATAAAATTTTATCATAGATTTTGTATCTTTTGAACTTCAATATATGTTGGATAGTGACAAAAAAATATTCATAGCAATTACATTAAATTTTTATATTGTAGTAAATAAAAGTTATTTATACAATTAAAGTGAAAAAAATTACAGTATGATTAATAGTGAGTTATAAAATAACAAATAATTAGATAGAATATATCGAAATATTATTCTACATGATGAAAATAAACAATAAATAAAAATATTAAAAAACTAACAAATGTGTGTTTTAGAAATAATTTGAGAGACTATCAAAAGAAATCGCACAAAGGAAATCAAATGTATAATTAAGGTATGATAAAATGAAAAATACCTTAGAGAACTAATTATTAAATTACGTTTGAAGTGGTTAAAATTAAATAGAAATATCATTAGTGACCAAAAAATTTGTCATTAAATTACAAATAAATTAGTAATTAAATTGGTCACTAAATCAAGTATCGATTCGATCATTGAATCAGTCACTAATTTAGTCATTGATTCAGACAATAAATCAACTACTACCACCAATGACGAAAAATAGTGACTGATATGGGTTACTGACTAAATCAGTCACCATTTCATGTTTTTCTTGTAGTGAATTATTATATACTATTCCTAAATATCATTATATATAATATATATATATATATATATATATATATATATATATATATATATATATATATATAATTTTAACCACTTCAAACAGAATTTAAAGTGAAAAAATTACATTATGATTAATAATGAGTTATAAAATAAAAAATAATTAGATAGAATATATCGAAATATTATTCTACATGATAAAAATAAAAACAATAAATAAAAATATTAAAAAACTAACAAATGTGTGTTTTAGAAATAATTTGAGAGACTATTGAAAAAAATCACACAAAGGAAATCAAATGATGTATAACTAAGGTATGATAAGACGAAAAATATCTTAGAGAACTAAGAAAACTTTTCAAATATCAACATATATACTTAATGGTTGAAAAATAACGAAAATTATTTTAATGAAACAAAAGAGTTCTTCAAATTAAACAAAAATTAATAATAATAATAATAATAATAATAATAATAAGTAAAGAATTTTTTTTTTATATTACCTTAAATTGAGAGTATAAACATTCTCATGTGAAAGGAAAATTTATAATAAATAAAAATATTAAAAAATAATATAAATATTCAAATGTGAGGCATAATATTTTTTTTATTAACATACATCATTTTAACATAATTACATAAAGGTTATGATAAGATAAAAAATATATTGGAGATGAGAATGAGTTTCATGACAAATGAAATAATTAAAAGAAAAAAAAATAGAAAAAAAAAAAAAAAAATATATATATATATATATATATATATATATATATATATAAGAGTTACTTGATTAATTGTGAATATTTTAATAATTTAAACGAGAATGGAGATATGACGGGGACGGGTATTATGGCGGGTATATGTTCATCCCCATACCCATCCCCATACCCAACTGAAAAAGTCGGGGATTCCCCATACCCATACCCATACCCAGTCAATGCGGGGATTCCCCGTCAAAACGGGGACGGGTTCGGGCAATACCCACGGGGACGGGTTTATTTGCCATCTCTAGGCTGCACTGTTAAAAAAAAATAGAGAGAACAGAGGATGAATAATGTAATGTGGGGGAAGTTTAGTTTTTTCTGAACTATGTGAGGAGAAAATAGGATGTCTCGAGCTTTTCTTTGGGTTCTATGGGATTTTCAATACAATACTAATTTTTGCACAATGCTATATTAGTGATATTTTGGGGTTAGTTTTATGAGACTAAAATATGAAGATCATGGCACTGTTTTATTGCTTTGAGGATATCATACATTAGGAATATTTCTTCGTTAGTGGCTTGTGTTTCATCATTCAACAATGCTTAACCTATTCAAATTTTTCAAACTAATATGTTTTTGTTGTCCTAACTCTGTTATTATTTACCACTTTCAGTGATTAGTTTGCACTTGTAACAACTTAGGATTCACTCAGTCATGCATATCTACTTGTACTTGTGTGAAGCTTATCTTGCATTCATTTTTTGCATCATTTACGGTCCATAATCATTCCTCATTGGTGCATTTCATTTGATTTAATTATGATTTGGTTGTGCTATTCTTAAGTGTTATTGTTTTGGTTTAGTGCATTGTAACAAGTGTGCCTACATCTGATTCCATATAAATATCTGATTTTAGATTCAAGTGGCATGTTTTATACACTTTGCAGGTCTGATTTCTCTGTTGCCAATTGGGTTCATGAACACTTTCAATTAGCATTACACTCATTACATTAGGAATTAGCTACATTTGTTATTGCTCAATTCTGATTCTGCATTCATGCATTTTTGTTGCGGCAAACTCTAATTTCTCTGATGCCATATTCTTCCAGTTTTATTTTTTTCCAAACAGCAGCAGCATTAGTGTTGTATGTGTAGGGTCTACATTTTCAATAGTGTGAGCGTGGCTGCAGTCATGTTTTCTAGTCTCTCCATTGGGGTGCTTGAGTTAAGCATAAGGGTGTGCAACCAATGGGTTACAGTGGTAGAGTGGTTAGTCCCACTTCATCTAGTGCAGTGTTGAAATAGATGCATGGTGCTTGCATTCTCTTCAAGATTATAGTGTATTCTATTTCATGTTCATGTTGTAGCGTTGGAGAGTTTTTGGTCTGCATTGGTTGGATTCTTTTTATGCATGGTGGCACTCTTTAAGTCTTGCAATTTTTTATATTCTCCTATCATGTTCAAAATTGGGTGGAAGACCCATGGTTTTCAAGTAAACCAACAACCACTTCAAGTTTAGCATTTTAGGGCAGTTTCACGTAAGGGAGGGAGTGGGTTTCGTGAGTTATCACTCACCTAGTCTTTAGTGGGCTACATGAGTTTTAATGAATGTAGGAGAGGTGTTAAGCGTTGGTTGGAAGAGTGGTGTGTGCTCTTGGTCCTTTCATTTTCACGTTTTATATTTAGTGGTTTCTTTGCTTTTGTTCATGTGTGATTGGTACATTATACAAGTGATGGAATGGTGGGGCCAAGAGATTAGGGTGTTCCAGGGTCTACGTGAATTACATGGGGAAGTGAGTGCACACAGCCTTTATCATGTTTGGAGGTGGGGTCATATGCAAATTCTTTTTTTTCTTGTTAAAGCTTTTGGTTCTTTCTTCTTTAGCATTCAAGTTAACTTTTATGTTGTTAAGCTATATGTTAGATAATGGAAGGAAACCATGGGCCCACATTCAACAATGGTTTCATTCTTTATGACTTTGGGGTCCAAATTCACGTAAATACATATGTATTAATTTCCTTTATTTATGCTTTTGGGTACAACCTTGCGTTTCTTTTAGGTATTTATAAAATAGGGAAATTGTTATTTTAATGGTAATAATATTTAATTATTTTTGGTATAGTCTTGTTTTATTAATTTAGAAGATGCAGTGTAGTTTCACAAATGTTTTTGCCGATTAGGTTTTCTTGTCTAAAGAAATTAAAGATTTATTAATTATAATAATGTAAAAAGATCATGTTTAACAAAGTTAATGGTTTTCACATTTTTATAGTTAGAATAATGTAAATATTATGTTTATCAAAACAACAGTGACTATTTAAAACTTTTATCTTATATTTAAGAGAAGGTGGATAATGGCTAGATGTGACATATTTTAGTGTGTTCTTTTGTCTCGCGAGCAGTGTTATCTTAAAACAAGATTAAATAAAAATATTTTCTTTTAAACTAAATAAATAGTGGCTTATGTGTTTTGTTTGGATACCTTGGAGTTTCATTGATTAAACTTGTGTGCTTAAGTTTACTTGAATTAATGATGTCGAGTATTATTTTTCAATGTCTTATTTTGCTGAAGTTTGTTTATATATCATTAATTCTTGTTAGCTTACCCCTATTTGGTTGTTTTGTGTGTTTGTTGTGTGTGCGATGATCGTATGACGTATGTGTTATACGGGAGCAGTTGATAATGCAGATGATTCTAGCAAGAAGTAGACCGTCGAGAGGGTGGGATGAACTCGGGAGTTTATTATCATTTGTTTAGTTGTTTAAAACCAAATATTAAAGACAATGTATTTTTTTATACTGTTCATTGATATTTTAAATTTTTTAGACAATTATGTTTGAGTTACGATATTAATAAATTAAATTTCGAGTTTTTCCTAAGTACATTTTGAAAAATAATCTGTTTCCACTGAAAGTTTACATTTTTATAACTCACCATGATATCCTAAAATTTGGGGTGTTACATTATGAACTTCCAATTTGATGGTTATTATTTTTAAAAACTTTGGTTAAGTCAACATAAGAATTGGTTAAACTATGAATGAAGACCCACTTAAAATTTGTCATCACATGGGATGGACACATGACACTAATCAAAAGGTCTTCCATTATCACTAGAAAAAGATAATGGTTAAAGTACAAATCCTTTTCAGTATATTTATTACAATAAAGTGGTTAAACACATTCAAAATGTGAGATAATTTAACATAAAGATGGATTGTAACAGTTGCGGTCAAAGCATGTGGGACTCGAAAGTAAGGGTGAGTGACGGTTGGGTTGCATTGGATTTGAGTCTAATATGATCAATCCACCATAATCCAAATTTAGTATTTTAAAATCCAATCCAATCATTTAAGTTGTCAGGTTATTTGGCTATGGATAAATCCAATTACAGTTAAATACTGTCGAGGCTTGTTCAGATTTTTTTTTATTCAATCAAATAATAAAAAAATTAACTACTGAATTTAAAAAGTATAATGTCTGAATTTATAAAATTTAATAATTGATATAAGTATATCAACCATTACAAGATTTTAAATTAAAAATGTAAATAATAGATATTTAATTTCATATTATAGTAGTGTCTAGCTTGTGAGGCCCAAATCTTTTATCAAACATGGATGCAAAAAGCTTTTGGTAAGATTTATACAATCTGCAACGATGAAGGCAAGGTTATTATACTTTTAATGGTAACAATTAGGCATTAAAAAAAGTTACAACTATCGAATCAATACTTCTCTTAATATACTTTTTAAGTAACATGTTTTGCAACACAGGAATACTTGTAATGCAAAGAAGAATAATGATTGAATCAAGGTTGGCTTGTTGTAACCATTCCAGGAGCGACATCACGTCATTCTAAAATATGGATCCTGAATATGTCACCAAAACTAAAACCAATAATAGCCCTTCAATTTGGAATGCATGAAATTATAAGCCAGCTAAAAGAATTATTTACTAGTCTTGTTCATGTCTATATTTTTCTACTTAATATCAACTAGAGAATGAAGGGAGGTAAATTTCCCTTATGAAGTCACAAGAGAATCTTTGTGAGTCTTCATGGACATTACAAAAGTAACATGAATAACATATTAAAAGTCCTTAAGACATAGTGTTGTTATAAATTCATCATCACTTTGATCAAGAGGAACATTAAAGGCAACTAACATTGTTGCCCAGTAGACCTCAATCATGAATATAAGGATTACATCATCACTTGTTGCATGATAGACTAAACTATAATTTGCAAACAAATAAATATCAATAACACTCCCAAATGCTTCCAAGTGACCATCAGTCTCACTTCTAACTCAAAGGAATAAACATTTTTTGTCAATCTTAAACCTCTACTCCATAAATGCTTCACTATCCATGTTTTCTCATATACTTTTTTGGATTGCAATATCAATAAGTGATGAGCTTAAATGTAAGTTCCAACCTTTCACCAAGTAGACTTTTACATATACGCAAAGGTAAATGTTCAAAACATGTCACCAAGCTAAATGTTTTTCTTTTATATATAATATCTCACCTTTAATGTTTTCTTCAATCAATGTTATTTTAAGACTAAAAACTTTATGTACCAAAATGAGGACCCATGCCCATAATAAAGGCAACACAAGCAATGATGTCTTCAAAAAAATGTAATGGAGAATCTACGCATTTGTTTGCAACAAGTGCCTTCAAAAAAGACCACAACTGCATAAAAGAAAAGTAGTTAAAACTCAACAAAATAATAAGAAAATTTAATAATAATAATAATAATAATAATTAAAGAAAGACAAACATTTTATATGTATTAAGAGTAAGCAAGAAATTAAATTAGTTATTGGGACAAAATCAATCATTCAAAAGACATTTGAAATGGAATTATATTAACTTAAGTTTTATTTTATTTAACCAACTTTTTTTTTCTTTATTTAATTTAACTTTGTGCCACCATATTTTATTTATTTATAATAGAAAGAAGAACTAAAAATTGATGATTGGCCAAGTGTACTAGATGAACGGAAGCCTACACAAATGAGAGGTGATGGAACTTGGTGCATTCCAAAATGGAGAAAAAATCATGATAAGTAAAAAAAAAAAATACTTCAAGTTTTATTTTAATGGATTTAAGTACACCATTAATGTAATGCAAACTAATTAACATTCTTTGAAAGTTTCACGAAAAGCCTAATGAAATAATCATCGTAACAAATTTTGACTAAGTTTTATTAGTATTTTTGGTATTTCTCCTCAAACAAAGTCAATCTAACAAAGATCCTGATTTAAAGTTACTTTCCTTATTTTTTTTAGTTGTTGAAAGACATATTAATATGATTGGTATAATTAACTGTTTAACATATTTATCCCATTTCATGATAATTACTGTCATTAATTAATATCTTTTGTATTTCTTGTATATATTTTTAATTTTTACATAGTATTTTAATATTTCTTACAATTTGTAAACATTCAATTTTATTTGTTTTTGTTTATGATGTATCAATTGTTCCCGATTTGAAACTAAGTAAATGCCTTATATATATTTTAAAATTAAGTAGTAACCACATGAATAACTATTTTTTGAGGTGACATTTAGACTATCATAGTATCATTTGATTTGCTTTATGTTTCAAATCTTCATTTATTTGGTTTGGTCATATTCATAACAAGTTTATCTAGGTGTTGTGACATATTTATAATGTTAATTATTCTTTCTATATTTTACATGATAATTTGAAGAATGTGGGAGAGGTATATGACAAAGAAATTGAAAAAGCACTTGTCCCATTGGTAAAACATTTTGAATTTATGTTAGGAACAAAGCCGAATCATTCACATGGTATAAAAAATATATCAATGTCAAAAAAGAATGTGGAGATTTTTTTTTCAAAAATCAAGTCTAGAATGCACAAAAGAGAGCACATGATTTAGAGTTACAAATGGTCAAGTTGAGTAACATCATCCAAAACACTAGTGCATAAAACACATTCAAAATCGTCTAATAGGCTTCGATTTCGAGAAAAACGAAGTCTTTCAAAATGCGGTGACATTTTTTAAATTATCTGCATGACCATAGGCTTTAGTTTTAAAACAACCAAAGTCTATACTAGTACTAGTTCTCAATTTTTACCTATGTTGCTTGTTTCTGGTTCATCTGGTGTTATAATTTTTTTTTATAATTTTTCAAGTTGTTTAATACAGTGTTGAAGTTACTGAATGATATTTTTTAAATACCGCAATAGACTTTGGTTGCTAAGGAACCGAAACATATAGTCGAATAGGCTTCAATTATTTTTCAGAATTGAAGCCTATTCCTTTATTTTTTTCATAATTTTTTTATTGTTTTGGGCTTCTCTTTTAGAGACAACTGAAACCTAATGTTGAAGTTTATGCTTCAATTCAAAATCAAAGCCAAAAAACCTTCCTTTTTTACCTCGCCCTGATATTCTTCGGTTTCGGAAACCAAAGTACAATGTCGAAAGCAAGAAGAGACTAACATGTAAGAAAAGAGTAACATGAAGAGACTACAATGTTGTTGCATTGGTGAAAGTAAGAAGAGACAAACATGCAACTTCAATTACTTGAAGTTCAAAACTTGATATGAAGACTACAAAACAAAATAAAACAAGATATTAAAATGGAGATGAAATGTCAAATGGATACTTTATATTGAGAGGTTTATCATTCATTGGAGTGTCTAGCTCTTCAAGTATTCCATCAAATAAAGTAAGTTGTGTTTCTATTTAAAATTTATCATTAATATGTCTATAATTACATATTTACATTTCTAAAATATTAATTATTTTTTTATTTTATTCGCAGGATCAAGATATTTGAAGATATTACTACTGTTATTTTTGAAATATTTCTTTGATTTAAATGTTTCAAGTAGAAGAGTGTCTTTTCTCTCTTTCTCTCTCTTTATATATATATATATATATATATATATATATATATATATATATATATATATATGTATATATATATAATATGTTTGGAACCATCATTAGATTTTTATTATTTTCTGTGTCATTTAAAATATAATGAATAATTTATATTTTAATATCTATGTTTGATGTTATTTATTTATATTGATATTTAGTTTATTATCTTAAAATAATTTGTCCATTTATTATAGCATGGAAGGAACGTTACATATCAACATGATTTCTAATGGTAATGAATGATAACATATTTATTATAAAAAATAATTAATATTTATCATAAAATATTTGAAATTGTAGTAAGATTTTAAAATAGTCAACAAAGTTCATAATGAGTGCTAATTTGTCATTATTGTCTTATATGTGTGTGACAATGTATTCTTGTTACTATTATACAAAATTACAAGTGATAATTATTTTTGTCATAATATAATTTAATTTTAGTGACAATATATTTTTGTCACTATTATGCAAAATTACTAGTGACAATTACTTTTGTCATTATATAGTTCAATTTTAGTGACATTTAAAAACATTGTCACAAATATAAGTGACAAAATTACCACTAGAAATTTATTTATTGTCACAAGGCAACAATAGTGACATATTTATAGATCTTAGTGACAAATATTTATATCACTAAAATTGATTTTCTTTGTAGTTAGTATGGAGGTAAGTTTGTTAGCATAATCAAGACAGAGAGTATGTTTAACAAATAGGCATTGTATGTATACTTACAAGGCATACATATTCTTACAGGTTCAATATGTGTCCTACATGTCTCATCTCTTATGATATGGATGATTCTCTTCATGTATCTTAAGAGGGATATTAATTGTGCTTGCAAAGACACTCCAACACTTAAGCCACCAAGATGTAAGCAATATAATAAATGCACTAAAAAAGTTGACAGTGTTCACCTCGTGAATAATGCATGTTTATAATACTCTAATGAGTTTTTACCTAAATTAGCTAGGTTTATCACTTTTCAATACTTGATTAGTGTTCTTCACATTGTTAATCTTGTTTAGACAAAAACTCCTAGATGATATCAATTTGTATAATTAATACCATCTCAATTCCTTTAGTACAATATACATTGTGGTTTGCAATTACCTGGTATATATAAAAAAGAGCAATAATCACATGGTGGAGGGAAACATGTTTTTGTGAGTAAGAAGTGATTCAACATATAAAGAGATATTCTTGACAATGATATAAGATGATAAATAAGAACAAATGACCTTTATTCATCCAATGATGTGTTAGTCCTGGGTAAAGGTTGGACTTATTTCATTTTGAAGACCTTGTAAAAAGAGAGATAAATAGATAAGTAGATATCACAAAAGAAAGAAAGATATAGTTAATTAAAGGTGCTATCAATCTATGTATAAATGTTTGAATGAAGCTTGTGGTATCTTGTGTTGATAATGTTTTATGTAGAAGGGAAGTTTTTTTAAACTTTTGGTGCAAACTTATAAAAAAAATACGAGAATGGATTAGTTTCAAATATATTACGAGTCATGGGCAAAGTCGTATGTCAACAACATGACTTCTCCATTAAAATCGTGTCAATGACATACGACTTTGGGTTTGAATTCTAAACAATAGAAGTTGTGTTTGTAAGCACTATTTTAGTGTAAAAGGCATTGTGTTGAAGTTGTGTTTGTAAGCACTATTTTAGTGTTAAAGACATTGTGTTGAAGTCGTGTAGGAGTATGACGACTTCTAATTAAAAATTGTAAAATTAGAAATCGTGCACCTCTAACATGACTTCTTTAAAAAATAAGTAATGAAAAAGTCGTGCTTTTGGCTAATGGCTTTCAATTAGAATTTCTGAATTTGAAATCGTGCACTAGGGGATTTATTTTCATCGAAGCTGGTGATGAAGAAGTCATGGTATTAGGAAATGACTTTAAATTTCATTTTATAAATTGGAAATCATGATGGAGTCTAATGACAACAAAGCATATTTTTCATTTTTTGCAATCATACACTCAACATGCATTAGGGTTTGTGTGGGTGGAGTTGGAAGGAGAACAAGTTGTTTCAGCTAGCTTTGGTCATGACAGATGAGAACAACCTATAATGGCGGGAGGAGAAAAAAGTGCAGTTCAAGTGCAATATGTATTTCTTTTGGAGGATTTAATCTCATAGAATTTAGAAAACACCATGAACTAAGAAAAGCTCAACATTGTTTCCCAGTTAACTGAACTGAGTCCTTGTGCTTATCTGATAGAGATAACAACATTTAATATAATCTTTCGAAATATCACTTTACCTGGTTTTGAACAA
Organism: Vigna unguiculata; assembly: GCF_037176805.1. Classification (NCBI taxonomy): domain Eukaryota; kingdom Viridiplantae; phylum Streptophyta; class Magnoliopsida; order Fabales; family Fabaceae; genus Vigna; species Vigna unguiculata. The sequence goes on from NC_140801.1 coordinate 8,629,609, forward strand.
GTAACATCCTAATCCTTTTTAATCAATAGGAAAGTTTAAAAACTTGTTTGAAACATCACACCCCAAAAGAAACTTAATCATGGTCACTATGACTATGTCAGATCAAGCTTTTTTGTCTCACCACTTTTTTCATACATTTGCTATTGAAAGTCGTTAGGTAGAAGCACAACTTGTTCGTTACCTGTTTTTGAGAAAGTTGTGCTAGAGATGCACAATTTCTAATTTTACAAATTTTAACTGCACATGACTTTAGCACAATCCCATTTACACTAAAGTTGTGCTTACCAAGCACAACTTCTATTTTTCAGAATCCAAACTCAAAGTCGTATGCCATGGACACGATTTCAATGGAGAAGTCATGGTGTGGATACACTACTTAGGCCATGACTCATAATATATTTGAAACCTGTCAATTCTCGTAATTTTTTGGTAAATTTGCACCAAAAATGTAAAAAAAAAAACAATAGTTGCATCTTTTTAAGTAGGACTTGTGATGTTTCACTACAAGAAAATCCTCAATTTTTAGAAACCAAAAATAGTTAGTTACTATAGTGACCAATTTAGATATTAATTTACAAAACTAAAAATTATTGGTTATTAAAATAGTCATTATTATGAATAAAAAATTATAATTGGTCACTAAACTACTCACCAATTAATTGGAGACTAATTTATAAACTAATTCATTTGGTAGTCAAAACTTTGATAGTTAATTTTTAATGACCAATTTTCTTTGGTAACCAAAATCTTGATAGATAATTTCAAAGACCAATTTAGTGATCAATTATAAGTTTTTATTCATAATAGTGACTATTTTAATAATTAATAATTTTTTATTTTGTAAATTGGTATTTGAATTTGTCACTATAATTATTAACAATTATTGATCACTAAAATTAGTTATTATTTAGAAATTTTCTTTTATTATTTATTCTGCATATAATAGGATCTTTATTTAGAATTATAATGTCATTAGGGTCTTGTAATATCTACTTTATCTTGAATTAAGCATATAATTGACTAAATTTGGTAGTTTTTTTTTAGTAAAGTTGAATGGTTTTTTTGACTTACTTCATGAAGTCGATTTTGTGGAAAATTTTGAACTAATTAACTTATCAGGATTAGGTTCCAACCAACCCATCTGTATGTTTTCATAATAGGGAATTCTAACTTCTGCATAGTACTTGATAACTACGGTGAAAATTAAGAAAGAAAGGTAAATATATTTAAACACATTGAAAAATCAATGAAAGCTTAAAAGTAAAAAATAATAATATATAACAATATATAAAATTTATATATATATATATATATATATATATATATATATTTTAATATTTTTATCCTTATTTATTTTATAACTACGACACAACAGTTTCAAAGCTTTAATTTTGATTTTTATAAACAATTTTTTTTTATATTAGTATACGAACTGAAAAAAACGATTTTGTGAAAAACTGCACAGCAATCATAACATTTAAATTTATTACATTAGTTTTTAATTACTGTTATATATTACCTTTTCTTTTTTATATCTCTCTTTTATTTTAAAAACAATATACGATGACAATGATAGTAAATTAAAAGTTATTATTGTGTAAAATATATGGAATTAAGTTTAATAAATGAAAAAGATTAATAAGAATTTGGTGGATGAAGATGATAACAATAATAGTTATATAATTGTCGTGTCTTCGATAACTATAACACTAATAATAAATCTTCTCAACTCAAAGTAAAGTGTCTGTTCAAAAGCAACCTCGCATTTGTGTAAAAAAACAAAAAAAACTTCGAAACTTTTCTGACCCAATCCGTGGACGTGTTCTGCAAAAATCCAAAACCCGAGAAAGTGGTTAGGAGGATCCGTTTTCGGTAATCGGGTTTTCGGAGTCTAGGGTTTCGGATTCGACGGCGGCGATGGCACAGGCAGTGGGGCGGAACAGGGTGGTCGGAGAGTACGTGGTGGGGAGGCAAATCGGCGCGGGGTCGTTCTCGGTGGTGTGGCACGGAAGGCACAAGGTACACGGAACCGAGGTGGCAATAAAGGAGATCGCCACGCTTCGCCTCAATAAGAAGTTGCAGGAGAGCCTCATGTCCGAGATTTTCATCTTGAAGCGGATTAACCACCCTAACATAATCTGTTTGCACGATATCATTCAGGTTGGATGTCGATTTTTTCTTTTGTTTTTGGTGTGGAATGTTTTTGTTGTAATAAAGCCTTTCACTGTTTGGTGGGACCCTGATAAGTTTGAGGTTTTTGAATGATTAATTCTTGGTCTGGGACTTAGTTAAATTGAAAACTTAGCACTCCTTTCCAAGGATGTAATATGTTGGACTTGAATCCCTCAGAAGCCTGGGGTGTATTGCCAGTTTAGTCAAAGTCATTGGGTTGGTGGGGATTGTTGAAGCTATTGTGTAATTTGGAATTTCGGAAACTGTTGTTAGTGTGAGGTTTCTCTTATTCTTGGGATAATTTGTTTAGGAGTGTTTGTTATAACTTTTTTTGCTTTGAGTAAATTGCTTTTGGGTTTTACGGTGTATATTATTTACAGTGAAGCGGTGATGATGTTTTAGAAGAGCTTGGAAATGTGTGCTGAGTGATGATGACTTTGGTAATTTTTATATTGGTGATGTTTCTTTTATCTGGGGCTGGAAATATTTAGTAATTTTTAGTGGTGAGAAAGAATGTTGGCAATCTGCGGTTTGACTACTGGATAAACAAAACCTTTGAAAAAGTGTCTGGGGGCATGATAACCCCGGTTGCTTCTATTTGGGTGATGTACTGTGGGATTTGAAGAGGAAACAGATTTTACCATTTTGGGGGTTTCTGCATAAAACTATATGGTTGTGTATGCTAGTATCCTATTATTTATAGGAGGGAACCTTTTTGCTTTGGGGTGTAACTGCATCCTACTGTTGCCCAGGTTCACTGCTTTCCTCTAATTTTGAGAAGAAGCAGTATGTATGCGCTCTCTATTAAGTTAACAAGATGCAGTATTTTGCTGTTTAATTGAAATGGGGGAAGTCGTGATCATGAAGCTTCGTTTAGTGTAGGAAAAAATAGCTTTTTATATGTTGGAAAACTGCATTGATTGCCTCAATCATGGTCTCTTTGGCAGTTGTGTGGATTGCAGCCTCAAGATTGGTGGTATAGTACCATCATATTCACTAGAGATATGACCAAAGTTAGGTAAAAAACTAGAGTTTAAGATTGTATCAGAACCTCTATCCTAGATCCGTTGTTGGGCCCACTTGCAATTGCCATGCTGCTGACTGGAAGGCATAGGCATGAGGACTGTTGAAAAGCCTTCTTAGCTACACTCACTCCAAACCCACCTTAGTTGTGGTCTCATTATGGTTGCCTTAATTGCACATTAAGGGTGGTGGTTTAATATATAAAATGGGAGGCAACCCTCACTTTATATGCCAGTTTTATTGAGTTAAGTCTAGTCCAAAACAAAAGTTTAATATTGTGGAAAACGAAGGAGTGGCAATTATTGATGAATGACCATTTGATTGTAAAATGACAATGGTTGTTTAAAATCTAGGCTGGATTTATTTCGTGCTGATGGCAGATGAAATATGTTGTCTGTAGGCTGTGGATTGTTTTTAAGTATTAGTTTTGGCTTATTTTACTCAAAACCAAAATTCTGAGGTTTCAATAAGTATTGTAGAAAGTTATATGCTATGAATAGATTGATCTGGGTGAAATTATTATTTGTGGTAAGTGTGATGTCAAATGAAATATGCATTTTTTGGTGCATAAAGAAAGTCTCTCATTAGAAGTGTAATTCACTTTATGTAGGTTCCTGGGAAGATACATCTTGTGTTAGAATACTGTAAAGGGGGAGATCTGTCCTTGTACATTCAACGCCATGGAAGGGTACCAGAGGCAACTGCAAAGCATTTCATGCAGCAGCTGGGTATGTTTCAACTGTATACAGTTATGTTCTCCTTAAATGTTCAAGTTATAAATGACTACTCTGTGTTTCAGCTGCTGGTCTACTAGTTCTTCGAGATAATAACCTTATTCATCGAGACCTGAAACCACAGGTTTTTATTTTGATTCTATTTCATAAAACATAAATGTCTATTTATTGTTTTATGTCTCATTAGTTCAGAATCCTAGTTGAACCCCTTCTATATTAAATTTAATCTTTGTATGAAGGTTGCATTGTTATTTTATCTAAGTATGGTAATCATTATCGCCCTTGAAACAGAACCTTCTTCTCTCCCAGAATGATGAGAAGTCAGTGCTGAAGATTGCTGACTTTGGATTTGCAAGGTAGCCTAATTATTCTACTTCATTAATCTATCTTGAAGAACCCAAAAAAATGATTAAGACATCATGAAAGCCCAGCGCTAATTTTTATGTATGTGTCTCAATATTTGACTTGAGATAATTAGTGAAAATGTGTTTTTAAATGTGTTGATCATAATAATACAGACAAGTGTGGGTTTAAAAATGTTATAATAGGTAGGTAGAGAGAGAGAGAGGATCCAGTTAAAGAAAGGCATTGTGGTTTCTCATAGGAAATATGCTTTAGATATCTTTGAAGAAACATGCATGACTGTTTGTGGACCAGTAGATGGTCCTATGGATCCAAATAAAAAATTATGTTAGTGTTAGAATAAGCTGGACCTAGTTCCTAGATGTTTCTTTTCTAATTCTCTTCTCTTCGTTCTCATATATTTTATTTGATATATTTAAAATTATTATGAATATGAAATCCTTAGAGAGGACAACACACTTTCAAATTCATTCTTATTCCTTTGTATCTTTACCAAGTGGTAGATCAAGATGAACCTTCTCTGACCCAGAGAGAGTTGTTGGAAAACTTATTTATCTCACTATTACTAGATCTGATCTATCTTTTGCAGTTGGTGTTATTTATTAGTTAGTTAATGCAAAATCCTTGTATTGGTCATTGAAATGCTATATGAGTTGTTTACTTCTTAGCATTAATTTCTTGTACCTTTTTGCTATTTCTAATGTAATTTTGTTCTATAAATAAGAAAGATCAGCTGAGAGATATTCATTCCCTTAAGCTTTTCTTTATCATATTTTCAGTCTTATGTAAAACCTCCAAGAAAAGTCTTTACATTGTGATCTGACAAATTATACCACCTTTCTTGCTTTGACATTCTTCTGTTCTGTTTTGGCTGTGTGTATCTCTCAGACTTTCATAAAATGGTTTGGGTATTCTTTCTTATACTCCTTTATGTAATGTAGTCATTAAACCACAATTTTCTTCTTGGGCAGATCTCTGCAACCTAGGGGCCTTGCGGAAACCTTGTGTGGTTCACCACTCTATATGGCTCCAGAAATCATGCAACTGCAGAAGTATGACGCTAAGGTGATTTCAATTTTAATATCTTTGGAAAACCAAAGCATTCATGATTAGTTTCCTTTCCATTTAAATCTAATTAAACATGCAGGCAGATCTCTGGAGTGTTGGTGCAATCTTATTTCAGCTGGTTACTGGGAGAACACCTTTTACTGGAAACAATCAAATACAGGTATTAAATTGATATAGTGCCCGTTTTGTAGTCTTTTGAATATTCTCTCAATGCAAACAAAGTTGTTCTTTCTAACCAATAATGTATATAGTTTGGTGCTATATAAGTAATGTTGTCGTCCAAATCGGTACATTTTTCTGCCTTAGTTAACTTAATGTAACTTATAATCATGAACTCTGCAGTTACTACAGAATATTTTGAAATCGACAGAATTGCAGTTTCCATCTGATATCCCAAGTCTGAGTTTTGAATGCAAAGATTTGTGTCAGAAATTGCTACGCCGGAATCCAGGTATGTTTTGATTTTATTAGACTAAAATCTGAATCCTAAATTAAGGATGAATTTATGGTCCAGTTTATTTAATTATTGTATATAGTATTGTTATTTTTCTAATATGGCATGAGATATCCTTGGTGTCACTTATTGACTTTTTCCTGGGAAACTAGCTGCAGTAAAGAAGGTGGACACATGTGTTTCAAACCTGCCTATGTAAAATTAGATTGCTTTGGTTAGCATCAGCATGACAGCTCCTTCATAAAATTGAGCTGACAAATCTGTTTGTCCTTGCTGTTTCAGGCTTTTAGATAACTCATTCTCCTGCTAACCAATACCATATCAACTAGAATAAAGGGGTATTTTGATTTTTGTTATTTTTTATAATGTAGATCGGACCACTTAATAGGTGAATACTTATTTTTACTTTCTGGGCAACATTTAGATACATAAATACCTGATACATGGTAAGTTATTACACATCGTTCGGAGTATAGGCAAGGTAACTTTAGAAGAGAATCTTATGAATTAAGGAAGAGTTGCCCTCCATTTAAGGGGTAATTATTAATTTGGGGATTAATAATAGTTGGAGCTTGATTTGGTGAACTGATGATTGAATGATAAAATATGCTTGTAATAATCTTTAGTTTTTAATATTAATATGAAATATAAATTGAGGAAATTTGCTCGTTGTGTTCCAACCAACAGTCTTTCATACTCTACTTTTTCAACAGTTTTTTCGTGAGAGAAACAAGGAAAAGGGGATGGATGATATAAGCTTATAAGTTGTGTCATTATTCTTATTATAATATATTGTTCTTTCTTCTGTGTCTGTTTTTTTTTAATTTCAGTGGAACGTCTAACTTTCGAAGAATTTTTTAACCACCCATTTCTTTCTCAGAAGCAAAGAGAACAGGATGATGAGCCATTGAGGTAAAAACACAGTCTCTTATGATTTATGGTCATTATGGTTTTTCAGTTTGCAAATATAAATAATTTGTAGTGTGCAGGAGTAGAAGTTCTTCAAGGCTGGTTGGTGGGTTCTTTTCTACAGTATCTGACCCTTTGAGAAGAACTGAGGAAAATTACCAAGAAGATTGTTTGCCTTTCATCCTAGATGACGACTCTGGTGGCCCTGAGGGGAGTCCATCCTTTTCAAGAAAAAAGTCCTCAATAAAGTCCACCTATGGATTTGATCTAAATTCTAAACTAGATAAAGCAGAATCAACATCTCCTATCTCTAATAACATAAATTCTAATTCTGCATTTCGTACTATGACACAAAGATCTCAAAACACTAATAGGAGATTGGACAACCATAACATTTCAAGAGATCTCACTGATCCGCTAGAATCTCCAGAACAGATGTTCGCAAATCCTTATCCAAAAGGTCATACAAGCTAAATTTGTTTCCATTTCTTTTTTCAAGGTTGGATTTAGGTTTTTCCTTTCTAAATTATGTATAATGTTTCTCATATTTCTGTAATATGTGACAGTTACGGATTCCCTGGAGAATATTGATCAAGAATATGTTCTGGTGCCAGGGCCCCCTATAGATGTTTCATCTTCGGTGGGTGCTTCCAGGCCCAGCCATACCCAATATAGGTCTGGTAGTTTACCTCAAGAGTCTTCTAGTGCAATCACCAGACCAAGTGCTCCAATGCCAATAGTTGGTGCACATACAAATAGCATGTACCAAGTTGGAAGTTCAGGTAGCCAGGACTCTGCCCCTGGGACTTCGCTTGGATCAATGGATATAAGTGATGAACAGCCATCAGCTCACTGCATGACCAGGGTAAAATCATTGCAACAGTGTGCATCTGCCATCACCGAGTTAGTTAATGAGAAGGTAAATGTTGCTGAAAGTTTGCTCACAACTGTGATCTTATATGATGTAGTCTGGCTCTTAGTTTTCTTGCAAACCATTAATTTTGTCCCCAAACTATTACACTCTGGAGATACCAATCTTTTGGTGTACTCATTGCACTAGAAACATGCTTATTCTAATAACATTTTTGTAACTTTTTTTTAGGCCAAGAGCACTTACACTCATTTAATATGTTTTTTTTTTTTTTGTAATGGGAAAGTGAAAAATAATGTTTCAAATGAGTGTAAAAGTGTGTTAAAGTAATTTTTTCCTTTTTTTTATAATAACTACTGCAGTAGCTGTTGCTTTTACTGGGGTAACCTATTTTTTTTTTTCATTTAGTAGCAAAAGTGTAGATACATGAGCATTTGTCACACTTATATCTCCAGTAGTAGTTATTATTATAGTACTTATAATAGTAATAATATAGCAATTTCGTTGTTCATTCTGTGCGCATTATGAGGATCCTTCCCTTTCGTGGGAAATGGAAATGATTGAAATTTATTTCCCTTTTACTTAACCTTGGTGTCTTGTGTTGCTGCCTTTGACTTTTTTTAAAGTGGGCTAAGTTTTCTAAATGTTAAGTTTTCATTTGTGTTACTATGGTAATATTAATGATACTTTGCTTTTGGACCACTCCATGTCTCACTCTTAAAAATGGTAAAGATGGAGGCAGGAAAGCATCTGGAAGCATTTTCTATTCAGCTTGTAATTCTTGCAATCTGGAAGCAAGCACTGCACATATGCCATACACAAGCTGCCTCAGCCATGGAAGGAAGTCCAAATCAAGAAACTTCAAGATATAGAAGGAGTGCCAGTAGGAAGCATGGCAGTCCTGATTCAGAAGAATGCCTTGAGGGAAACACCCTATGGCCGAAGGATATATTATCTAAAATTGAAAGTGAATTTTTGAGGGAATTTGAGCATGCTGAAGAGCTTGCCAAGACCATTGAGCCTGGTATGGCATCTTTTATGTTAATTTTTTAGCTAAATGGCTAGTTAACTCCCCTTCCTTTTTCTTTTCTTTTAAATTAAGCTATTTCTACCCTTGAACATTTAAAAGAGTTTTCTTATGTTTAAACTTGGTTTATGAGATGAACAATAAATTTTATGCACTTTTTATGACATACATGAAATGTAAAGTAATAATTATAACGCAAGTGTCACCTTTCTGGGTGTGTGTGCAAGAGAGCGACACAGATTCCTGTAGTTTTATTACATAGTAATATGAAATTTATAATAATGGAGACCGTTTCTGTCTTGATTGCAGGAAACACCGAGATGCCAGATGCAATGGAGACAATATTTCAATCTGCTCTTGCTTTTGGAAGGCATGGGGGTGTGAGTATTTCTTCCTGCTTTTCATTTCATCCATTTGGCCTGGGTGATCAAAGTCCATCTTGAAAATACTATTTTAAGCATGTATATAAAAAGAGATTTCACATCATTGATTGTACAAAATTAAGGTTATCTCAGACATTTTTAATGATATGCTACAATTAAGCAAACATGAAGACTTCATTGGTGATCCAAGCTGAGGTTGTGTTCTGATATTTGGTTGGCAGGTAGAAGAACTCATGGGTGACATGGAAAGTGCAGCTGCATTGTATTCAAAAGCTGTTCGTCTGTTAGTTTTTCTTCTAGTGGAAGGACCATCCCTGATTCTTAATCCTCCCTTTTCGCTGACAAACTCAGATCGTTACAGACTTCGAAATTACATTGATATTCTTAATAACAGACAAGGTTATTCAAGGTCCCAGCGAATGGCACTTCTGAAATGTGATGACAATCAAGGTATCCTTAAGGAAAAATTTTAGCAATGGTTATCTATCTCCCATTCACACAACAAATCATTTATTTGTACAGTTATTCTTTTGAGGGAGGTGAAACCAGCACAAGGTAGATTGTAAAATCCAACATTTCGGTGGTTAGAATGATGATCAAATGTGCATTTGATTGTGTATGCTGTGTCATTTGTTCTGTGAATTCTTTTATGATGAGCTTTAGGGTTTGAAATTTCAATTTTCTATTATGAAAATGGTAAAAACTATAAGATAACTGGGCATATGCATATAACAATAACGATACTACAATTTGGTTTTATTGCCACTTGGAGAGCAAAAGTTTCATTTCACTTAAAAGGGGGTAACCTGTTGAAATTTTGAAAGACATTTATTTTATAAAGAAATTTTGTGGTGAACAATCAAGATTTATAAAGATAGAGTACAATAAAATCTGATGGTATTTAATTGAGATTTTAAAAGACTAAAGAATAAATCTAAAGAAGATTTATAAGTATTCAAAATCATACAAATTTAAATGATTATTTGTTGATTGGATTTCTTTCTATGCCTCGGTGATTGTTTTCTGCTGTTAATATGGGTTATTAATTTTTATAACTAGTTTTTGGATCTTTATTATTATTATTATACATATTTTCAATCAACAAAAGGTTTTTTTATTTCTCTTTTTATATGATTTCTGTTTCTGATTGAGTTTTTAACATTTTTCTTTAACTATAACATTGTATAATCATTTTTTTAACACGGTTTAGGCTCATTTATGAAGAACAAGTTGAAAATCCAATTACTAAACATTCTACGGAAAAAAAACTAATGGAGAAATATTTGTTAATTATTTGTATTTTCTATTTAAAAGTAAAAAAAAAAAAAATCTATCAAATGATTTTTCTTTTTGATTGCTAACAGAAGAGGTGGAAGAACCCGAGGGTGAAAATGTGGGTGTTGGGAAATTATTTTGGATATTTTGTATAATTATAATTTAAAACTATCAATTTACTTTAAATGAATTTTTATTTTTATTCTTTTAATCGTTAAAGAAAAAGGTAGAAGAATTGAAGTGTAGATTGTTAGGATGTTAGCGAATTCTTATTAGATATTTATCTATAAATAATTTAAGTTGATAATACAAATAAATTAAACTTTACAAAATGGAAGAAATATGTAAGACTAGTGGAAAATTCCCTATAGAAAGACAATATCATTAACATACACAATAATATATGGAATATCAGATTCCTTATGATAAACGAATAACAAGTGATCCGATTTATAATGTTTGAAACTGATTGATGCCATATAATTTGCAAATTGTTTCTACCAAGCATGAGGGGCTTGTTTGCTTTAGGCCATAAAGTGACTTCTTTAACAAGCAAACATAATCAGGATGAGAGAAATCATTAAAACCCATAGGTTAATGCATTTAAACGATTTCATTACCATGTAAAAACTCATTTGTGATGCCTACCTAATGAATGGGCCATGATTTGGAGAAAGCAATGGTTAAAATCGTTCAAATGGTCACTAGTTTCACTATTAGGTTGAAAGTTTCATCATGATCTACTCCTTTCTTTTGTGACTTGTCATCACCTACAAGACAAGCTTTATATCTCTTAAAAGAACTGTCAGAATTGTGTTTATGTCTAAATATTCACATTGACTGAATTATATCTACATTAAGGGGATAAGGTACCAACTCTAATGTCTTGTTTTGAATTAAAGCATTATATTCATCACTCATAGCATTTTTCCAATTGGATTCATATAAAGCACTCATCAAATTCTTAAGTAAAGGTGAAATAGAGGTGGTCAAAGCACTCAAATTACGGGTGTATTTTGGGTTTAATTTAATTATGCCTTGTTGACTACGAGTGGTCATGTCGTGAGGGTTGAGATTGGTTATTGTGTGATGGTGAGTTGAGGTTTGAGAAGAGGGAGAAGTAATTGGTGAGGTTGAGAGCTAATTGGTGTGAAGGGATGGTTCCAGTTGAGTAGAGGGTGACACTGATTGAGAGCTTGGGCCTGTGTGTGTGATAGGTTGTATAAAAGGAAGTGTGGGTTGTGTTATTTGATTTTGTGGAACATAACAATGTATGAGATGGATTAAGTGTGAAAAAGGTGTCATCTTAAAGTGTCATACTCACTTGGAGACAGATCGTGGATTTTAAGAAAGGAAATTGTGTCTCATAAAAAATTACATGATGGAGAATAATTATTTTTCTCTTTCAAAGATCATTGCCCTTATAACCTTGATGGTTTGATGGGTATCTTAGAAAATCACACATGGTGGATCTAGCTTGCAACTTATTGATTGTAGTATTTAGAAATATGGGGTAGCAAAGATAACAAAAGATACGAAGATGAGAAAATATTGGATTCTTGTGATAAAGGACTTGCATTTGGGAACGATATCCTATAACTTTAGTGGAGAGAATTTTTGGTAGATAAGTGGCCATTTGAAGAATATGGTCCCAAAAAGAAAGTGGCATGGATGAGTGTGCTAATAAGGTGCAAATAATGTTGTTAATTAATGGATTTAATATGTCATTCAACTTTGCCATTTCGAGGAAAGGTGTAAGGATAAGATAACCTAAATTTCAATCCATTATGTTGACAAATTTGTTTAAAAGAACACTACAGGAAAAAATGCAAATTATCGATGAAATCAGAATTACATTTTAGATTCTCTCCCCCATTTTTAGTTTTTTGGCCTCCCTCCCCCAATTTCAGAATCAAAGCAAACTCCCTCCAATGAGATGACCTTGCCCTAGCCTTGCCATGACTTGACCACTGCCCACCATGACCTTGTCGTGACATTCGTGGGTTGACAGAGCTTGTTGTTGAGGGTCCCTACCACATTTGTTGTCGTCTAGTCGTCAAGGGACCCTACCGTGGTTGTTACCGCACCGACAGTCGAGGGAACCTACCACGTTCACTATCGCACCGACTGTCAAGGTAAGTCGTGCTTTGGTTGTCTTGTTTAAGCTTTAGTTCGAGCCTCCTTCTCTTTACTTTTACCTGTCTGGGCTTCTTTGCTTTGTACGGTTTGTTCAATTGATTGAGAGTTAGGGTTCCACTAAACATATATTCTTTATATGAAGATAATAATTTGTGAAAAAATGTTGCAAAATTGACTTCTCAATGAAACTTTGATGACGTGCAATTATTGAGTACATGTTTGGTTTGAGAGTAAAATTAGTTTTGTGACCATCGAAGGACAAACGCGTCGATTGTCATCGAAGGACAATTCGAAGTTACCTTCTATTTACCCCCAACAGTCCAAGTAAACTCTATCCATAACTTTTTCCCTCCACCTGTTTGAAAACCAGTGTATGAGGGGGAAAATGTATATAAATAACATTTCTTCCTCTTCTAATGTAAGAAATATAAGATGTATTAAACGGTGTGGATATAAGATGCATATAGTATTGTAAATATATATACATATGTGTGAATAATTTAAGTATAATTAGATATCATTGTATAATTTTGCCTCTAAATTTTATAAGTATATTGTAGAAAACAATAATGATAAATAAATAAATAGAATTTTTTTTTCGTCACAGGTGATGTCAAAATATCACTCTGGATAATATCAAAATGAAATTTAGTAAAAGAACAAGAAACATTAAATGGTAATTTCACGTGTTTACCAAGATGACAAGTGTCAAAAACATTATTTTCTTTATTATTTATAAAATTTTAACAAAGAAAAGAGTTTAAAATAGTAGGTTCAAGATGACCTAAACAATTGCACTACAAGGTAGAAGACAAAGTTGTAAAGGTTGATGAAAATGTTAGTGGAGAGATTGTTTGATAGTTGGGACGATTGGGGTAGAGATCCCTAAAGTTGTTACACCTCATTAGATGGTTCCCCGTGTGCAAGTTCTTCACTAAAAACCCAAAGGATAAACTCAATAAAAAAATTGTTAGTTATAAATTTATAATCAAATATGAGGTTTTTAATGAGTTTTGGTGCATGTAACACATTGTTTAGGTGTAAAAGAGGATGGGGACATGGATAGTGTAATGCTTCAATGACCACAAATAGGAACCAAATGATCATTACCAACAACAATATTGTGATCATTGCTCTAATAAAAATAAGATGAGAGCGTACCATGATTTGTCATCATATGATAGATAACACTTGTGTCCATATACCAATTCTCATTCGGTTAAGAGATTGCAAGAGTATGCAAGGTCGCATTAATGTCCATAGGTGTGTACCAAACATTAAATGGTGTGAAAGATGTATTGAAAGCTTGTTGTAGTGGTCGTGGTCCAAAAACATTGGCTTAGTATGGAGGTCTAGGTTGCTATAGAGTTGCAGTATACAATCAAGGAGGTTGTGCCCATTTAGTGCAAGGATTAATGAAGGGATATTGATATGGTGGGCATGCTTGATACTATTGGTATTGTGGTAGCTATGGCGATAAACTATGATTTTTGAATGTGCTAAACTTTGAAGAATACATCGTGTATGACAAAGTACGAATATGAATATGATCAAAATGTTAAATTATTAATTTATCATCTAACTCCCCAAAGCCTTTGCTTAATTTTGTGAACTTGTTAAAGTTTCCCAATTTGGTGGTTGAACATTGAAAGCTTTATGATAATTTAAAAAAAAAAGAAAAATAAAAAAATAGGAGGGCTAGCCCACAGGCCTACGGGCCAGATTTTTCAGCCCATGTTGAAAATGTAAAGTGGGCCAGCCTGACCAGCATTTTGCGAGCCAAGTGTGGGTCTGGTCTAAACGGGTCAGGTTGACCCGCATTGCCACCACTACAAAGAAGAAAAAGAACAATCATGTCATGCTAATAAAAAATATGATGTTACAATTCAAAAGTACTCCAAGTGGGGGAAACATTGAAATTGATGCAACAACAAATGGACGTCATGATGAAGCAAAATCTTTGTGATATTTCAACAGGTACAAGTCAGGTCCACCTTCGATGACTAGTCACTTTTTTTAAGTTCATGTTCAATGTAAGATAAATTATTTTTTATTTAGATAATTTGTTTAGAATTTGGATACTAAATTACATTATGTTTATTGTATTTTATCTAATTATTTCTATTGCTTTTGCAACTATTTCACCTTATAAAGAATGAACTGTGATGTTGTTTTGCTATGGAGGATCCACACTATTTTTGTCGTGGAGGATCCACTTTTTTTGTTGTGAAGGAGGATTTGACCCTCGATAATACTAATATTTTTTTAATAAATAAAACTTCAGCATGGGCTTAACCCTCGCTAGCACCTATATTAAAAAAAATGTGATGTTGGGTAATGAAGAGTGAGTTTGACCGTTGTTTTAGTGAAACGGCTCTATCAACCCTCGCTCCACCCAATTAGCCACCTTGGTATAAGAATGGGCTTAATTCCCACGTGAATCTGACACTTAAACACATGTAAGAGACAATTTTTAACCATTTGAGAGCATTTTCATGCGATGATTATTCTTGCTTTTCTTATAGTAAATGTTCTTACATGCTAGTTGATTTTGTTGAAAATTAATGCCTATGGCATTGGCAAGATATGATTACTATGTGTATGCAAATTTATTCTTGTCCAAATTCTCTTCATTCCTGTAAATATTTAAAGAAAAATGTCATAAAAGAGATATTTACCAATTTAAAGCATTTAACATTTCTCAAATTCTTGTGAACATGATGGTCTATTATTTTTTCTCTTTCATTCATATTATTTTTGGTAATAGTTTTTTAAGAATGACACATGATATTGCTCTTAGAATGGGTTACACTAAGCCAACCTTGATTAAATCATAATTCTTCTTACATTACAAGTATTCTTGTGTTGCAAAACATGATACTTAAAAGTATATTAAGAGAGGTACTAATTAATTAGATAGTTGTAGCTTTCTTATACAGTTAACAATTAATAATCTTGCCTCCATTATCGTAGATTGTATAGAGCTTACCAAAAGTTTTTTTGCATCCATGCATAAAAAGACTTGGGGTCTAAGAAGCTACGATAGTACAAAATGAAATCAAATATATACTATTTAAATTTTTAATCTAAAATCTTGAAATGGTTGATTTACTTATGTGAATTATTAAATTTTACAAATTCAATCATTATACATATTTAATTTAAGTCATTAAATTGTTTTATTAATTGATCAAATAAAATTTAAATCTGAATAACTCATCCGTATTTAAATATGTAACCAAAATTATCCATATTTGAATAAGTCAAATTAAATGATCCGATTGAATTTTAAAATATTGAATTTGAGACATATTGCATTGATTACACCGATGATCAACTGTAGCCTCATAAAATAAACTCAAGGTGAATTCTTTTGATTTTATTCCTTAGTTTTAAACACATCTTAAAAAAAAAAAAAAGACAAATATGGCTAAAGCTATAATAATTGATTTTATAAATGTAATTAAGCCTTTCCCTCTCCATTTATTAAGTTTCTTTTTAATTTTTGAGTGATGCCATTACTTATCCTTTTCCTTTATAATTCAAAACAAACTTACTTCAAGATCACTCGACATATCTTACAATTCACTTCGAAAAGAATTGGCCAAATGTATCACTCAAGAATATCCCTCAAACATAGCATCATCATCATCATCATCATCAAGGTCAACGTGTACATGACATGAACTAACAATAACATCATCATTATGATCAAGAACTAGCAATTACCACTTCACCATCATCATCAAGGTCAACGTATACATGGCTACCCTCTCCAATAAAGCCTTCAAGTATTTTATCAGACAATGTGTCCTCAAGAAGTCTAGTTATTGCCCTCTTCAAAGGCCTTGCCCCATACCTAGAATTGTGACCTTCCTCAACCAACTTTCTCTTGAATCTATCACTCATATTCAGCTTCATTTTCTTTGCCTCAACCCTTTTACAAACATCACAAAGCATTATATTCACTATCTCATTCAACTCAGACTCCGAAAGGCTTTTGAACACAACAATCTCATCAAGCCTGTTCAAGAACTCATCCCTAAAGTTCTTCCTCAGCTCCTCAGCCAAGTTGCCATTGCCTTGATTTCCAAACCCTACATTTGATGTCATTATTATGACAGTGTTCTTGAAGTCCACAACTTGCCCTTTGCAATCTGTGAGCCTAGCATCATCCATAATCTGAAGAAACACATTGAAAACATCTCTGTGAGCCTTCTCAATCTCATCAAAGAGAATCAAAGAATGAGGTTTCCGACGAACAGCTTCTGTGAGTTGCCCACCATCATCATGACCTATATACCCTGGTGGTGAACCAATGAGCTTTGAAACTGTGTGTTTCTCCATGAACTCACTCATGTCAATCCTCACCATAGCTTCCATGGATCCAAAATATTCCACAGCCAAAGCCTTAACCAGTTCAGTTTTTCCAACACCAGTTGGACCTGTGAATAAGAAACATGCAATAGGCTTCTCAGGGTCTCTCATACCAGCACGTGCCCTTCTTATGGCTTGGCTTATTACTTCCACAGCTTCATGTTGTCCCACAACTTTTTTCTGCAGAGCTTCCTCTAATTTCAGCAGTTTTTCAGCTTCCACTTGCGAAACTGTCTCAATAGGTATACCTGTTTTTGTGGAGATTATGTGATGTATTTCTGTGGCTGTGATTTTCTTACATGAATCCTCAATTTGGGTTAGTTGAGCTTTTGCACCAGCTTCATCAATCACATCAATTGCCTTATCAGGAAGGAAACCATCACTGCATCACATTGACCACAATTTCATCACAGTAAATAAACTATGCAATTCTTTGCTCAACTTAAACTTGCTATTTGAACATAAATCCAAGGTTACAGATTATGAAGTTAACAACCTGATGTATTGCTTTGATAGAGCAGATGCAGCAACAAGTGCATCATGTTCATACTTGACGCCATGAAAGCTTTCATATTTGAGCATCAACCCTTTCAATATTTCAATGGCTTCTTCCACAGTTGGTTCAGGCACATCCACCGTTTGGAATCGCCTCTGCAGTGCTGGATCCTTCTTAATGTACTTCCTGTACTCATAAACTGTTGTTGCTCCCAGGCACTGCACAGTTTAGATTATCATAAAAATTTCATTATCACTTTCTCTCAAGAACTTAAAGTTAAAAGTAAAAGAAGAATCTCTATGTAAACATAATGTAAAGCAAATTAAGCACTTGATAGATGCATGATACCTTGATTTCTCCTCTTGCAAGAGCTGGTTTCAGTATATTGGCTGCATCAAGAGCTCTTGAAGAAGAACCAGCTCCTATTAGAGTGTGAAGTTCATCAATGAAGAGAATGATTTTCCCATCACTTCGCTTCACTTCATTAATCAAACTTACCATTCTTTCCTCAAAATCCCCACGATATGTGGTTCCAGCAACAAGACGTCCCATTTCTAGGGAAAACACCTAAACAATCATACATATATTAGGTTCAACACAATGTCACTGCAAACTTTGAATCTAAACTGTGTCAAAGATTTTAGTGGATCATGACCGTATTTCCCTGGAGTTTCAATGGAACAGCTTTATTGACAATGGCCTGAGCAAGCCCTTCTGCAATCACAGTCTTCCCTACACCTGGATCACCCAGAAGGCAAGGGTTGTTCTTCCTCCTTTTGCATAGGATTTGTTGAACCCTCTCTATTTCTTTACTCCTTCCTATAACTGGATCTAACTTTCCCTACACAAACACAAGGATATGTTTCATAATTAACATACAACATTGCTTATAAAATTCCTAACTGTAACTTCTCTATTTATTTTCTATCAGTAAGAAAGAATATATGAAATAAGGATATTTGGGATCCAATCCATGTATAAATTTTGTTTACAAAACTAACAGAAAACAAAAAAATATCTTTTCTTAAGATTCTTTAACAAAACCCACCCTATCATACTGAATGTCAGAAGAATTCACAAAGGAGTTACAACACAGTGAATATCTCAAAATCCTAGTGTTGTCTTTAGAAACTGAAACAACAAAAATGTGATGTATGATATTTAAATGGTTTGCCAAACCCTAACCCTAAAATTTACAGAATGTATAGCTTCTTGTAAGTATACATAATTGCAGAGCTCATAGAAAATAGTCACCTCTTTAGCCATTTGTGTTAAGTCAGTCCCATACATGTGAAGCGTATGGGACAAAAAACTACTCCTCTCAAGCTTTTCCATTCGAAAAATCGCCAATCAAAGTTGCAGCAGAACCTTTCTGGTTGACCTTTTTTTCAATTTTGGAAGAGTTCTTCTAAGTAGTGTACATTATTTATACCAAAATCACTTGTCACATTAACAACAAAACAAATTTGTATCATTGCACTGTTTTCAAGAACACAATCCACTTCTCCAATTATAACTGTTTTCAGAGGTTCTCAGTGCCTTCCAAGAAGTGTAAAGGTTATAGGTAGAGGGAAAGTGTATCGTCCATAGAGATTTTGACAGAGAAAAGAAACTTCCTTCATTGGTAGCAGCTTGAATAAATGATGGCATATTAAATTTATTATTTATATTGAATTCATGAACTTAACTTGTCGGTTTAGTTTCCAATGAAGTAAAAGAAGCACAAGTAAGTAATTAGTAGAACTTAATTGTGCCTTGTTTATTGGTGCCGATTGTGACATTTTAGTATTTTCAAAGATTATATATGTGGCAATGGAGGTGAAAAGCATGATGATAAATTGAAAAACTGATCCGAAATTCATAGTTGAGTCTTAACATATGCCATTAAATCTATTGGATGGTGTATTGATTTCTAAAGATTGATTTGAGAGAGTAATAGAATGATTTGTTTATTTTAAGAGATTTAAAAGTGAAACTAAAAAACAAATAAAAATAAATTTGTCAAAATTTATGAAAGAATGTGATAGAATAAAAAAATATCAATAAATTAAAGTATTAGATTACTATTTTATCCCATAATTAAAATTATTATTATTATTATAATATATATAAAGGAGATTTTCCTTTTTGTGTCCACTTTTTAAAATACCGATTTTACCCTTTAAATATAATAATTTATTAAATTTTTAAAAATTAACCGTTACTTTTACAAATTTTTTATAAAATCAGATGTCTCTACTTCTTCTCTTCTTCTTTATTTATCAATGGTTATTCTTTTATCTGTTCTGATATATTTTACTTTATTTTTAATAAATATAATTTTAATTTATATATTAACTTAATAATATTATAATATTATCACCTACTAATATAATATCACACATATTTAAAAAAATTATACACACAGGGACGATATCGCGCCTGTGTTACGCCAGCCAGTAATAATAATAGCCTTAGATTCTTCAAATCTTTTTGAGAAATCTAATGTATATTTTTCATTGTTTTTCATGGTAAACAGAACCGTCACACTCCGGGTCTAATTAATGAACGGTCGAAATTTTTTTTGATAATCTTTTATTTTAAAAAGCACTAAAATTAAAATACAGTTTATATTGGCTAAAATAAGATTAGCTTTTCCAATTTATAATGCGAGTAACAAACTTCTCAAAACTTTCACTCCACACCAACTATCATTTTCTTTTTTAAATAAGTCACTCCTATAAGGTAAAAATGTGAGTTTTTTTTACCATTACGATGTAATTTGGTAAAAGAATAACTATAATAGAAGACGTAAGAAAAAAAAACTGTACTAATAGATAAATTGTGTTTAAGATTCACGACTTTGTATTGAAGAAATCAGATATAAACAATTGGAATTAATCTCTAATTAATTTGTTAAAAGTTGTGTACAACAAAGATACTTTTAGTTTTGTTTTTCTCCTACAAAAGTAATTTAATTTGAAGACAACCTCAATTTGATTAATTTTCTGGTATGTGTTGAAGTCATACATGACGAAAATAATTTTTAATTTGTTTTTGAGTTAATATGGTATAGCAAATCCAACTTTAATTGTTTTATTTTTGAATTAAATTCATGTACGGTAAGTATGAACTCATTTTTCTTAAGTGAAGTTAAGTTAAAAAAAAAAGAAAAACTAAATCGTCAACCATAAGATGACTTTAGTTAAAAATAACAACTAAAGTCTTAATGCACGACTTCAATATAAAAAGAACTAAAGTGGTCTATTATGACTTTAGTTCAAAAATAAACATTTGAAATGATGCTTTGTGTATGATTTCTATTTAGAAAAAGTTAGAAATTATATGTTATGCATGATTTCAATACATGTGTTATTTTAAAAATTAGAGTTCAATTTACACAACTTCTCAAATACAAAGTCACAAACTTTAATAAAGAACAGATAGTTCACTCTGTAGTTCACTTATGCTTACAAAGTTAAAATTATTTCTCAAGCACAATCTTGGTATTTTTAATTTTATATTAGAGGGAAAAAATAATTAAAAGTTATAATAAACATCTTGAAATCTCCTAAAAAATAATACAAAAATAGGTTATTCATGTCAAAAGTTTTTCACTCTTATTCTTGCATGTTAGAGAATGAAAACTCAATTTTATAGTGCAAAGTAGATAACTCAAAATTTGTGGTGGTTAAAAGTAAAAATGTTTTGCACCTTACTTATGTAACATAGAAAATGTGTAACAGGGTTCTTTGACCTCGTAGATATTGTATTCGATAAGACATAATTGGCAAACAATAACTATAAGGCAGCTACAAACCTCCAATTGAACAATAAAAGAAATCAATGATCCAAAAGGGTAAAAAAGTTAACATCATCATTTATTTATTTAAAGTATTTGTATTATTGATATTTGTCATTTTTAATTAAAATAGTAGATCATCCAATGCACGGTCTAACGTAAAGTCCTTGATCGTCTATTGCATAAAACTCAACAAAATTTAAATATAGACATAAGTTAGTTAACCTAAATTCATATCCCAAAGACAGATTAATGAACCTGATTTACACATAATCTTAAAATTTAACGTGAACTCCTGAGAAAATCATCCTAATAAGATTTAGCCCTTCATGTTGAAGACAGAAGGAATCACAAATAAGAAAATAGAAAAGCAATGGTGGGAGTGTGGAATGTAGTGTGTTTTTTTGTCATTGCCCTCAACTATTATGTAATCTTTGAAATGAAATATTTGTAACTATAAATTAGTTAACAATTTGTTTTGCCTAATGGAGGTTAATTGAGCTTTAGGTGGAAAATTTTCATATAATCTTCAAAATGTTCTTGCCTCTTTTATGCTTAAGAAAACAAATCATACAATATTGTATGTACGATTACAAATTACAGTCTATTACAATTATTTCTTCCCATAATTGGATTTTACATATTTCTTAAATAAAATAACTTAAATAAAGAAATCAAATAAAAATTTGGCGTATCTAGAGGTTTACTAAATCGTCTATTGTTGTGCAAGTTATAAACGCTATGTGACTCCAAATTTTCCTTAGCTACACAAAACACATGTTAGAACGTTCAAAAACATGTAAACATTAAAACTTATGAGTGACTTAGCATCAAAATTCAACACATAGATTATCCATCAAACTATCTAGCAAAAATCAACAAATTATACTTTCTAGTGGGGCTCTTATAGTAAGACCATAACATTTGTTCACATTTCAATGATATTTCCATTGGTTCAATCTTTTTTTCCCAAGGTTATAATTGTTGGTGTAGATGTGTTGGCAGTCCAAGTGTGTCTAAATTACACATTTGGTAAAAATGAAAAAATTGAGCACCATATAAGAAAGAAAACCGATAAACTCATTGTCTCAAGGTTTGGGTTGAAAGTGGCGTCATTCCCTTATCTGATTGGACTCATATCACATTTATGTAATCTCTCCCTAATGACTCCTCCCTCCGGACAGAAAAATCAACAATGGTATAAGAGTCGCTGGTTCATCTTGGTGACCAAATTTGAGCGTTGTGATAAAAACAACTCAACAACACCATCACCACCACCCTAACAACAACAACAATGATATAAGTAAAGGTCATCATACATGCTCTCACTCGAGGGGGAATTTATTAATGTAAAAGGGATTCATCCTTGAAAGGGATATTAAGTCTCACATTAGATATAAATGAGAAAATAAAGCATCATATAACAGAAAATCTATAAACCATATTGATAAATCCTCAATAAGACGTAAAGAAAGAAAAAAAATTGAATTACTTAGTCTTGTACCGTATTATTACTTGATTCTCATATTTGGATTGAAGTATTGTGAATAGCAAAGATGTGATCTAGAGATTACATCCATTGAAATAGTTTAGGATGAATAGCTCCTTCAATACAACAAATTATAATTTTGATATACAAATTTTAATTTTATAAATTAGGTTTAATTATTTTTTGAGCTAATAAATTTAGAAACTTTCAATTGAGTTCCAAATAAATTTTTGTAGTCTATTGGTTGAGTACTCGATATTTTAAAACTATTCAATTGAGTCCTGGTATTTAATGTAAATTGTTTTTAAATTTAATTCAAATTATAAATTTCAAAATAAATAAAATATAAATTATAAAACTAATAATTATATAGTTATATAATTATAAAATAATAAAAATAAAAATCTAAAAATCTAAAATTTTATAATTTCATGATTTCATAATTTTGTATTTTCATAATTTTAAAATTTCATAATTTCATAATTATATAATTTTGTAATTTTACAGTTTTATAATTACACAATTTTATAATTTTATATTTTCTAATTTTCTAATTATGAAACTATATATTTTTATAATTTTTTAATTTTTTAATTTGTTCATTTTTGTAATTTTATATTTTTTTAGTTTTTTTAATTTTTTAATTTCTATTTTTGTAATTTTGGTATTTTTAATTTTTAATTTTGAATTTTATAATTTTAAGTCAATTTAAAAATAATTTTCGTTAAATACAATAAATATTTGGGAAAGATTTCGTCATCACGGTATCTTATAATAAAAGATTATGCAGAGACATCTAAGTAGGGTGACAATGCAAGACTAATGTCATAGTTAACAACACCAATTTAATTGTAGGGACTGCATTGAAAATTTTTTAAAATTTTAAAGAGTCAGTAGACTACAACAAAATTTATTAGAAACTCAATTAAAAATTGACAAATTTATCAAGGACTCAAAACATAATTAAATCTATAAATTAAATATATGTTTGTTTGGTCTCCACAAATTCTCAAGTATTTTTATCATAAGAAAAATTAAGCTAGTATACAATTAATCTTTAAAATATTTTATCTTTTATTTTTTATTTTATAAATTTAAAATTATTAATATAATTTCTTTAAAATTAATTGTATGATAATCGGTAAAAACAAAAAGAAAACGTATTTAATTATATTAACCATTAACAAAATTTAAATAAAACTAACATAATTAAAGTTTTTATATTAAAAATGTAACTTTTTTTTCTTGTTATACTGAAAACTCAATGTACTTATTATAATGAACAAACTATTTGGTCATTTATTTGTAATAAAACTTACTATTCTATTTAAAATAGACAGGCGAGGATTGAAGTCGAGAATTTTCTTTCTTTTTATGGAAATGTGTTATTGGCTGAAAATGGTCCTTTACTCAGAAACATCAAGCATGTTTTATGAGACATTTTTAATTGTTATAAAATTGTGATTCTATGCCTTTCAATTCAAATCAACTTTAAGGATAACATTCTTAGATCCTTCCTTAGGTAGAATACGCAATCTACAAGCTTTTTGCTGACTCATTCTACATCTCATAACATGCATCTTACATTGGATGTCCATCCTTGTCCCATGCCATCATACTTATCATGATCTTTCCTAAAACTAAAATTAATTAAATATCATATAAAACTATCTTCGATTCATTAGTCACATTAAAATTTAATAAAATTAGTGTTATAGAGCAATATAAATATACAGAAACAAATGTACAATGGATAAGATTTTTTCATCTCCTTTGTCACGAACTGGAATAGATTCAAAAGTTAATATTTAATATATATGATACATATTACAATTATTACATATATATATATATATATATATATATATATATATATATATATATATATATATGCGGCGTGCAGCTGATACATCTATTCTCTGTGGCTATGCATTGGCATTAAATTCCTAAATAAGAAACCGAAAGTGCAATGCATGAACCATATCGATCCGTATGATATGAATGAATAGCCCAGCTGAGCTATCTATCTATTTGCGTGTGACTCATGATTATGTCATCACAATAAAGACAAATGAGATGCTTGAACACTTTTTCTACGATCATTTTTAGAAAAAAGAAAAATTAAAACAAACTTTTTTTCTTATTTTTAATTTGTATAATAAAAGAATATTTTTTAGATATTTTTTTCGTTATGCTAGTTCAAATAAGTTTAGAATTGAAATTTCTTCTTGCCTTCTCTTTTGTCATGTTTATTTTTTAGTTTCATCTATCCGTTTTTATTCTTCCGTAATGAAGCTAAATATATGAAAATCAAGCCACCGAATCAATATCAATAAACTGAATTGAGTTTAGATTCAATATTTTTTCTCTCAAACTTTGTTCATTTCCTATCTGATTTCATTTTTGTTATCTGTAACATTAAATTAGATTTTGATGTCATAATTCAAACTAGGAATCAACTAAATCTTGATTTAATAATTGAGTAAGAATTAAATTTAATGACATTGAGATGACTTCAAATAATATTTTAGTCCATATTTTGTCGAATTTATTTTATGTGGTCCACTTTTTCTTTGCATATTTAATAAAATCTTAATTTTCGTCAATTTTAGTCAATTTGTTCTTTTTTGTAACACCGTTTAAATCATTGACGAGATGTGAACAATATATGCCACATGTGAGTTCATGATTTTTCTTTTCTTTGTTTTTCTTTTAATTTTTTAATTTTTTCTTAATTTAAAAAATTATCCACATGTCAAGTCAGTATTGTACCACATGGCAATGTTAATGTAACGTGTCAGTATCAGTATTACGTGTTAGTGTCTTATATTTAATTCAATCCCAATTTTTGTTAATTTTTGTTCAATTTAGTCATAATTTTTGTTAATTTTGATCAATTCAATCCCAACTTTTTCTTTTTCAGAATTGAGCAATTTTGTCTCTCTCAAAATTGAGGCCAAATATACTTTTTGCATAAATGTTATATTGAAATTTTTATTAAAATTCACATTTTTACTTAATATTTCTTTTACTATTTTTAAACCAACTCTAACTATATTCTTAGAATATAATTATTAGATTTATGTTTGATTTTTGCTATAGGGTTAGAGTTGGGGTTGGAGAGTGACAAAATTTTCTATTGAGACGAAACTTAACAAAATTAATGAAAATTAAAATTGAATTGAATATAAGGTACTGACACTGCCACGTGACACAATATTGACTTGATATGTGGACAATTTCTTTTAATTAAGAAAAATTTAAAATTTTTAAATTTAAAAAAAATTATGAACTGACACGTTATATACACCGTTTACATTTCATTAATGATTTAAACGTCATAACTAAAAAAAGGACTAAATTAATCAAAATTAACCAAAATTTAGATTTTATTAAACACGAAACAAAGAAAATATAACACACCGAACAAACTCACCAAAATAAGAGACCAAAAATAATATTTAAATCATATTTTTATTTATACGAAACTTAAAATTAAACTGTTATTATAATATACATAAAATGCCTCACCAAAAATTCTATTCCGTGTACCACAGTTTGCATTCAACACGGTTGCTTAAGGGTGATGCAGTTAGGTGATAAAAAAAAAAAAAAAACATTAACATGGTGATATATATATTGGAATTTGCTTTATTTTGTTGAGAACAAGTAATTGGAACAAAAATGGTCCTCTTATTCCGGCAAGAAAACCATACTTTATGCTCAACATATTATAGGGTTATCCTTAACAAGTTTAAGATTCTACAACTTTTGAATTCATACAAGAATCATGGTCCCTCAAGTGCAATAGACTACTTAATACAAACTCCACCGGTAACATTTATGCATAGCAACGGAATACATGTGATGGTATCAATTCTAGGTGGTGTTTTTTAGAAGGTAGCTCATCTTATTTGGAAATTGAAGCATCATTTGTCCTTCACCTTTTGAATTTTTGTTGAACCACAACGTGATTACACGATCTTTAACTATGAGGAATGGAAAAGTAATTTCAAAGATGAATTCTCATTCTTTTAAATTTTGATCGAAGAACTTGTTTCAATACACTTGATAATTTTATATTATTTAGAAGACAAAACCAAATATAATTTAAAACACCAAACAATACCTTAAATATGATGATTAAACCTAACCATATTATTTCAATGAAATTAATTCTAATGATAAATTTTAATTTCAAATTTAACAAAAGTAGTATTTAATTAGAATTAAATTATTAAGTATAATACATGTTCAATCCATTATTAGATTTGTTGGAAATTTCACATTTATTAAAAATAAAATTAATTTACTGTATGTAAATAAGTGCAAACATTATTTTATCAACCGGTTATATGAGATAAAGTGAAAGATAAAATTTAATTTGATATGATACTTAATAAGACTTTATATTCCATCTGAGTAAACTAAATTTCTAACCCTTACTTTATCAACGGATATATCAGATTAAGTTAAAGTTAAAATGCACTTATTCTTCTATATAATACTATTTAATAAGACTTTATATATAATCTAAGTAAACTAAATTTCTAACCCAAATTCCTAAAATGGTAATTGCACTAATACAAAAACACTGTTTAGTGACGCAATACGTTGTTATACGAAGACTGTTACTAAAATTAGACCAATGACATTCTTATAATTAATGTTCATCATTGAACAATGGTTACTTTTAATCGTTATTTTATATACTATACATTGATGATTAAAAAAAAAAAATCATCATTGTGTAGTCTTTATATTGTAAATAGTTGTCGTTAGTCGTCATGCATATGATAATGGTATCAATTTTTAGTGAGTATAATCTCTTTGATAATGTTTGAAATCTCAAATTTAAACATTATAACTGTTCTATACCAACATTCTAGTTTTTTCTATTATTATAAACGTGGTTTGGATGTAGAGAAGTGTGAAGAAAAGGATCCCACAAAGTATTTTTCTGCGTAATACAAAAGACAAAGATATGGAAAGAGTGAACATATTATGTACATAAATATTCGCACGAACTTCACTATAAAAATTTAGAAACAAAAAGCAAAATTTAATATTAATTTGTTTATAAGGTAAAAAAAGTTTAGGTATTTTTTTATATTCTTACTTTTTATTTTTTATATAAGTTAGCTTTTAATTCGTGAAAAAGTTTATATGAAAAGGGTAATATAACTCATTAGTACCACCATCTATTATCATGATGACCAAAATATGGTTGGGTATTTGTATTTTTCCCCCGTTTTTATTATATAACATTAATTAAATAAAATGATAATAATTAAAAATAAGTTAAACAATTTTAAAAAAAATTTCATTTCATTTGTCTCATTGTTCTAACCAAATGATCTTTCTATTCACTCCTTCCTCATCTTTTTTTCTTTCTTTCTTTTCTATTTTGCATAATATCAGACAGAAACTTAAGGTGCATTTGGGAATACTGAATTTTTTTCAAGGACAAAAACGGGAGGTCAAAATTTTATTTTCAAATGAAGATTTATATAATATTTATTAATTATAAAAGTGAAAAAAGATTAATGCATGTTAATTGTAAAACAAATATCTTATTAGAGAATTATGTTTATTGGAAAACGTCTACCCTCTCTATAATCCGAAATATCATAAAATACTCCAACAATTCATTATGATGAGTATGGTAAAAATATATATTATGTATATTAATTATATTTGGGAATGATGTCTTATGGTATTTAATACTTATGAACGCATATTGAATTTCAATAAATGCATGCATTCATTAATTGCAAAGGAAGCAACCATGTTGTTGAGATAATGACACATCTATAGCTCTAAAAGGCATAATTAATATTCCTTTTTTACTTCACAATCATTGTTTTTCCATCTTAGTTTTGAAGGATCCGGAACAAAAGATTTGTCTTGCAACTTGAGATTCTTAATGCCAAATGATTAGCTTATGTTCAAAAGAAAATCTAAAGAATCAAACTAACACTTTATCTGCTCCTATAGTGTGATTCATACTTCACTAGCAAGTATAAATTGGTGTCATCATGCAAAGGACTTTCATCATAGCAATATAGAGCATTCTATTCTAAGATGACAAAATTTCTTTGAAGATTAAGCTTGGTTTTGGGATGTGTTAATCTGCATCCTGAGGTGTAGATAAATATTTTTGTTGCATCTACTCCTTGGGAAGCAGATTACCTCTTCCTTACTACCAATTTGGAATTATATATGAAAATTGATAATTTCTATCTGCTTTTAATAAGATTCAATTAGACTAAGAGTGAGTTGTCTACAACTTTAGGTTTAAAGTAATATTTTGTTGTATTTAGTTCTTACATTTTTTGATTGGATTATATTAAGTTGCAGTTAGTTTCTAATTATTATGTTTATATTTTGTGCGTTTAGGAACCATTGCATTATGGAACATCCTTCAACTTATGGATTATCACTAGACATCATAAAGTAACATTTTATCGTAATGAATGAAACTAATCTAGAAAGATCTTGTTAAGATATTCTACTTCAATATTTTATATATGAGAGATATGTTATTGTACCATACAAACACAAGACACATACAAATTTTATCATTTATTAGAAGTGTTTTGGGATTTTTTTTTTTTAACTTCAGTTGGGCCTTATTTTTGTTAATATTGCAATCCTTCCTAGAATATGTGTAACATTATCATCTACTCTTTTAGGCGATGAAAAATACTCACATTACTTCCTTCTTGTGCATTTCTTTTATTAGGTTTAAAACATTTTGGTGCTTTCGTTGCCACCAGTATACCTGAAACCCTCTTCCAAAGATGTTGATGAACCACTTAAGGCCATTTCTGACCTCATCACTTCCATGCAAGCTCATATGGAATCACAAGATATTCACCATTAACTTCTCCAACTCTTGACATGACATCTTGAAAGCCTTCATTGATGCTTTAGTCACTAGGAGCCCTCCCTTTGTACTTCTATTTCTACATCAAGTATTTTCGCTTGTATCCCCTTCCTCACATCAACCTACATGATCCAATCATACTCTCACTTCCTTTTACCTTACTCCTTCATGGTAACCCAACATTTACTACCACATCATGTTACCTTTACTAGTATCCAATTTAACTCTTCCTACAACACATCATCATCACAAACACGTCCTTGACCACCACCCTTAAAACCTCATCAAAACTCCTTTCCTTCACCCCTATGGTTATTCTTTTCCACCCCATATCACTTCCAACAATCTCCATAGCTTCAACCATATATACTACAAAGCCACATTTGTTGGTTGTAACCCTTTTGGATTGACTTTTCTAGGATTAATAGTTTTTTTTACCCAATATCTAGTGTTGTTAGATAAATACTTATATATGTCTTCTGTTAACATGAAAGGGGATATACTAATTTGGTATAAATGGATTCATCAAAATGCTCAATTTACTAGTTGTGATTCTTTTACAAAATCTCTAGATATGCAATTTGACCCTTTAACATATGAAACCACTGAGTTATTTAAGTTTTGCTAATACAATTTGGTGTTCGATTATATGGCCAACTTTAAAATACTTTATAATAGGATTTTAGGACCTCCCTCATAGGTAGGGATGGCAACGGGGCGGGGCGGGGCGGGGACGAGTTTCACTATCCCATACTCATCCCTGTCAAAAAAATTCATCTCCATTCCCATACCCAAACCCAACTGGTATCAAACTTTTGTCCCATCCCCATCCCCACCGGATAACGGGTGTAATCTCGTACCCATACCCATACCCATACCCGTTTTTTTACTACTTTAATATTAATTTTAATTAATTTTTATAAAAAATTACGGTAAAGGAAACATAATATTATTAAATATTCAATATTAGGAGTATGGTTGTTTCTTCGATATCAAATACTTTGAAAGAAATTATAATTGTTTACATTTTAGATTATATTACCAAATAAAATTTGATGAGAACCAAAACATTTATTAAATTTGCAAACATTAATGAAACCTAGTTTATAAATTTTAAGAATCTTTTTTAAAAAATATAAAAGGAAAAAAATATTTTTAAAAAAATATAAAAGGAAGAAAATATTTAAATTAAAATATATTTTAAATGTTTGTTTACTTCAATTTTTTAAATTATAATGAATCTATTTTTTATACACTAATAAAAGTTATAATACATCACTTGATTAAAATGACGCAAAGAACAAATAATAAACATAATAATAAAATTTTAACATAGATCTTGTATCTTTTGAACCACAAAATATGTTGGATGGTGATAAAAAAATATTCATGGCAATTACATTAAATTTTTATATTGTAGTAAATAAAAATTATTTATACAACTATAGTGAAAAAATTAAAGTATGATTGTAATGAGTTAGAAAATAAAAAATAATTAGATAAAATTTATCGAAATAGTATTCTACATGATGAAAATAAACAAAAAATAAAAATATTAAAAAATTAACAAATGTGTGTCTTATAAACAATTTGGAGACTATTGGAAGGAATCACACAAAGGAAAACAAATATATAATTAATGGTATGATAAGATGAAAAATATCTTAGAGATCTAAGAAAACTTTTCAAATATCAACATATATACTCAATGGTTGATAAAAAAATGACGCAAAAAATAAATAATAAACATAATAAAATTTTATCATAGATCTTGTATCTTTTAAACTCCGATATATGTTGGATGGTGATAAAAAAATATTCATGGCAATTACATTAAATTTTTATATTGTAGTAAATAAAAATTATTTATACAATTATAGTGAAAAAAATTAAAGTATGATTGTAGTGAGTTAGAAAATAAAAAATAATTAGATAAAATTTATCGAAATAATATTCTACATGATGAAAATATACAAATAAAAATATTAAAAAATTAACAAATGTGTGTCTTATAAACAATTTGGAGACTATTGGAACGAATTACACAAAGAAAAACAAATGTATAATTAAGGGTATGATAAGATAAAAAATATCTTAGAGATCTAAGAAAACTTTTTAAATATCAACATATATGCTCAATGGTTGAGAAATAACAAACATTATTTTAGCGAAATAAAAGAGTTCAAATGAAACAAAAATTAATAATAATAAGTAAAAAAAAAATTTATATTACTTAGTAAATGAAATGTTTATCCTAATAAACACTTAAATTGAGAGTATTAAACATTCTCATGTGAAAGAAAAATATACAATAAATAAAAATATTAAAAAATAATAGAAATATTCAAATGTTAGACATAAATTTTTTTTAATTGACATACATCATTTTAACATAATTACATAAAGGTTATGATAAGATAAAAAATATATTAGAGATGCGAATGAGTTTCATGACAAACCAAATATTTAGAAGAAAGAAAAAATAGAAAGAATATATATATATATATATATATTTTTTTTTTTTTTGATGATACATTCCGTACCTTGCTAAAAAACCGATCCTTGTTTCCCAACCACACATTGTCTAACCAAATCCAATTCTCTCGTGACATGTTCCTCAAAAAATCCGATTCGTGCGGACTCTTCCCCCAACTAACGAAGAGATCTTGACGGAATTGCCACATATGAAATTGAGCACAATTTTGCAAAGAAATAGCCCGCTTGTTTCTCAAGAAGAGATGCGAAACATGCTCAATATCATTTGATTGAATAATTGACCCAATCCCTTGTTGTTTGAAGAAACCCTCCACTTCCTTTGGTATTTTTTCACGAAAAGCAAACATGAGATAATAAATCCAGTCTTTCACTAAGATTTCGAATAGTTGTCCCGAATTCAAGTGAATATTTTAATAATTTAAAAGAGGATGGAGATATGGCGGGGACGTGTATTATGGCGGGGATATATTCATCCCCATCCCCATCCCCATACCCAATCGAAACAATCGGGGATTCCCCATACCCATACCCATACCCAGTCAATGCGGGGATTCCCCGTCAAAATGGGGACGGGTTCGGGCAATACCCACGGGGACGAGTTTATTTGCCATCTCTACTCATAGGTCATTCTCAATTGTTTCGTCTAAGGTCTCAACCCTAAAATTTGGCGCGAGGTAGGCATATTAAAACCTACAACAATCTCCGAAGCAATCGAGGTATTCAAACTCATTGAGACCAAAATGGAGGATGTTAAATTGCATGTTTGAAAACATTAGTACCCACCAATGACCATCCCTATTCCATAACTTCTTATCCTACCCTACCGAAATTTAGTACACTGCCTAACCTTAATACCACCACCCCTTACTCATTAAACTCCTCACTTCAACCCAACTTCAAAAGCACCATGTCGTAGGTTTATGTTACACCTATGATGAGAAATTTGTCCAAGGGCCACAATTGTGCAACCTAACATTCGTGGATGAAAATACCAATAAAAAAACTTTTAGAATGACCACTTTGAATTCTTATTTATGCCTTTTGGGTTAACTAACACACCATCAAAATTTTATTAAGCTATGAAAGACTTACCTATACCCCATCTAAGCCAACTTATTATACATTTTTATGACATCATCATTTACATTTTTTATTTTGATTTTTGTATCATTCACTTATAGTTGGTTTAAGAACTTCTATCTTCTAACCAATTTTATGCTAAATTTTATAAGTGCCTTTTTGGCGTCAATTTAATCATCTCTTTAGGTCAAGTCATTTCAATTACAAATGTCTCACCAAACCATGACAAAGCATAAGCCATTTACAAAGGCTTAAACCATGATCTATCCCAACTTTATGTGGTTTTCTCGTCTCACTATTTTTTTTTACAAACGTTTTGTAAAAAAAATGTCTCTCTCGTTGCTCTTCTCACCAATTTACTATGTTCAAGTGATTTTACTTAGTCTACAAAGGCCATTAGTGCATTTACCAAATTGATACTTCACATAGCTAACCTGCCTACATTAGTTCTACCAAATTTGACAATGTTATTTGTTATTGAGACAAATGCTAATAGTGTTATCACTGAAGCTCCTCAATTAAGGCACTTATTTTCTTTCCTTCTTTAGCAAGAAATGTGCCCTTGGTTTCAGAATTATTCGGTGTATGTCTGAGAAATGTTTTCTATCGTGGATTCTATTAGAGAAAATATTTAATACCTTGCAATTTTGATTAAGTTCTGAAAAACAACCAACCGTAAAATGTGATCATGCTTCGCTTGAAACAAGATTGTTAATCCTAACAACTGATCATATTACACGCAAATGCTTCATTTGACAGATGATGCAACACTATGTAATTTTGCTTTATGTTTGACATGGTACAAATATGTTTAGACGATAGACACATGAATGTAAGTTACACCTCAAGGAATGAAAAATACACTAATGCTTATTTCATATTGCAAGGAATGTCTACCACTTATGTTTCCTAAAATAGATTTATTAGATAAAGGACAAGTCACATAAAATGATCTCTTCATGAAAAAGTTGAAGTTACTTTTCTTCAATAGTTCCTTGAAGTAAGAAATTGTCAACTCCTGAAAAACTGTTTACTTCATACGACATTGTAGTTTAAACAAATCAATAAAATATTTGTACAAGAAGAAAATGAGTACATCTAGTTATTGGGATGTTGCATAATGAAAAAAGGGCATTTATTATTGCATGGAATGCACTAAATGTTTATCAATCTTAAGCTCTTTAGGCGAAAGGAACACCCAGAAAGAGTTGAAGTTGCTCAAAGACCGGAAATGAATTTTCAGTGACTATTTTCTTCAAAACTTATATAAAGTAAATCAAGAAGAAGAAAATAATTGTTGCGAAACTATTTTTGGCCACTAACTAACTTTTGTTATATTTGGGTGTATTTATTTTGTTTGAAGAGCTTAAGATTCATGAAAGGGAGAGCCTATATTGTATAATGTAAAAATGCTGCTTAAATTTCTAAGCTGGTGAAAAGGTTCAAGAAGAACACTATTTGTATTCAACCCACATGCTAAAGAAGAGTATTAATCTATATACATCAACAGAAAATCAACCTCTCTAGTGAACAATCATGTGATCATTGATCACTCTTCTATAGACATGTTATCTTAGCCAGAAGTGGTTGTTAGGCAACAAATACTCAATTATTAACCAAAAATGGCTATTGTTCAAAGAATACTCAATTAAGTCAAAAGTGGTTTGTATACTAAATAAACAATGTAAATAAGCCTTGATTTTCCATCAAGGAAGTGCTAATGGCAAAACTAAGCCCCCTAAAATGATACTTGTTTAAGCCAAAAATGGCTAGGTGAAAAATATTTAGTTAAGCCAAAAGTGGCTTGTGAAAAAAAAATTGAATGGGATTAGTTAGGAATAGGTGTGACCCAAAAGAATACTCAAACTAAGACTAGAGTGGCTTAGGAAAGAATACTTAGTTAAATCATTAGTGAATTGTTGAAAAGGTACTCAAATCGTACTTCACAACATTAGTTTGCTTAGTAGAACTCAATCATTTGATTGAAAACTGAATGTAGTCTACATGGTCAAACAAACTAGTATAAAAATACAATGTGTATTCTCTCTTTCTTTATCTCTTTACTTTGCACGTTGTTGTTTTACCTGCACTAACATAGAAGGAGAATAATTGCAAGATGACATATAATTAAAACATTTCTAAGCAAGTAAATCAATCAAGTTGTAAAGCTTCCTTTGATACACTTCATTAGATATAATTGTCATCAACTAATTGCTTGACGTATATAACCATCATCTGAATATTTCCATTTAAACAAAATTCTCAAAAAGTGATAAAAGTTTTGAAATCATAATTCATCCTCCCTTCTTTTATTTTCCCTGTTTTCACAAATTCATTGGTGACTCAAAAAATACGAAAATCAAAGCAACAAAAATGGACATCAAAGTTTAAAGGATTTAAATTTTAAATATTCTAGAAAACTTGATTGATGTAGTGGTTCATGCCTTGTCACGAAGAAGCCATGACCTCATCTTTCCTTCCATTTCCTCTCTAATGCACACATTTTTTTCTTTGCATTTTTCAAAGAAAAAACAAAAGGGAATGGGTTAATAATTAAGAGTAGATAGTTAGACTTTAATTTCAATAAGGGGTTACTATATTACAAGAGATGTATTTTTTATACTTGATTATGAAGATCCCCGTTGACTTCTGATAACAGAGTTTCACTTTAACACTTTATGTGGCTATTTTGCCACCAAACCAACTTTGGTTCATACTGCAACTTCTTTTTTCTTGGCAAAGATTTCCTAGTGACACCAAACAATTTGTCCAACAATGTGTCACATGTCAACAAAATAAATATGACTAACACAAAGAAGGCATTTTACATATGTTGTTTTGGACATTTTTTGTCTAATAAAAGTCATATGTAATTGTGGGAGACACAAATTTTCAAATGAGTACTTCCCGAACGTAAATTTATGTTGGGCTGTTAATAACCCCAACATAAATTTATGTCGGAGTTCTTACTCCAATGTAAATTTGGAACAATTTAAAAAAAACAGAAAGATTTGTGTCTAACTATGTAAAGCCAAATGTAAATTTATATCTAATAGTGCATAGTCAGACGTAAATTTATCTTTCGACAATCAGACATAATTTACGTATGACTTTGTATAGTTAAATAGTCAAGATAAAAATTTACATCTGGTAATGCATAATCATAAATAAATTTACATATGACTGTACATGGTCAAATCTAAATCTTTGTGTTTTTTTTTTTAATTTAATTTGGTTTTGGCACAAAACCAAAATATGTAAATAAAAAAATATCTAGGATAGAATATACATTTCAATAGAACATTCAGTACATAATTTCTAAACTCAAAATAAATATTAAACCCTCACATTGAATAAAAATGGTCATCTAACTTAAAACCAAAACCAATCAAAACCTAAGCTACATGCTGAAAGAGAAAGCTTGCCTAGTGTTGTCATATTTGGGTCATGTCCTCCCTTGATATAGGTGATGGATCATTGAAGACCTGAAGCAATGATACAATGTTATTATGCAACAGTGTTAAAAGTGGGATACAATTCATGCAACGTAAGAAGGGTTATCTTTGTGTTTTTTTTTTAATTTAATTTGGTTTTGGCACAAAACCAAAATATGTAAATAAAAAATTATCTAGGATAGAATATACATTTCAATAGAACATTTTTAGTACATAATTTCTAAACTCAAAATAAATATTAAACCCTCACATTGAATAAAAATGATAATCTAACTTAAAACCAAAACTAATCAAAACCTAAGCTACATGCTGAAGGAGAAAGCTTTCCTAGTGTTGTCATATTTGGGTCATGTCCTCCCTTGATATAGGTGATGGATCATTGAAGACCTGAAACAATGATACAATGTTATTATGCAGCAGTGTTAAAAGTGGGATACAATTCATGCACAAGTAAGAAGGGTTATCTTTGTGTTTTTCTTTTTTTAATTTAATTTGGTTTTGGCACAAAATCAAAATATGTAAATAAAAAGTTATTTAGGATAGAATATACATTTCAATAGAACATTTTTAGTACATAATTTCTAAACTCAAAATAAATATTAAACCCTCACATTGAATAAAAATGGTAATCTAACTTAAAACCAAAACTAATCAAAACCTAAGCTACATGCTGAAGGAGAAAGCTTTCCTAGTGTTGTCATATTTGGGTCATGTCCTCCCTTGATATAGGTGATGGATCATTAAAGACTTGAAACAATGATACAATGTTATTATGCAGCAGTGTTAAAAGTGGGATACAATTCATGCACAAGTAAGAAGGGTTATCTTTGTCCAATTTTCATGAATTCCTGCTAGAATGATGACTTTCATCCAATGCATAATGTAGTGGCCACATTTGAAAGGACTAGTCTTCTTATTACACTAAAATAAATGAAGAAAAAACTTATATCATACAATATTTACACAAAATAATTAATTTAAGTATTAAATCATATTTAACCTTAGATATAAAATTTAAACTTACTTTTGTCTGCTCCTTCCACATAAAATGTTTGTGCAACCAAAAATTAAGTTAAATTGAAGAAATGTTAGTCCTAATTGTTATTACTAATTGGATTATATGAAAGTTGTAACATTTACCCTTGTAGTAAGTTATTCAATTCATTAATTGGTTGCTAGTGAAAAGAACATAACCAAACAACTTGGAAATCTTCAAGAATGATTACTATTAATTGTCAATGAGACTAATAAGTGTCCATTCTACTTAATTTGATACATGTTTTTGCACTTAAATGGAAGGAACTTGATATATCTTTGAGGAAATTAGCCTATTTTAACTTAGAATGCAGAAAGTTACATGGTGATGAGTTCATATTTATGCCCTCATTTAATGTTTAATTTTGGACCTTTAATTGAATTTTTTTTCTTAAGAGGTTGATTTAATTGGGATTTCTTATAATTGGTTTTATTGAGCATGAGATACGAAAACATGTTAAAAATAGCTTTTTAGTTGCATAAATGTTCTTTGGATATTTTGAGGTGTTAGTGCAATTGCAACAATGTTGAGCTCATGTAGGTGTGGAAATAAATTTATTAAAGCTTCGTGACACCTTAAATATAAATCCAATAATAGAAAATTATTGAAATCACCAAAATCCAAGTCAAGCATTGTATTAAGAAGGCAAGAAATGCTTGAAAAAGTGAGAAGTTTGGCTAAGACAAGAAGAGGGAACGAACAACAAAAAATGGACCTTTCAATTTTCTCTATCTTTTTCCAGAAGAAGGGCTTTGCTAATTCATAAATATTGTGATAAAAGATAATTTGGGGAAAAATATATCATTAGATATTTTATTTGATATTTTTAAATAATTAACTTATTTAATTATATCATAAAATATCAAAATATAATAATTACCAAATATTTTTAAATTAAGAATGTACTTTGGTTAAATTTACTATGATTAATCTACAAAGTTCATGCTTTTAATTGAGAATGTACTTTGGTTGATAGTGAGAATGCCAACAAATTAACTGATAATTTATATTAATTAATTTGAAAATCTAAGATAATATTTAATTGAACAATAATCCTTAGTTAACCAGTGAAGAATCTATTTTGCAAGTAGTGAAATCAATCTATTTTCTTTATCATTGTTTTTATATCTTTTTATCTTTATCTTGTATTACTTTTATTATTTTACTGACCTCTTTTGTATAGTGTTTATAAGAACTAATTTGCCAAGAATCAATTTCGTGTTCATAGGAGACGACTTAGGGTTGACTTTTAACCCTTTCTATTTTGTTAACTACTATCTCAACAATACTGAAGTTGCTATAGTTTAGTAATATTAATTTGATTGTGTCAACGACAACGTTATCACATGGAGAGTTGGTTTAATATGAAATTAATATGTTTTTAGTCAAACGCAACACTTTTTGCAAGGAAACAAGAGTTGTGTAGCTAAGCTTCAAGATTGAGGCTAAAACGTCAAAAGGCGGTTTAGGAAAAGCCAAATATTATATCAATAATTGAAGCATCAAAACATGACAATGAGTTAAGGAGGAAATCCTTTGGTGAAGGAAACCTTAAAGATTGGATTTGAAGAGCTTACGCTCCACAAGGAATAGCTACAACGCAAAGGAACCTTCCTAGGAAGGAAATCCCAATCTTAAGTTCCAAAGAAGAAGGCTTGAGCATAAGAAAACTTTGCATAGAAGGAAAACCCTACAGTTGAGAACCCAATGAGTGCCACTAAAAATTTCCATAAATAGAGACCTTATGTTTTGGTTTATGCATTAAGTGGAAGAGTAATTTTAGGAGATAATAGAGTAGAACATAGTGTTGTAAGGCTAGAAAGATGTGGTTCATATTGTAAACATTGTATAATTAGTTGTTGTTGGATTTGTATTGCAACATACTACTCATCATGAGTAGCTGAGCTACCTTATGATTGATTGAATGGAATAATAACTTCTTTATACTCTCTTTCCATTTATGCAATCATATTTAGATGTTTATGCTTTCCATTTATTTAGTTTATTATTAATGCTTGTCTCAGGGTACACCTCAAAGCTTGATCTAGTTGCTAGAAGGTCCTAGGAATGAGATTTTAGTAGCTGAATTAACTAAATCAAACCAAATAGTTCAAGTCATCGAGGATGGGATTGTATGCTTGGCCTCCACTATTTTAACTCTTAATGTAGGTATTGAACAAATCTTTTGTCAAGGGATTGAGTAAGTTGTTCAATACATAAATAGACATTACATGAGGAATCTGTATATTCTTGGCCTTAGAGAACAAGGAAAGCAATGTCATTAAGAGAGAAATTACTTGAAAGGGAGCAAAGGTACATGGTTGTTATTGTGTTTATTCAATCTTTCACATTTTGCAGCTAATAATACAACTCAAGTCTGGCCTTCTCTCCACTCAATCTATACTTAGCATTATATTTTATTTGCTGCACTTTACTATGTTTATCCAAACTTCTAAAATCCCCAAAATCCAACTACTAATATACTTTATATTCCCTATAGATATGATAACTCTCATTTGGCTATACTACAATTGATTTGGTGCACTTGCCAATAGGTCACACAACTAAATAACTTTTTTAAAACTTGATCTTTCATCACTCTATTGTAATGCTAAGACTTAAGCCCTAATGGACATAAAACTCCAAACAAGCTTTTGTCTCCAATAAGGACCCACAATGAAGGTGAAATAATTAGTTGAATAGTTACCATAACTTTAAAAAAAGTTATACTCAATAAGACTAATCCTTCAATGTATGGAGCTAGGTAAATATGTTGTTGTGAGTTGGTCATCAATTGTTAGATTTGAATGGTTCTGTTCCAAAAAAATTTTAATGGCTTGAGGCTTAAAAAATTCATACATTTGTGATCAACCTTGCTCTATACTCATTGCATCCACATGCCTAAGATAAGGAACTATAAGTTAAATGTTGTAATTTAATATGGTAAGTATAGAAGACATATTATTAGTTACATCCACCATAATTGGATAATAGAAATGTTTAACATGAGTTCTCCCCCAACCACCTTCAATGCATCAAGTAACAACAACTTCGAGTCCAAATACCTCAAAATGACATTGTAGCTATATTGGTTTTGTCTTCAATCTATGTAAGATGGTCAAAAGATTTGAAAGAAAAAAAACCTCTACTTCTACCATGTCATCTTCATCATTAGCAAGGTCTTGCAAGACTTTCTTTTGACGATGGGAGAACTAAAATAAATATATGCAAAAATTTTAGTTCATCTATTTATAAATTATTATAAAAATTTACCAAAGAAGACAATGTTCTACATGTTATTATGCAACGTATAGCAAGATTATATTTTTACGTCAAGCCATAAATGTGCCTAAGGCCTCTCCTATGAATTGAATCTATGAACTTGAACAGGCATTCGAGCATTAGGATCTCAAACATCATCAAACACCACACTCATCCAATTTAACTATAGAGGAACACCATGGATAGTTAACCCTCTTTTTGTTTGTCATCCTATTGCAACCACACGTGGGGGATCTTCATTAACACATAACTCATACCAACTTGTTTGTTTGGTATGATCCACAACAAAACATGAGCCTTTTGTGTTGACTCAAACTTGGTTAAGAACTTCATCGGTTGCTCCTTGAATCAATTGGTTATCATGAACCATGGATATGAACTTTTCTGATAACTTTTTCTCCAAGGATGCCTTCATTTCATTAAGTTTTTATTCAAACTTTTCTTCAATTTGCATTTCCATCTTCCGTAAGGCATCCTGATTCTACACTTGTTCGTTGTGGAGGAGCGAGAT
Source organism: Vigna unguiculata (assembly GCF_037176805.1). Taxonomy (NCBI): domain Eukaryota; kingdom Viridiplantae; phylum Streptophyta; class Magnoliopsida; order Fabales; family Fabaceae; genus Vigna; species Vigna unguiculata. The sequence continues at coordinate 8,670,919 of NC_140801.1, forward strand.
GATCTCGAATTCCATATGAACCAACAATGTCATGTACAATAGTTGGGTGCTCAAGTATTCTAATGGTCGTAAGTATATCATTGTGACCATGGGGTACAAATGAATCTAGAGTGTTTACAATTTTGTCAGGGATGAGTTGAGCTGATTGTGAAGTCATATGCCTATCAGACCTAGTCCAAGAAGCCTTCCATATCTTGTGTTGAGAAGGTGGAGATACTAGCTCAGTAGTCTCCACCCATGCAAGCTCTATTTATACTTCCTCAAAAGAGTCTCTCGTAACACACCTACCTCGCGACAGTGGGTGAGGTGCATCATTAAGTTTTGGTCTTTGCTGGGCTGATATCCTTTTTTCCTAACACATATAACAAAACAAGACAATGTTAATAAACAATCTATGATTTTATGTGATTATAATACAAATGTAATATACAAACTCGCCATGACTCAAATGACAAAGATGTATGAAACTGTATGCACTCCTCCTTAATCATCTAATACTTCAAACTCATATTCTCATGTCAAGAAAGTCTTCAAGTCGCTCTAGTATTTGGTTAGGGCAGATAGGAACTTCTTCCAAACTACCTCAATGTTCGGATTAATGTCAAAACTTTGCTGTAAAAATGAAACATATGACACATTAATAACTTAAATAAACATATGGAACCTATGATGTTAACATAAAATACTTAATTACTTGAATATCCTGCCATAACAAGTTCTTAGCTATATCTTCAACCTCCTCCCATGATTAAATAAGAATATGTCATTTTGCCAACATGCCCATATAGTTACTAACGACTGACTAGATTCAGGATCTATCTCCACTATTATTATATTGGCAAGTGTACCAAATTACACAAGTAATAAATTGGAAAATCCATATATTGTTTTTCCAAGAGACTCGTGTTTGTTCAAAAAAACTACGATTATTATGATTTAGGCTAAGAACTTTGAAATAATGAAAAATATTAATTTTTAATAAGATAATTCCAAATTATAGAAAGCAATTAAATTTATTAAAATAACTATATGGTAGAGACTTCGCCGAGGTTGGATTTCATGTTCCGATTCAATGTAAAAACACTAAACAATTACTCCCAATTTTTATTATAGGAATCACACAACAAGCAAACAAGCCCTAATTTCCTTAAAGGCAAGTCTAAACCTTACTAATAAAAATTGTTTCCTTAGATATTTTTACCAAAAGGTTGCATTAAGTTCAAATGCTTAAATTGATTAATTGATAAAACTTTATGTCTAGAAGCAAGAAGCAAAATCTATTAGTTGCTATATTCTAATAATGGTTCTAAATTATTTTTCCAATAATCGGATACCATAAAATAAACAATCAACAATCATGCAATTAAGAACAAGAATAGAACACAAGAGTAATGGAAAAGAAGTATATTAAATAGTAGAAATCACAAAGAGTAAAAATACATTACGTCCAACCCCAAGGAATATAAGAGTTACTTTCTCCTAGACATTCTGAGCACTAGAAAAGGGATAGATGATCAAAATAATGATGATGATAAGTGTCTCAAGCCTCCGGAATGCGTCTTTGTCGTCTCTTCTTTAGGATTAGTTCCCTATTCCCCAAAAGTTTGTTGTCTAAATTTGTGATGCGGTCTATTTAAAGATTTCCGTGACACACAATTTGTTGGGTGAAAGAGCCGAACTAGGATGGGTCTAAAATTTGTACTTGAATAAATTATCACACAGATGAATGCTAAACACACAATCCCATTTTTGGTGAATTGTAATATTTGGTTTGATTTGATTAGTTAGGGTACTGAATTCCCATGTCTAGGACCTTCCAACAACTAGATCATGTTCTAAGACATATCCTAAGACAAGCATTAAGCACAAATTAAATCAATGGAAATCATAAACATCTATAGACCGATTGTATACAAGAAAACACAAAAAATAAAAAGAAAATAAAAAATATAACATATAACAAAGTCTAAAAGAGATACAAAGGCCTAAATTGCCTTGGCCTTGAACACAAGTCCCCAACAACATCGCAAAAAACTTGTTATGGGATTGGAAAATGTATCAAATTTTACAAGTAATAAAGTGAAAAATCCAAGTATCATTTTCCAATAGACTTGTGAAACATTTAACAACTATTGCAATTCATAACTCAATTAGACAACAAATTTCACAAAAAACAAAAATAAGACTCTTCTTGTATTTTTATCAAATATATCGTGTGCAACAATTTATTATAAAGGCTTCACTAGTATTGGGTTTCATGATTCAATTGAAAGCAAAAACATCAAACAATATATTTCTAATTCCTTATCTAGGATCCACACCTTTTGTAACAAGCTGTAATGTCTTACCGACATATCTAAACTTGAATAATAAAAGCCCTATGTCTAGCAATTTATATTATACATTTAAATTAAAATCAAAATTCTGATGTTAAAAGTGACCAATGATGTACTCTATGTCTAGATGCACTATCAATTAATTGTCTATTCTAGTCTAGGTTCTAATATCGTGTCCAATGATTAGAAACCCACAAATATGCAATTAATAATTATCATACAGATAAAATAAGAATAAAACACAAAAGTGGTGGAAAAGAATTATATTGAATAATGAAATTCACAAAGAGTTAAGAGTACATTACACATAACTCCCATGAATAAAGGAGTTAGCTACTCCTTAAGATTCTGAATACTAGAATAATGATGAAAATGAATGCCTCCAACCTTCAGACTGTGCCTCTACCTTTTTTCCTTTTAGGTCAAGTGTCCTTCTCCCTATAAGTATTTATTTTTCCATCTGTCCCTCGAAGGGGTTTTTTTCCCCAAAAGTTTTTTTTTCTACTTGAAGGGTTACTCCTTTTGACCTTTGACAAGCTCTTTATTTATAGATTTTTCAAATTCGACTAGTCATGCAACTTTGTACTTGATTTTGTATTGGAGTAACCATATTTATCAATATATCCCCTTGCCAATAACTTTAACAATCAAATTTTGTTGATATTCTTAATTTTTTTTTATATTTCCACTTATCTGTAAAATATTAAATATGTAAACCAAATACTTATCTTTTCCAATTTTATTAAATAAAACCTAAAATATCTAAAAAAGATAATATTCAAATAACAATAAAAAATAAAAGTAAACAAAAAACAAAACGTGATAAAACTAATTATCAAGCACCAACAAGTGTGTGGTTTTATTCGACAATATGTAGAAGACAATGTTTATAATCACATTGCTAATTAAACATATGCTAGAACTTTTTGGGAGAAGATTGGATCTTTGTATGCTTCTAAGTCAAGCAATAATAAACTATATTTTTTGAATTGCTTGATGAATTTGAGGTACATGGAGAATTCTTCCATTTCAGATCATTTAAATGAGTTTCAAGGGCTCCTAGATCAATTGTCAGGAATGGGTATAAACTTTGGTGAAAAGTTTCAGGATTATGGCTATTAAATACTCTACTAGAGTCTTAGGATATATTTTAGGTTTCAATTACAAACTCAACCCTGAATGCCATTGTTTCGTTGTAGATGAAAAGAGAAATTTTTTGAATGATAAGATGAGAAGAAAATCACATGGTTCTTCATCTCAATCTGAGATGCTTGTCACATAAATCAGAGAGAGAAGTCAGGAAAAGGAACCAAAATGTGGTAGAGAGAAGAGTAGGAGAAAATCCAAGTCAAGATACAAGAATATAAAGTGTCATTATTGTAATAAAATTGGGTTCATTCAGAAATATTGTTTTAAGTGGAAAAAAGACAACAAAGGCAAGAATGACAAGCATAAAAAGAATGATCATGATGATGATCATGTCACTAATACTACTATAGGTGGTGATATTGTTCTTCTTTGTGACTATGAGTCAATTAATCTTGTATTTGGTGAGGCATGTGGATTATTTATAGTGGTGTTACACTACTTGTTACACTGAGAAAGGAGTTCTTCACATCTAACACTTTTGGTGATTTTGGAGTGTTGAAGATGGGTAATGATAGTATGTCTAAGGTAATTGGAGTTGGTGATGTTTACTTGCAGACCAACATGGGAATGCAGTTATTGCTTAGAGGAGTCAAACATGTTTTCGATGTCAATTTTGACTTAATCTATGTGCAAATCCTTGATGATGGTGGTAATGATAATCATTTTGGTTATGGAAAGTCAAAACTCACCAAATGTAACTTGGTTGTGACTTAAGGAGAAAAATTAATTAAACTATATTTGACAAAAGCATTGGTTGCTAAAGACACTATGAATGCCACGAATGTGGAGGCATCTTTGTCGCACCGAAGGCTTAGTCATATATGTGAAAAAGGATTGAACTGTTTAGCTAAAAATATGTTCTTCAAGGGTTAAAAAGTGCATAATTGGAGAGATGTTCTCATTGTATGACTAGTAAGCAAACTAGGGTATCCTTTAAGAAGAATTCAACCTCAAGGAAGTCAAAGTTGTTAAAATTTGTGCATTCTTATGTTTATGGCCCGTTGAAGGTAAAGTCATTTAGTGATGCACTTTAATTTGTTATTTTATTGATGATTGTTTCAGGAAGCTATGGGTCTATGCACTTTAGTGAAAAGATTAAGTACTTGAAAAAGTTCAAGTAATTTCATGCTTTGGTTGAGAGACAATCAAGCAAAAAGCTTAAATGTATCTAAACTGATAATGATGGTGAGTATTGTGGACCGTTTGATGCTTATTACAAATAGGATAGTATTGCACATGAGAAGTATCCTCTTAAAACTTCTCAGCTGAATGGCTTAGTTGAGAGGGAGGATGAAAAAAAATTATTTGAGAAAGTGAAATCTATGCTCCCAGATGTTAAATTACCTAAGCATTTTTGGGGTGAGGCACTATACATAGTGGTGCACATTAATAATCTCACTCCTACTGTTTTTCTAGACAATGAAGTGCTGAATAAAACTTGGTTTATAAGGAATGTAAGCTATGATCATTTGTGTGTATTCGGTTGTAAGTCATTTGTTCATATTCCAAGGGAGAAAAGATCTAAGTTGGATGCGAGGACAAGGTAGTGCATCCTTATTGGCTATTGTGAGAATGAATTTGGCTATAAAATTTACGATCATGTTGAGAATAAGCTTGTTAGAAACTATGATGTACAATTCATGGAAGGCCACACCTAAAAGGACATTGATTAGGTGGAGAAGATGACACTTGAAAAGATAGAATATCTGGCTGCCTATTCACAATTTGGATAATGTTGAAAGTACTATTCCACCTAGTGAACAACATGATGATGTTAATGATCAACAACTAGGAGGTGGATTAGGTATTCCCAATTATGATGACCAAGAGGAGCATTATTTGTCACATGATGAAAATATTGATGATGCACCTGAATCACCTCAAGTCCAACTCAAGAGGTCTTTCAAAAAGAGACAACCTTCTACAAGGTATTCTTCTAATGAGTATATAAAATTGACTAGTGGTGGAGAACTTGAGTGTTTTGAAGAGGCTTTGGAGAGTGAAGAAAAACAACAATGGCTAGATGCAATGTAAAAGGGTTTTGGAAACCAAGTGGGTTTTCAGAGTGAAAGAAGATGTTAATTCTACACTTCCAAGGTACAAGGCCAAATTAGTGGTGAAAGGTTTCAAACAAAAAAAGGTATTGATTTCAATGAGATTTAATGTCATTCATCATAATTGTGCTAAGTTTAACTACTACTTTTGATTTGGAGATTGAGCGGATCAATGTGAGCACAACTTTCCTTCATGGTGATTTGGAGAAAGAGCTCTAAAAGAAGCAACCTGAAGCCTTTCAGATTAAAGGAAAGGAAGACTATCTGTGTAGGCTAAGAAAGAGTCTATACAGTCTAAAGTAAGCTTTGAGGCAATGGTATAAGAAGTTTGAATCTTTTATGTATGAGCTAGGCTACAAGAAGACTACTTATGTGTGTTAATGAAATGCTTATTGTTAGGAAAGATCTTTCTAGAATTAACAGACTGAAAAAGCAATTGGGCGAGTCGTTTTCCATGAAAGACATAGGAGATGCTAAACAGATTCTTGGTATAAGAATCATTCTAGATGGAAAAGAAAAGAAGCTTTGACTATCACTGGAACATTCTATTAAAAGGGTGTTGTAGAGATTCTAGATGGAAAATGTTAAGGATGTGAGCACTCCTCTTACTACACAATTTAAACTGAGTATAAAATAGAGTCCTTAAGTCACTTAATGTATGAGCATAGTTCCTTATGCATTTGTCATTGGTAGTTTGATGTATGCAATGGTGTGCATTAGACCATATATTGCACATGTTGTTGGTACATTCAGTCAAATTATTTTTCAAACCCAGATAGAGAGCATGGAATGTTGATAAATGGATTTTGAGATATCTTCATGGTACTGTTAACATGAAGTTCTGTTTTAGAGGTGATAAGCCTAATTTGGTGGGCTACTCATCTTTAGATATGACTAGAGACATTGATTCCAAGAAGTCCACCTCAAACTATTTGATTAAGTTTGTAGGGGGATTTGTAGCTTGGCAATCAAGACTACAGAAGTGTGTAGCTTGTCTATTATAGAGGGCGGAGTTCATTGCCATTACTAAAGCATGCAAGGAGTTGATACGACTAAAGAAATTCTTGCAATAGCTTGGTTTTTGTGTAGCATAACTATCCATTCTTTGTTGAGTCAGCGTGTTATCCATCTTGGTAAGAGTCCAACTTTCCATTCTAGATCCAAACATATTGACGTAAGGTATCATTGGATACATGATGTTTTGAATGATAAGTTTTTCGAGTTGGAAAAAGTTCATACAAATGACAATGGTACTGATATGATAAGTAAAGCATTGCCAAGAGGGGAGTTTGAAGTTTGTTGTGACATCGTCGGTTTGGCAGTTATCTCCACATAGTTGTGAGGCAGAGATTTGTTGGGTATTGGGCTCCCTTCCCATGTGGAGGAAATGCCAAAAGTTTAGAAGCTCACTTGATGTCTCACTTAACCTAATGGAAAAGGGCTGAAAAAGTAAGAGAGAGACAGAAAAAAAAAAGAAGAGTCAGAGGTTGGCTAAGTTTTAGCACTATTTTGCGCAATTGATTAAGACTCTTTTTTACCCTTTGTTGATCATAAGGGAACTATTTCTTTTGGTATGGACGACTCGTGATTTTTACCCTTGCTTTAAGGGGATTTCCACATTAAAAATCTTGGTGTTGTGATATATTGTTGTTGTTCATTGGTATTTGTTCCTTATAGATTCTTGCAAGTTTGGGGAATTATATCTTCTACATTCTCTAGTATTTTGATTGTGTTGTTATTTTTCCCATCACTTAAGATATCAACCTAAGATTTCATTACACAGTGTCCAATGTGTTAAGAGGCTTACAAATACCCTTTTAGATTATCTAAGACAGTGTACATTTATAAATTAGGTAGGATTTATCAATTATAAACTAAAGAAAACAATATACTAAGAAATTAACCTATTCTCATGTGCTGACACATACATTGAATCTTAGGGATTTTTTTTTAATCTTAAATGTCGAATATCCTTAATATCCATGTTTATTTTAGTGACACCAAAAAGATAAAATGGAGGAATATTGTCGTGCATTTCTATACATTCGTATTGTAGATGTTGTGTTTATATAAACACAATAAAATACAATCATAATCTCTATAATAAAGTCATCACTGAATACAATAAATAATATAGGAAATAATTGATAATGATCGCTGCACACAGAGAAATAATACACAAACAAAATATCAGGGATATTGAAATAATATTATTGACATAATATTTCTGGTATTGATTCTAATAATTAGAATCACAACTTTCTCTAACTCCCTCTCTCAAACTTAGGTGACTCAATCATCCCAAGTTTGTCTCTCAAAATGTTGAACCTTGTGTGTGTGAGAGGTTTGGTTAAACAATATGCAATTTGATCTGTTGTAGGAACATAGGCTATTGTGACTTGATTCTAAAGCACTTGATCATGAATGTAGTGAAAATCTATCTCAATATGTTTAGACTGAGCATGCATCACTAGATTGGATGCCCGTGCCTTAGCACTTAAGTTATCACACCACAAAACCGACTTTCTAAGCATGGGAAATTTCAGCTCATCTATAAGTGATCTGATCCAAGTTACATCTGGTGTTAGGTCAGCTAAAGCTCTGTATTCTGACTCAGTACTTGACCATGACACCACTTTTTGTTTTCTTGAGGCCCATGAGATTAATGTCTCTCCAAGGAAAACATACTACCCTGCTATGGATTTCCTATCATCTATGCTAATGGCCCAATCTGCATCAGAGAATCCAACTATATCAAGATCAGTTGAGGGTTTGATATGAAGACAAAAATTTGTTGTGCCATGGAGATATCTAAAGATTCTTTTTATTCATTGCTAATGATCCATGGTTGGGGAACTCATATATTGGCTGAGTTTCTTGATAGAAAATGTTATGTCTGGTCGAGTGTTGGTCAAATATTGTAATGCACCTATAGCCTGTCAATTGTTTCCCTGTTACCATTGGTGTGGGCCAAGATGAACTTTTTTTCCATATTAAACTTCTTGAGTAGATCTCTAATGTACTTTGTTTAAGGTACATTCCACCAGCATCTTTGTGTACTTCAATTCCCAAGAAGTACTGTAGAAGGCCAAGGTCTTTGAGAGAGAAAGCAATGTTTAATTGAGTAATGAAAGTCTCTAAAGACTTATTATTGCTCTCTGTAATTATTATGTCATCAACATATATGAGAAGGAGTATGATATGGTCATTTTCCCTAAGAACAAACAATGACAAATCACTCTTGGTGTTTTGAAAGCCTCATCTCAATAAAGTGTCTTTCAACTTGTCATACCAAGCCCTTGAGGCTTGCTTCAGTCCGTAAATTGCCTTGTTTAATTATCATATGTGGCCAAGCTTGGTTGAATCTGTATATCCTTCAGGTTGATGCATGAACACATTATCTTTGAGATTGCCATTCAAGAATGCATTATTTATGTCTAATTGCCTAACCCCCCAATTTAAATGTACTGTAACGGATATGACAATTCTTATCGTGTTGGACTTGACCACTGGACTGAAGGTTTCATCATAGTCAAGACCCGTAGTTTGTTGAAAACCTTTGGCAACCAATCTTGCTCTCCTTCATTCTATTGAGCCATCTGCCTTGTATTTAGTTTTAAAGACCCACTTGGAGTCTATGATGTTATTTTGCCCCTGAAATGGTACCAAAGTCCAAGTATGATTAGCTGCTATAGCTTTAAATTATGCATCCATGGATACTTTCCATTTTGGACTGACTAGAGCTTCATTTACATTTTTTGATTCCTTGTCATCTGTGTCTATTTTTGACAGCCCTATATAGGGAAGTTTTGGCTTGTAGATCCCTGTCTTGCTTCTGGTTTGATCTAGTGCGTGTTGTCCTGCTGAGTCTGTTGGTTATTTTCTTTTGGTGTGTTTTCTAGTGTATCATTTACATGTGAGGTTGCCTCATTTGCATGAATAGAGATATCATTGAGCGTTGACTGATCATCATTGATAGCTAAGTCACTAAGAGTTGGTTGCTCTTCATTGGAAACTAAGTCACCTTCTTGATGATTCACCTCCTTGTGAGTTGATTCAACTGTGTGGCTTGTAATGGTACCTACAGGACAAGAAGGAAGAACAATATGGATTGTTCCAGTAAGTGTTTTTAATGAATTTCTTGTGTCAAGAAAGCCATCATGGAAAGGAAAGTGATTCTCATTGAAGACCTCATATCTTGAGATGAAAATTCTACCATGAGAGTTTAGGCACTTATAACTTTTGTGAGATTTGATGTATCCCAATAATACACACTGTGTAGTGTGGAATTGAAGTTTGTGTTGATTGTATGATTTAAGGCAAGGATAGTAGGCACAACCAAATAACTTTAGAACATCATAATCAGGTTTCTTTCCAAATAATAATGAAAAAAGACTTTCATTTGGGTTAACTAATGAAGGCAATTTGTTGATGAGATAAACTGAGGTAGAGAAAGCTTCCCACTAGTAGTGTAAATGCATTTCAGCATGTGCCAAAAGTGTGAGCGCTAGTTCAGTCACATGTCTGTGTTTCCTTTCAGTTGTACCATTTTGCTGAGAGGCATATAGGCAAGACATTCTAAATTGAATTCCCGATTCAATGGCTATTTTCTGTACAGGTTTAAAGTCACCTTCACTGTCATATTGAAGAGCTTTTATCTTCTTGTTAAATTGGTTTTCAACCAGGCTTTTGAATTGAGTGAAAGCATGTATTGTTTCTAATTTTTCTTTTAAAGGAAAAATCCAAGTGAATTTGTTGTAATCATCAATAAAAGAACATAGTACTTAAAATTAGAGGGAGATAAAATTGGGGCAGGTCCCCATACATCATTGTGAATCAATCCTAAAGGTTCCTTAGCATGAAAGGAATAAGATTTAAATGGTAACAAGTGAAGTTTTCCAAATTGACAAGCTTCACAAAATGAAAATTGATCACGTGATGATGTCTTAACATTGCAATTCTTCAGCACCTTTTTTAAGACTTTATTGTTGGGGTGTCCAAGCTTTCTATTCCAATTCTCCTTTAGCGACATGTAGGTACATGGATCTTTATTGAGTTGAGAGTTGACACTTGAAAGTTGGTATAATCCATCTCTAAGTTTCCCTCTTACTAGTATTTTCCCTGCCAATTTGTCCTTCACATAACAGTAGTTTGCATCAAATTCAACAAGGGCATTATTGTCGGCAGTTAGCTTATATACACTCAACAAATTTTTTGTATTTTATGGAACATATAGAACATTATGCAAGTTAAGGTTATTAATTTTGGTTGTACCCGAGGCCAATATTTTCAATCTTTCACCATTTCCAACTAAGAGAGAAGAAGTCGTACCATTGTTTTCATTGACATCTTAAAGTTTCGCATTTTGATGGGTCACATGATTGCTAGCTCCACTATCAAAGTACAATTCATAGCCTTGATTGTGGTAGGGGAGACTATGAAAGCATTGTGATTTTCTCTCTTGTTATTTTTAGCATTATGATTTGAACCTGTGTATGACTTATCATAACGATATAAGCAATTCACTGCTATGTGTCTGATCTTATTACATACCAGACACATTGGTTTAGATCTACCTCTTTCTCTACCTCCTCTAAAGTTGGAGCCTCTCCAATTACCCTATGTCCCTGGTTTGTTGCTTCTAAAATCAGTTTTGGTTGCAAGGTTTGTTGAAGTATTCATTGAAAGATTATTGAAATTGTTCAACTGTTCTATTATGCTTTCAAAAGCCAATAGTTGGGCTTATAGATCAACCCAACTAAGGTTGGTTTAATAAGATAATTTGACCACCACTGGATTGTAATCAACATCCAGTCCATTCAGCATTTGAATCATCAAATCTGAGTTGGAGATTGGTGATCCTGCCAAGTTTAATTTATCAGCAAAGTTCTTCATTTTGAGAAGATAGTGATCCATCTTCATTTCTCCTTTGAGAGTGTTGTGAAATTCTGACTTGAGGTAGATTGTCCTTGCTTTTGTGTGTGCACCTACTAGGCTTTGGGTTTCATCCCAAAGTTCCTTGGAGATTTCACAATGCAGCAACTGTGTTGCAATATCAATGGACATTGAATTTCTTAGCCACCCTAGGAGAGCTTGATCTTGTGCAATCCACTCTTCATAGTTAGGATTGGTTTTCTGAGTTTTGTCACTTGCAGTGACAGATGGTTCTGGGTATTCTTTTATTCCTAGTATGTAGCCATCAAGTTTGCAACCTCTTATTAATGGAAGAACTAGTTACTTCCATAGGAGATAATTATCTTTGTCCAACCTAACATAAACAGTTGTGGGTAGGTTGTTTTTGTGATTTGTGTTAGCTACGAAAGACATGATTGGATCGAGAGCCTTCAAGCTTAAGAGCTCTGATACCAAGAAATATAAAATGGAGGAATATTATCGTGCATTTCTATGAATTCGTATTGCTGATGTTGTGTTTATATAAACACAATACATTACAATTATAATCTCTATAATAAAGTCATCATTGAATACAATAAATAATATAGGTAATAATTGATAATGATGGCTGCACACATGAGAAATAATACACAGAAAAAATATCACGGATATTGAAATAATATTATTGACCTAATATCTCTGGTATTGATTCTAATAATTAGAATCACAACTTTCTCTAACTATCCCTATCTATGGTAGTTTTTCTGGTCTTTCAAAAAGCACCATTTCTCAATTCCAATTTCTTTCTTTCCTTTCTCAAATTGAACTCCTTTCTTTCCTTTCTTGTAATTTGAGAAACATATGATGGAGCAGAAATTACGAAATGAGGTCTTTGGTTTGTGTTCAAATGCAACTTTTCTACCACAAACTTTTTCTTTATTAGGAAAAAATTAGAGAAAAGGAGTTGTGTTGTTTTTGGATGTCTATAGGTAAGTGCTTTGGCTTAACACATTTGATTTTTTTTCTTCATTTGAGGTTTGTTTTATTTGCTAGGTTTTTCCTTATTTTTATAGTTTTTGGATTATGTTATTATTATAGACGAAGACCCTGATAGCTTATGGTAAATTGAGTTAATTGGGTTTGTTTTTTGTTATAATCTATTTTCTTAGTTTGCAAATTTTCATTATATGCAAAAGTCAAAAATAAGAGATGATGTGTTGTTCATTAAGAAACTTATTCTTATATGTCCAATAATTTTATATCACTATAAGAGTTGATTAATAACTCTGAAATCTGAACAATTGTTCATTGATTGAGTTTTTGTATATTACACTTATACGTACAATAATTTTATATCACTATAAGAGTCGATTAATAACTCTGAAATCTGAACAATTGTTCATTGATTGAGTTTTTGTATATTACACTGAGTCTCGGGAATCATTTTTATGTATTTAATTCATTGTTTTTGTTGTTAAGAAATAGAGGGTCATTTACCCGATTTAGGAATTTATATTGCTCAAAAAGTAATATTAAGAGAGATGAATGATTTCAAATTGCACCACCCCAAAAATTTTAAATCTTTTTAAAAATATATCCCAAAAATTTTAATTTTTTTAAAAAAATATATAATATATATTATATTAATGGAAATTAAATTAGGAAGATTTTTATTTTTTTTATAAAGTATAATATTTAATGTTAATAAATAATAAATTATAAAATTAAATATAATAAAGAATAAAAAAATTATTAAGATATTTTTTATATTATCTTTCATTATCTTTTAAGTTTCTAACATATTCTATTTATCTTATACTCTTGCATGTTTTCTTTTGTTTTTTGTTTTTCTAAAAAAAGAAATTACACGCAAATTCATTTTTTTTGTTCTCATTTTTCATTATTCTTTCCCATTTTTTATGATAATAAAATATTTTATCTCTTGATCTTGAAATATTGGTTTAATAGTTAATATTGTTTTTGTCTCATAAGTTTTGTGCATCTTTATTGTTTTATAAATATAAAAAGAAAAGTTATATACTATGTATTTTTTTCATAATTATTTTGTAGTTCTGACTTAATTATCATATATATATATATATATATACATATATATATACATATATATATATATATATACATATATATATATACATATATATATATACATATATATATATATATATATATATATTTCTTTTGGTAATTATGTCTATCAATTTTGAATTAAATTTTAATAAATTATTTTTAGTCTTAAACTTTTTGGTAGAGTGATAAAAGAATATATCCATGAAGATTAAAATAAGATAGATTTACTTCTTGACATATCTTCAACCATGATAATAAGGATTAAATTGTTGAATTAGATGAACAATTTTTTAAGATTCAAAGAATAATAGGTGGGAGTTTCATATTAATTCTTTGAAACTTATACCAGAAAAATGTTTTCAAATGTGAAAGTATCAATGAGTGAAAAAGATGAAATTAGAAAATTTTATTATAATGGATTTTATATCAAATATAATTTCAAAACTGTCATTTTTTTCTAAGAAAAACATACAAAGAGATTTTAATACTATATTATATATATTTTTATTATATTGGTGACAATAATTAAATATATAAATTTTAATTATATTATTTTTATTCTTTCAAAATTTTTATCAAGACCCGTGCATCATATATTTTTTGATCGATGCATTATGATTTTACATACACTTAATCAGAAGCTAAGAGCTAAGGTGGAATATTACAATTAAAATATTTATTCTTTTCAAGTAAAAATGTAAAATATAACCATATCAAATATTTATTACAACTAGAGATGACAAATAAATCCGTCCCATGGGTATTGCCCGAACCCGTTCCCGTTTTGACGGAGAATCTCTGCATTGACTGAGTATGGGAATGGGTATGGGCAATCCCCGACTTTTTCAATTGGGTATGGGGATGTACATATTTCCACCATAATACTCGTCCCCACCATATCTCCGTCTCCGTTTAAATTATTAAAATATTCACAATTAATTAACCCTATATATATATATATATACTTTCTATTTTTTATTTCTTCTAATTATTTGGTTTGTCATGAAACTCATTCGTATCTCTAATATATTTTTTATCTTATTATAACCTTTATGTAATTATGTTAAAATGATGTATGTTAATTAAAAAAAAATTTATGCCTCACATTTGAATATTTATATTATTTTTAATATTTTTATTTATTATATATTTTCCTTTCACATGACAATGTTTATACTCTCAATTTAAGGTAATATAAAAACCATTATTTACTTATTATTATTAATTTTTGTTTAATTTGAAGAACTCTTTTGTTTCGTTAAAATAATTTTTGTTATTTTTCAACCATTGAGTATATATGATGATATTGGAAAATTTTTCTTAGATCTTTAGGGTATTTTTCATCTTATCATACCCTTAATTATATATTTGATTTCCTTTGTGCGATTTCTTTCAATAGTTTCTCAAATTATTTCTAAGACACACATTGTAAGGCCCACTTTATTTCTTACCTTTTATTTTAAAGGTTGCCCCAAACTATTGGGCCTAAGGGCTGGCCCAAAGGGGAAAAGGAGACCCTAAGTCTGCCCTCATCCTTCCATTCCTCTTACTCTACAGATTTCGCAACCGTCAAACTCTTTTTTTTTTCGCAACAGGAAGCTCTTCTAGGGTTTGATCCCAGCTCTTTGGCAAGACAGCTCTAAGCTCAGCTCTACTCCATGTAAGTTAATCTCAAGCTCATGCTTCTCATTCTCTAGGCATCCTTTTCTTTTGATGATCACAGTAGGGACTTTGTAGTAATTTCGTTCCTATTATGCTCCCCTTCGTTTTCAGCCCCTTGGCCTACTTTTAGGACTGTGGTGCTCTCTGTGTACGTGTCGGAACTTCCCGCTAGCTCATTCCCAGGTAAGGGAAGCTAGGGTTTACGATTTACTTATGTTTTTCTCATGTTTTCTGAGTTTAAGTTATATTCTTGAGGTGTGCTCGTGATTTAATTGTTTGATATTGGTAAAAATGTGGTTTCGATGTGGTTTCTGTGTTTTGCACGAGAGAACAATGGCGAGCACTGGTTTTCTTACCCAAGCGAGCTTGCCTCGCCTAGGCGAGATTAGCAGAGGCTCGCCCAGGACCTGCTGCTCGAACTGTCGCTTAGACGACGAGTTTTTATTTTTGAGCGAGGAGTGGTCTCGCCTTAGCGAGAAGGGACTCGCCTGAGCGAGACCTTGCAAAGTCCGCTGCTCCCCTACTCGAGTCTCGCCTAGGCGAGACAGGGCTCGCTTGAGCGAGAGGACCTCCCTCGCCTGAGCGGGACCTGTTAGCCTGAGCGAGACTGGGGGGTAAGTTTTGGTACTATTGTTGAATGGTGCACTGATGTGTGATTGCTTATCTGATCTAAATGCTTTACTATGAGGGTTGAGGGATGATGCCATGGTTGATATATGAGGTTGTGGTGGGAATGGTATGTTGCTTTATGTTGTATGAATTGGAAAGCATGAGTTGCATGATGGGATTGTTATACATGATGTTAGCATTATGGGAACTCTGATTGGTTGGTGAAACATGTACAATGTGTGAGTAGGGCGTAATTCCATGACTCTCGTAGTGAGAGCTCATGATGGGGCCTCATCTATTGGACGTAATCCCATGGACCCTCCTAATGAGAGTCCCTAGTGGTGCCTCGCCTATTGGACTTAATTCCATGAACCTCGTGGTGAGAGTTCATGGTGGTGCCTCAACATAAGGACGTAATTTCATGCGAGTATCGTGGTGGTGCCTCAAGGCCAGGACGTAATTCCACGAAGGCCACATGGTGGTGCCTCTTGTAAGGGTATAATTTCGCGAAGGCCTCGCGGTGACGCCTCACTGCTAGGACATAATTCCACTGCCACGTGGTGGTGCCTCATTATGCGTATCCGGATAGTCAAGTCTTGGGAGTCTTAAATGATGTTGGTAATCCATGTGTGAATGTCTGTTATTCATGTTTGATTTTGAGATTGCATGTTTGCGTGTTTGGTTGTCTTGTATGTGGTTCTTCTACTATTGCGATGATCATCGATTTTATTGATGTGAGCAGATGGGAGAACCCCAAGCAGTGGTAATGATGATAGGAATGCTACAGCTTGATGGACTAGACGAGTATTGGGCCCACTCTGGGGCCCATCACTGAAGAATTTATTTGCTATGCTTTCTTGTTTGTACCAGACTTATTGTTATTAGTTCGCTAGTATTTTATGTTTTGGGTCGTGTGGGGCCTCTTTTATGTTTATGGATATGTTAGGGTACGGAGTATTTCATATCCCAAATCTTCGTACCCTCTGGATATTATATATGTGGCGTTTTTATTAAATGGGTTTTATCTATTTAATTGGGACGTTACACACATTTGCTAATTTTTAAATATTTTTATTTATTGTTTATTTTCATCATGCAGAATAATATTTCGATATATTCTATCTAATTATTTTTTTATTTTCTAACTCATTATTAATCATACTGTAAGTTTTTCACTTTAATTGTATAAATAACTTTTATTTACTACAATATAAAAATTTAATTTTATTGCTATGAATTTTTTTTTGTCACCATCCAACATATATTGGAGTTCAAAAGATACAAAATCTATGTCAAAATTTTATTATTATGTTTATTATTTGTTCTTTGTGTCATTTCGATCAAGTGATGTATTATAACTTTTATTAGTGTATAAAAAAGAGATTCATTAGAATTTAAAAAATTGAAGTAAACAAACATTTAAAATATATTTTAATTTGAATATTTGTTTTCCTTTTATATTTTTTTAAAATATTTTTTAATTTTATCAACTAAGTTTCATTAATATTTGTAATTTGCAAATTTAATAAATGTTTTGATTCTCATGAAATTTTATTTGGTATTCTAATCTAAAAAATAAACAATTTTAATTTATTACAAAGTATTTGATATGGAAGAAACAATCATCGTTTTAATATTGAATATTTGATAATATTATTTTTTCTTTACTGTAATTTTTTTTTCTTTTATAAAAATTAATATTGAAGTAGTTAGAACACGGGTACGGGTATGGGTACAAGATTATACCCGTTACCCGGTAAGGATGAAGATGAGACAAAAGTTTGATACCCATTAGGGATGGGATGGGGATGGGGATAAATTTCTTTTACAGAGATGGATATGAGATAGCAAAACTCGTCCTCGTCCCGCCCCGCCCCGCCCCATTGTCATCCCTAATTACAACTACATTACAAATGCATTGCGGTAATCTGTGCTAAAGAACTTCACACTGCAATTGTGGAAAGCATCAAAATAATAATATTATGCTGTAATGAATACAGCAATTTCATATCAAAATCACGTTAGACACATATTGAATCTCACCTTCTTCCTTTCCCTAGAAAATGATATAAAGAAAAATAATAATATTTACTTAGATCTTACTCAAAATTTCATGATTATGTATAAGAACAAGGCTATGAAGTTGGAACACAATTTTTGAAGTGTGCTTGAAGCTACTACTCTGATGCTACTATCATATTCATATGCTCACTTTCTAATAGATTATGAACTGAAAAAAGAAAGGAATTTCCATTTACACATTCTAGTCCCCACTGTCTTTTAGCAGTAGCACATTCTATTCTTTGTGGCCTTCCAAAAAAGTTATTCATTGTCCCTAGTTCAATTTCACCTAAATCTTAAAATATATAAATAGTTAATTTAGTGAAATAAGTAATATGATATTTTTTTAGAATAATAAAAAAATATACAAAAACTTTAATTTCATTAATTTTATTTAAACAACTTCATTAATGTGGAAATATCTAAAGACATATTTGGAGTTTAATAATTATTATGTGTTTATTAAAAAAAAATTAGTGTTAATATCATACCCTTGAAGAGATTTTAAGAGCAATTTAAATATATCTTTTATATTTGTGTTTTATGAACAAAATCGTAATAAAACTATAAGTAGATGTATCTTAAGTGACTCGAAATCGAGAGAAATCGTATATTGCTTCCTTAGCTCTCAATTGAAAGAATGTAAAAGTGATTTTAAAGATGATCATCCATCCGTCTGAAGTAGTTCAGACATCAAGACCAAATTTTGATATTCAGATAACACATATTAAATTGTATTCAAGTTTTTTAGTTTGGTGTTACAAATTTAAACATACACTATTCACATATATTGGGATCTTATTGTATAAGTATGTCAAATATTTATTCAGATATATATTTTTTAAACATGAAAAAAAAAATCACAGTGAAGACATAATACTTTTAGAAGAGAAAAACTAAAAGAAAATAATAATGGTATTTTATCTGTATGTTAAAATAGTTTTTTCCACTATATAGAATAAAACTAAAGGAAATATATAAGATAATTTCTATCAATTAGCTTATTCATAAATTGATGTTAATTTATAAAAGAACTTATTCTATTTTCCTCATTTTCTCCCCTACTTAGATGAAAATTTATCACACACACAAATATATATTAATAAAAAATCTCCACTATTAATTATATAAATCAAAATCAGTTCAATACAATGAAATGAACAAGATTAAGTGATATATATCTATAACTCAGGTTTGTTCTTATTCTTGATGTAAATGCTAAATCGGTATGATGCATAAGGTTCTGACATAGACAAAGATCTCATCAGTCAAAGATAGTGAGTTGCAGTAAAAACACTGAATGGCCCAGATTCCATCCTAGCCTCTGTTCCTTCAACCACTTGGCTTGGGGTAGATTAAAAAGCAGCAAATATTCTTTTAAATATATTAATAATTAAAAAATATTATATATTTTTTATGTTTTTAATGTTTAAAAATATGTTATATTAATCTTTTGTAAAAATATCCTAATGACATTGGTTAGTACTCAGTTTCCTTAAAAAAATCTATTAGTGTTTTTTCTCTGCATGTAACGTTATATTCTTGTACAATATTTTTATTATTTTAATACTTTAATTATAGAAATAAATAAAATTATATATATATATATATAACCCATGAGAATATTAATAATATGTTTTTATCAATGAAAGAAACTAAATTGAAATAAATGTACGTAAATGCTCTTGTTAAATGATACTGGACTCAATCCTTTCTTTAGCTTGTGTTTGTTTTTTAGTGGATTTGAGAGAAAAGAAAGGTTAAAGTTTGGTTGTTTGGAGCCTTTGTTTTTACATATTTACGGTAGCAGACGATGGAAATACAAGTGAGTCTTGGATTTATATATATTTCATATGGGGTTGTAGTGAGAGATTGAGCTTATATGTATATGGCATAAGTCTTACACACAAAAGTTATTTGACACCACTTTTAACTCAAAACTTTAAGATAATGAGGTTATGGGTCTTTACTCTTATATAGTGTTTAATTTTGTATTTTTTCAACTCAATGTGGGACTTTGACTCACACTTGGATTATTCCCAACAATCTCCCCTCAAGGGTGAGTTCCCCTTTTTTTTTTCTTTTTCATATGGTATATCCCTCAAGGGTGAGTCCCCCCCTTTTTTTATCTTTTTCATATGGTATATTTCCCCTTAAGTGTTGAGGGTGAGTCCCCCCCTTTTTTATCTTTTTCATATGGTATATTTCCCCTTAAGTGTATGGTGACCCCTTTTTGGTTATGGTTATGTTGTCAATCACCTTGGTGATCCTTTTTGTTATGGTTATGTGGTCAGTCACTCTGAACTATCGGCTCTGGTACCACTGTTGGGTTTATATATTTTTCATATATGGTTATAGTCATTGAGAGAGTATGGTTCTATATATATATATATATATATGACATTGGTCTTACACATAGAAGTCATTTGATACCACTTTTAACCTAAAACCTTAATGCAATGGGGTTATGGATCTTTACTCTTTTGTAGTGTATAACTTTATCTTTTCTACCCGATGTGAGACTTTGATTCACACTTGGATTATTCCCAACAAAAACGAATTCTATAGCGTCGTCTTAGCATCCAAACAAACTATGACTCAAAACCCAAGGACACTATAAAGTCGGCCATATCTATACAAAGCTTAGGATTTAGGATCTACTGATTGCAAAACCGATAGGCAATGTGAATTATGTACTGTCTGAAATTCAAAGTTCACATGTACCAAAAATTATGGCATTAAAGTTTAAGAAAAATAATTGTTCACGGTTAAAAAATTCTCAGTTTTGTTGTTTCATAGGAGAAATGAAACTTGAATAGTAAAAATTTTACAATAACTTTGACATCCAAGTTATTACTTAGTTAAAAATTTATAGAGGATAACAAAATTAGAATTTACAAAGGCAACAAAGACAAACTAAATTTACAAGGCATGCAAAATTTATACATGACAAAGACCAACATTTCTATAAGTTTCAAATTTACTAAAATAACAAACTCACCTTAAGTCTTAAGCTCCCACGATAGAACCTTCACCACCAACTGTAACATCTCGGTCGAATATTACTAATTTTAATGAAATAATATAGAAAAAATAATAAGATCGCATTAACCTCAATTGTCTTCCCCCAAAACGTGGGAAAATTAAACATTTACTAAACTCGTATAATTAAAATTTGTAATTTTCATTAATCATTACAAGTTCATAAACCAATCGAAATATTGTTTAAAAAAACATAAAAGAAAACCCTCAAATAAAACTCCATAAAAGCTTTCCCAAATATAGTCCCTTTTTGGCTCTATGCCTCACCAGTACTACCTGCAATATCATCTGCTCCCGTGTAACTGTAACATCCTAGCTGGATATTGCTTATTTAAGATTAAAATAATAGAAATATTAATAAACTACATTTATTAATGAAGTACTTTTCCAAAAACGCGGGAAAAATTAAAACTTTAATATATAAGCGCCAAAAGATAAAATTCAGAAATACGTTCAACTATTACAAATATAAAACGGTTCATAGTACTGATTACAAAAATAATTCATAAAATATTTCCATGTAAAAATTCCCATGTTGGCCCCACTATGACTCTAAGTATTCACGTGCTCACCTGCATCAACATTTGCTCCCATGTAACGAGTTACATGATCATCGCCAAACATACACAAATAGGGTGAGCTCAAATAAAAAGAAATACCATACACGATAACTTAATAATTTAAAACCCATAACTCTAATGACACCCCACCCGTCAAACCCAACATTCAAATCTTCCCCTGGAGAACTCTTGATTCTACACCATTTGATGATTGCATTGATCGATCTTTGCTGCCATGAGGTGTCTACTCGCCTTTCTGACTACAAACTACCACATATAGTCCACACTAGTAATAATCTTGTCACGGCCAAAATACGCAACACAAAGTGGAGTTCCCTAATACGAACCGCAGTCCGTATTTGTTCCAAGACTACCAAATTCATCGGATATCACTAAGGAGGGCAATCTTCCAGAACCCATCCGTACGAGTCACGATCTCGCACACTCCACTGGACTTCCAAAACCACCAGGCTACAACCTCGAGTGGCCACGTGTTACCCTAATACAAGTTATACTCGTAACTGGGCCCCCAACAAAGCACGCTTCAAGACCTTCATCCAAAGCCGTGTAGAATCCTCAACGCAGTCCAATTCAACACCTGGAACCGCTTGGCGCCTCGTTCACATTACAAGACCCATAAAAATTAATTAATTAATAAATGCAAGTAGTGGGAGCCTTTATGGCATTTAATTCTGACATGTATGACATGGAAAAGTTTTAGCTCAAGTGGTTGAGAGTACTTGGTTGTGTTGAGAGGACTTGGGTTTGAGTCCTATGTATGTCATTTATGTGTTATTTGATTTATTATTATTTTAATAATATGTTTAATCATGAAGCGGGATAATAGAAACTTAGAGTTTTAAGAATTATCGCGAAACATGAATTGGTTTATGGTTGTGTATTGAGTTGACTTTGGCATGGTTATGGGTTTGAACCTTGATGAATCCAAAATAAACTTTATTTTTGCCAAAATTCCTTTTGGCGTGAAGGTGAAAGGGCAGAGAAACCCTAGCCACCTTAGATGGGCAGAAATGAGGGCTGCAAAACCACTAAATTATGGTCATTGAATAGCAATGAAGCACATTGCTAATTAATTTTCGTTTTGGGAGTAAATGGGGTAATTATTGGATGGTAATTATTGTGAGGTTTTTGGGCTGCAAAGTTTCAGAGTACTAGAGCTGAGTTGCAGAGAGATTAAGAGTTATTGATTTGAAAGTCAAGGGGAGGCCATTGGAGATCATCAAGAACCTTAACATTAATCCAATTTGAGCAAACGAAACCAGGTTAGGGGAGCTGAACCCGAAATTTTATGCTGTTGTATTATGTGCATTGATGTATTATGTGAATTTGCATGTTTCCCTTTGAATTGACTCGAAAATGTTAGGTTTCTAGAAATTTTCCAGAATTCGTCTGGCGGGTAATGAATTCTCGCTAGGCGACTCATCATTGTTATGCTAATTATGGGTTCTAGAGATGGAACCGCCTGGCGGCACGAGATTGTCCGCCAGGCGACAATTAGTGGTTTACCCAATTCTAGGTTTCTCTGATGAAGGGCCTGGCGGTGGTCATTGAACCGCTAGGTGACGCGAGCTATGTTGGCTCGGTTTTGGTGTTTTCGGGGTTCTGGGCCATTTTTGTCAGTATAATTGGTACTGTGATTATGAATTCATGAAAAGGAGATTATTAAGTTGGGAAAATTCATGATGGTGAGAGAGAGAATTAAGTGGAATTAACTATGTATGAGTGCTAGGGTTGAACAATTGGGATTTTTGGGTTTTGGAGGGAATTATGTGAGCTAACATGAACTAATTTAGTGTATTGAAAGTATGATGTTTTGATATTAATCATAAGTGTATGACAATAGCGCATTGGGTGGAAAATTTGAGAGATTGGGATGATGTGGGGAAGTTGAATTCTCGCAAGTGCATGTCTACGTTCTAGGTTTCCCATAATTGATGCATCGCCTAGCGGTAGGCTAGGAGCCGCCAGGCACCAGTACAGAGGGAGGGTTTCTGTGTGTTTCTTTTGGCTATGCTTGCAAGGTTGGATCTTTGAAGGAGTGGAATTAATTATCATACAGTGGTATTAGTGTAGTAATAGGGAGTAATAAAACGAATATTGAGTTTAATGGTATGGAGCTATACAAAGTGAAAGGCCAAAGTTATGAGAGAAATCAAACTACATGAAGATTGGGTTGGTGTTAATAGTGATTCTGAGTGGTTGAAATATTGTTCATATCAGTTGTGGGAAGCCTTTTATATCTTGAGGCTGTGTAGATAAGGATGTCTAAGTACATGATTTTAGGAATAATTTAGTTGAAGGGGTAATTATGCTACTGTGAAGGTACGATAAACACTCATAATTGGAGCAGAAATAACATTGGAGTTGGCTGAGTGCTATAGTCTTGTGGTTAGGACAAGTGGGTTGCATCCTTAGGAGAAATTGAAGGATATTGTAGTAGTAAGTGTGAATCATGATGGACATTGTATAAGGGTATATGTATCTATATTAGACACATATATAAAAGGAGTTAGTGGCCTGGATGTGTGCGATTACAGGACTAAAGTGGTGGAATCTAGTTAAAAGTGTGCCAAACTAATAACCATGCATTACTGGTGCAGCGCCTGGCGATAGGTTTGGAACCGCTAGGCGAAAGCTGTAGTTTCAGAGAGCAACAAAGAGGTGTGGCACCTGGCGGTAATGGTTGATCTGCTAGACGATAACTGCAGGCATGGGCATCAGAGGCGCAGTTGCGCCTGGCAGTATGCGTCCCCTGCCAGGTGGTTTGGAAGCCTGATGCGCCTGGCACCTAGTGTGTTGTGTCAGGCGATATCGTGAGGCAAAGGTGTTTTTCTTGTTTTGATGTGTGTGGTCTACAAGGATTCTAGGATATCTAAAAGGTCAGCTTGTTGTTGTTCCTTGAGTTGTGGCTCGAAACATATCCCTTGAGTTGTGGCTCAAGATAGGGGTTAAGCACGTGGTATTCCTTGAGTTGTGGCTCGGAATAGCATCTCTTAAGTTGTGGCTCGGGATGGCGGATGAACACGAGGAACTCTTGAGTTGTGGCTCGGGTTGGCGAGTGTTGTCGGTGTGAGTGTGCACGTTGTGGCGTGTACCAATTGGGTCTAGTAGATTGCCCTCCTCAGTATTAAGCTGACGAGTTTGGTAGTCTTGGGACGTTATGAATATTATTTGTATTGGGAACTCCACCTGGTGTTACGGTGTATGATTCGTAGCATGGTTTCCCGCACGTGCTCTATCAGTTGTGGTTGATAGGTGTGGCAGCAAGACATCTTGAGATACTCACTAGAAGACGTAGAACACGATTGACATGGTAGTGGTCACGTATTATGGAATCAAAGGATGGATTTCCTTTGGTGTAGTTGAATATATGTATATACTTATATATATGTTATTTTATTGTTAGCTCACCCTATCTGCTTGTGTTTGGTTATGATCGTGTACGTAGTACACGTGAGCAGATGATGTTGCAAGTGGATCTGGTGAGGCATAGAGCCAGAGCGGGGCTAGTCTTGGGAGGAGATTTTTATCAAATTTTATTATGGTTTTGAACAAATTGTAGTCCTTTGCATTACTAAACTTTGATTTTGTAATGGAGTTTTATAATTATGGATTTGAGGTATTTTAATGACATAATAAAGTTTTAAATTTTCCACGTTTTTGGGAAATGAGGTTTCATTAATTGACTCGTATTTAATATTTCTTCATTTTATTATTTAAATTCGTAATATTACATTTGGTATCAGAGCAAAGGTTTTCAAAATGATATTTGGGGTCTGTGGGGAGTGAGCTTATCGTGTTACGCTTGCGTAACTGTTTGTTGTGTTTTGTTCTAATCTTGATTGTACAGTTATAACTTCAGTTGTGTGATTTGAACAGCTGAAATATGTGGTGCACACAAACTATGGCTAACAAGAGGAGGATGAATAATGTTGGAGCCGATGACATTACTCAAGCGATTCATCGAATGGTGAACGCAATGCAACCTATTGCAGCGCCACCCAGGGCCATAGTTGCACCTACTCACACAATAACTATGGAGGATTTCATGAAGCATAGGCCAACCAAATGTGCGAGAAAATTTGCAGAGTTCTTGAATGCACGAATGCACAGAGTAATCCAAAACATTAACCACACTTATCCAATCATATTAGAAATCATAATTCAACACATTCATACCATTACTCAATTATTAATAGAATTCACCACATATCTCATGTATCAATCCTTATATATATATATATATATATATATATATATATATATATATATATATATATATATATATATATATATATATATATATATATATATGTATACATACTCCATCATTTAAATTCATGATAGCATTCAATTTCAAGTTATGAGTAATACATGCTCATATCAAATATAAAGTAGTAGCACTTAGACTAAAAAAAACTGCACAAACTAGAAAAATTGGTAACGTCCAGAAGTCAGGAACTTGGCGTTTGGCGGTACAAAACCAGCATCTAGCAGCCCCTGCTGCGCGAAAATACGAAAATCAAAACAGTGCACTCTAACGTACATCGTCTGGCGGTAGTTCTTTACTGCCAGACGGTTGAAAAGCAGAAATCCAAAAACTGGATAATTTCAACATGCGTCGCCTGACGGCTTTGAAGATCCGCATGACAGTTTCTGTAATCCTTTGGTAAGTGAGTTTCTACATATTTATACCATATGAAACAAATATTATCCTAACCGATATAGACATATGAAAAAAATATATTATCTTAATCAATAAAACTAAATGTGATGGTAAAAGGAAAACAAATATAATTTATGTTATTATACATTACGTATTATTTTCATTTTTATTGAGAACGTGTTAACAAAAGAAATGTTTTCTTTTATAAGAACAACTAAACATGTATGCTCAAACTAAATCAATTGACATTGCATATCAAAATTCAAATATTAAATTATCAAAAATTACAACAAAGATAATACAATTTGCTCCACAAGATCACATTTTGAACACTTATATGTAGAAAATGAAGATACATACAGAGATAGAAAATATCTATTAAAATCTACCCTACAATAAAGCTCAGTGTTTGCATAAGTAGGATCTTCACCCTTTATAAAAACTTATGTAAGGAAGCTTTATTATGTATGTATCTATGAGATTTATTCCTTATGTCCCACTTTTACTTTTGATTGTAGTTAAAAGTGACAAACAAAAATACTTGTAGTTCTTAATTTCCAAGATTAAAAAGAATAATTAAAAATGACTTGTGCTCTCGTGATAATTTTAAGGAGTGTTTTGTGCATTCAATTAGTACTTAACT
This sequence comes from Vigna unguiculata, assembly GCF_037176805.1. Classification (NCBI taxonomy): domain Eukaryota; kingdom Viridiplantae; phylum Streptophyta; class Magnoliopsida; order Fabales; family Fabaceae; genus Vigna; species Vigna unguiculata. The sequence continues at coordinate 8,697,705 of NC_140801.1, forward strand.
TTTGATTACTGAAACCTTTTTTTTGTTTATTAAAAGACGTTTGTTAGACAGTCCAGTGTTTTTTTAATTTTTTTTTATATTTTACTCAACTCTCTTTTAGAATTTTCATGTATCTTCAATTAATACCTGCAAAAATAAACAATTTTAGCCAAAGTTATGTAAGAATTTATTAACAATGACACTCTAAACCACAATTTTTTGGTAAAAACACACACAAAAAAATAAAGTGAAACTTAAGAAATCCCATTGTAAATGTCTAGAAAAAATAATTTTTAAGAAACTCATTTTGTGAAATCTAAAATAGTTTTACTAATAAACAACCCATGTCAAAAAATTCCCCTATTGTTGTTTCTAGTGCACTCTTTTCTTTCCTAATTTCTATTATTTCTTTTATCACGTGGCCTAATGCCACAAGAGAAATTTTCATGCTAAAATTTCTTTCCACGTATATCCTTCACCCTTCTGTACAAGTGGCATCAACTCCAAAACTAAAAGTACCCCTCTTCTGTTAGGATAAGCTAGTTGAATCTCAATTAATTTGTGATGAAAACCAATGGAAAGTAGCCAAATTCTTCAAACACCTTTGTATTTTCGTTCTCAATTCCCATAAATATTAAAATTGTCCCTTTTATCCTTTTTTTCATTGTGTAATCCATAAATCAAAAAAGACATCCGATGTATAATCTAAAAAGCTTACTAATTACATAAATTAAAAATGAGTTTTGACTTCTGAATTTCACAATTTAGAGGTCATTCCTTTAAAAAAAAAAACTTTTAAATTACGCAATTCAAAGTTAAAGATAACTTTTGAATAGCATAACTCAAGTTTTTTTCTTAAATAGAAAAAATTATCGGATTACAAATCCAAAAGTTATTTTTCACTTTCAAATGTATAACTCTAAAGTCAAAAATAACTTTTTAAAGTCGGAGAGAGTTAAAATACAGCTCCTTGGTTGCATAATCCAGAAGTTTCTTTTTAGAAAAGAAATAATAATTCCAATTATACATTCAAGAAGTCACTTTTGATTGTACAATCTAGAAAGGGTAAAACAGGAATTTTAATATTTATGGGAGTGCAAGGTTGCTTATGCTGGTGCTTACGAAAGATATTGTCCAACAATACATCTCAGGATGCCACAGTTTTGCTAGTGTAGTACGAAGGAATGATTAATTGCCACACTACTCTAAATAGGAAATGGAAATGTTTCTTCATCCTCTCAGTAAAATGATTACAAAAATAAAGCAAAACACTTAGATTGTTAACATTGAATCTGACATGAGTTATTACAGTTTCTTTTACTGCAACTACCGAAATTAATGTTTTCAAGACTAAACCTAACAATGACCATACAACTAACACGTGCTTAGGTTGTCTTACACCAGGTTGCATTCGTAGATACACCTGTTGTTGCAACAACCGCTAAGAAAGCAAGGATTAGAATAGAACCCAGTTCATATGTATAAATATCAAAAAGCAAAAATTAAATGTATAATACATGTATTAAAAAATGGATAATACAAATATTTAATCCAAGATACAGAAATACAGTTCTAGAATACAGAAGAACAACTTCTAACAGGGGTTAAGGAATCCCTTTAGGCACTTCCTTCCCTGTTTCAGAATTTCTATTTGTACAATAGGTTTATCCGCAGAACTCTACAGCTGTAACAGCAGAAAAAAAAAAGTCTATTCTGTGCCTAGAAAATGGGCAAAGCAATGAAGGAAAAAGAAAAAGAAAAATATCCACAAGGGCACACACATTGTGTAGTCAATTTCATCAGTTATATGCAGCAAGCAGCTCTTGACCACCTACACTTCAGCGATTGTGGGTGATTGTCATCAAGAAAAGCAACTTTGTATTGGACTAGAGATAGAACATTACCGGTCATTCAGTATTGTCATCATTCAAACTATTCATAACAAGGGTTAATACGACTAACATTGCAAATGGCCACTGCAAAGCAATGCCAAAATCTCATTTGGATGTTGAACCTTTTGCCAGATCATAGATGGTGCTGTACCTAAGTCCAGAACCTATATGGTTTGAAGAAGGCCACAGCCAACTAAGGATATTCGGTCCCAAAACCTGCAGCAATTAAACAGAAACTCAAATCCATAGTTCATACATGGAGCTTCCAAAATAAATTCTGGATATCAATGCTAGAATCTTAAGATCATCTACATATAAATAAGATATCTTAGCTTCCTTAACAGTTAACACTATATAAGGCAATATTTAAAACATGCATTTCTTAGTAAACCTAAGGAAATGCATACGATAGTCAATGACTGTAAACACAAAATATCATATTACATGTTTCTTTGTGAAAACCCAGAAAAACCACTAAACAAAAAAGACAGTGCAGTATAGTCTTCAATTCTTACAGATGTCAAATTCTCATATGGGCCAAGGTCGTATGGATGTTTGTAGATACTCCCACCTTTCTCTGCAAGCCATAAAGCCCTCACTCCTTCATGATACTGCTAACACAATTTCTTATTTCAGAAAGTTGACATTAATCTGGTAAATAAACTAGCAGTTTTTAACTAAACTTTTATCAGGTATAACCTCTATTGTGGTCTTGTTATGTAGGACAAGACAGATATGCCAACCAAAAAGCACACATAATGCTATGGATAAAGGGACCAGCAAGAGCCCAGAAACAACCTGAAAAAATAGAGAAAAAAATCATGAAAAAACAAAATGTTGAATTTGCTTATGCAAAATATGTGGTCATTTTTAACAGAACTTACATATACAGTACGGAAAGAGCTTTTTCCAATTTTTTCTTCATCCTGTATGCCATCATAAGCTAGACTACCCACTAGTAAGACCTATATAGTAATAACCAATAAATAAATGAAAAAAGATTGTCAGCACAAGCAGAACCATCAAATCTAGCTCCTTGCTTTGACAAATACAGAAAGAAAGAAAGAAAAATTAAATCAGGCTACCGACTTCATTCATGCAAGTGTAACTTGAACAAGTTTGGATTAGCTTTGTAGATAAATAATTGCTTCTTTGGAAGCTTTTAAAGAGAGATTTTGAAAAAAGAAAAACAAAATGACTATTTCCAAATAAGCACGACAGGGAAATCACAATAATAACCAACTCATAATGATAATGAAAAAGATTAAAACATACCAGGGAGTAGATGCAGGAAATTACAGCGTACAAGACAAAATTGAAGAAGACTTTATAGTTTGCATGACCCACACAGTTATTTATCCAAATGCAGTGATGATCCTTACAACCAAGTGATAACAGATTAGCCATTATCATGAAATCCAAGTTAAACATTGATTAATAATTTAGATCATTCATACCATTCGTAGAACACATCTTTTACAAACACGGCAATGATGTGCACGAGGCGGCTTATAGTGAGAACACTTTTGGCAATATCGCAAATCTCCACCCTGCTAGCAGATCCAAAAGCACATTACTTGAAAAGTTATTTTTCATGATGCTCAAATATTCCAACATTTATGGGAATCTTTTGCAGATCAGAAAATACATCCTTTTAAGCCAAATTCAAAAAATTTGTTCAATAAAATAAGCCATCGTAATATAGTATGATATGCAGCAATTTGAGTACACAAATTCACTTAAGAACCCAGAAGAACCTAACTTCAAAAACTACACAAGTTCCATACACTATACAGATACAATAATCATAAAAAAGAGCAAGAGAGACAGGACCAAGACAATTCAACAAAGGATAAAAGCAATCTTAAAATCATCATACAAAGTAGAAAAACCATCAAGTTCTAATGACTCCAGAGATCGCTTTTTTAACTTCAGAAGTAAAGAGAAAGTAGGTATTGGAAAATATCAACAGCATGCACATAAACATGATTTTGTGGTTGCTTGCAGCTGTTGCTTGCATATTGCTGTGGGTCAATTGTGACTGATGCAATCCACAACCTCAACGTGGTGTGGCTGCATCATGAGATGTGGGTGCACATTTCACATCCTTGACTAGGATAATTGTATAACACAAATTCAACAACCCAGGAGACAGGGTCCCAAACTACTCAGGCTAGAAGCAAATAGAACCAGAAGATTCAAACTGACATAAGTATTAACATAAGTGAAATGTTAATGATTCAAATGAACAAAATAAGCTTCACAGACAAATGTGAAAACCAGCAAAGGCCCTTTTTTTATATCTCAAGCTCCCAAACTTTTGGCTTTAGAAGCAACAAAGAAAAGAAAACAAATAAAGAAACTTAGTTCAAATTAGCCAGACCCATAAACCTGCCTTCAAACCAGCAACTTTACCTGAGTTTATGACAAATCATTTAATAATTCCCTATCTTAAGACCTGAGATTGTATACCTGTAAGTTCTAGGAGTTAACTAAAGTTTGAAGAATATGCTAATGAGATGTTGGTTAATAGTAAGAGACAGCATCATTCAAAGGAAGACAACCATGTACAATATAGTATACTTTAAAATGAGTAGGTTTTGATGTGCTATATTCCACACCAAAGCAAGCCTATTTTCAAATTATAATGCCAGTCTATATACAGTATTCAAGACAAGAAAAAAGCACCATAGCTTAAGCATTTAGCCTCTTGGAAATTAAATCCAAAAAGGGGAGGAAGAAATTTGTCCTGCCAAACTATATGCATAAGTTCATAAGAAAAAGACAACATATTTTAGTTCCTACCCAATGTATATACAGTATTCAAGCATATTTCAAATTATAATGCCAGTTTACATACAGTATTCAAAAGAATGCAAGAGCACCATAGCTTAAGCATTTAACCTCTTGGAAACCAAATCCAAATGGTGGAGTGTAAAAAACTTAGTCTGCTAAACAATATATATCAGTTTATAAGAAAAAGACTACAAATGTTAGATTCTACCCAATCTAATCATCTTGAAACCAATTTTGTTTCCAAATCAATAGTCACAGCTGATTAGGAAAACCATTCATTCTAGACATCAACAAACCATCGCAACAGAACTTGCATGCTTTTTACACAGAAAAAAACATTGCTGCCACAACACAACACCAAACCTTTCTTGCTTTACAAACACAACAATGAGAATGCATACATTCAATCTAGAACAACAAAACAGAAAAACTTTACCATATAAACATTCATCGTAATTGCCACATACATTGAAACCTCAAGCAAACACAAGGGACAGTTGTAGAAAACCACTAAACTCTCCAGCTAAACAAAACAAGGTTTATCCCAAGGTCAGGTTGCCTACATGAATCACAAGACACTATTCAACTCGGCTAAAACTCAAATTTTCAGCAATGTTATTCATCATACGATCTCTATTGATCACTTTTTCCGAATGTCATTTGTTACCTCTCTCTCCCCCTCTTCTAAGAGGACTACAAACTATACCATATTTAATTTTCACAGGGGCCTCCGGGGACCTTCGTTGTACGTGTTCAAACTCTCCTACTGAAAACAAAGCTCCAAATAATACCCTATCTTGTAACAGCACCACACACAGACACAAACACGCCTAAAGCGATTTGCTATGCCTCAAAACGAAGCTGCAAAATGTCACTCTTTCCGCAACCACCAGATCACAAAACAACACGAACAACAAACCCCTACGCTACCAAGCTAAGTTTCAACCGCAAGAGAATCCATTCAATTCAAGCACCTAACAATGCAGCATCGAAACAAACATGTCGAACACAAAACAAAAACAAGCAACAATGAACGACAAACGAAACCCCCAAACTCAAAAGCCATTATTTTTATTTTTTAAATTAAGTGATAAAGAAGCGAAGAAGACCTTGCGTTTGATTTCATGGATGGGGCTCTCGGCGTCTTCGACGTCGGGCATGTACGTGGCGGGGACGCGACCCGGATCCGTAGTGATGGCGGCGCGGTAGGTGACGACGCAGACGGCGGCGAGCGCAGTGAAGACCGTGGCGTTCATGATCCCCGGGGAGGAGAAGAGGCCGAGCCAGCGGTCGATGAAGACGAAGACGGTGGAGACGTAAATGTATGCGATGGCCAAAACGACGACGCTCACAGGGAGCGAGAAGGTGAAGGGCTTCCCCTTGTCGGCGGCCATCGATGGGAGAGGCGGAGGCGCCGCCGGCTAAGCCAAAACGACGGCGTCTCCGGGAACGCGCCGGAGGTTGGTTGGTTGGGTTGTGAGAGAATTCAAGACGCTGGTTTTGCCTTTAATTTACCTTGTTTAAAGATTGGGCAACAACAATAACAACAACGTCAATTTATACATACATAAATTCAAACAAATATAATAACTTCTCTCTGTTTCTCTATTCTATTCTTCTATATCTGTCCAATTTCTAATAAAATATGTGGTTTAAGGTGTTTGATTTTAACAAAACAAAAATAAATCATTTATATAATTTCAATCAAATTTAACTATCGTTTTTTCGTCCAAATGATACTTTGTTTTAAATATTTTAATTTCAGCTAATGAGTGCATTTCACTACAGCATTATTTAACTTTTTATAAGGTCGATATTTAAAAAACATATGCAAGAGGTCGGGTTAGCTATTATCTGTTCCCGCTACCTTGTTTCGTCCGAAAAAAAAAATGTCTCATTAAGTATATATAAAATTATCTACAAATTTTTCATTTAAATAAGTACCCATAAATATCTATTGATATTTTTTATAATTTTAAGTAAAATTATTTAAAAACAAATTCTTGAAATATAAATTTAGATAAAAATTAATTTTAAATTAAATTACTTAATAAAATATTATTGTAAATGAATTTAGTGTTTCTACAAAACAAATGTAAATGAATTGGGTCAAAATATAAATTTTAAAAAATAATCTTTTATATAATAACTTTAATCTCATAAATTTAAATAAAAAAAATAAAAAATATGTAATGTGTAACATCCCGTTTTCATAGTTTTTAAACTATTTAACAAAACATTTAAATTTTTAATAATTCAGAAGCAGGTGATAACGTGGATCAGAATAAAATATGATACAGTCATCCTCAAAATAATCATACATACAGCTTACACTAAACAAAGGGTTACAAAACACCCTAAGCATCTACTGGAGGAACATGTGACTAATACTGCTGGAAACATCCTAGAAACCCAATCAACGCCTGTCAAGGAAGGGTGTATCTTCGCCTGCACTTTTATTTGCTCACGTCATTCAATAAGGACGATCATTGCAAAAGTAAAAGACACACAGAACACAATAGAACTGGAAGGGTAAGCTAACTTGAACAAGGAGCAAATCATGAAATTTTCATACTAAGACAGAAAACAGACTTTCATTTCACAATCCAATAAATCATCCAATTTATCCTGACCATAACACCACACATCATTCTAGACTCGATATCCGGATTATGTAAGTGGCATTTGAGCTCTTGGTGACTTGCACTTGAGATGGTTCCTAAACTCTGCAGAGTTTTAGGCACAAGGGGTATTCACCCAACCACTCTCAAGGTAAATCTCATCACCTTATGATGGATCAGAATCATAGACCAGGACCTCCTGCTACTCCCCCTGACGTAATCCATCATACTCTACGTGAGTCTTAATGGTTACTAGGAGCGTCAGGATGTCACCAATATGAGTCCTCATGCCCTTACATTCACTAAAACCACATTCCTTAGGACTTCCCTTGAGATCCTAACTCCAACATATTCCCATTCACATCGAATTCACACTCAAATCCATCACACAGTTTATCATGCATAAAGATCACATACAAGATCAACTATCATCATTTTAAAGCAATCAACATAGCATCATGTAAGCCAAACAGTGAGAAAGCTAACTTCTGCAGGGGATCTCGCTTAGGCTAGAGAGTCTCGCCTAAGCTAGAGAGTCTATCTCGCTTAGGCGAGTTGATCTCGCCTGGGCGAGACATCATACAGTGACGAATTACAAATCCTGGGCGAACTCTCGCTCAGGCTAAACTGGCTCGCCTAGACGAGATGTTATCTCGCTCAGGCGACCCCAGCTCGCCTAAGTGAGATTTCGCACAATGACAGGGGTGAGCTTCTGGTATTTTTGCTCAGGCGAGACCAACTCGCCTAGGCGAAACTACCAGGAAATCCTCCCTATTCTGCACATGCAAGCTCGCTCAAGAACATCCCTCACTCAATTACACACCAGCAGTCTCAAACACCAATTAAACAAGCAATCATTCGATTAAAACACTCACAAACACAATTCACATCAAAATGAGTTACAGAGTTATCTTCCCTTACCTTTTTGCCAAGACTTTAATTGGTGGACTCAAGCAGATTTACAAGACAGCAGAGTTTTCAGCTTAACCTAGAGGAATCCATCACAACGACATGGAGAAGAAAGAATTTCGTGATTAGATTCAGAAATCAGCGAGTAACTAGAGGATTCTAGCTGGAACTGAACCCAATTTTAAAAGAAACCTACCTAGGAGAATGGAAGTTTGAGGGAGGGAGCCATTGAGGTTCCTGTAGGTCACTCCTTCTTGAATCTGAGTATTGAAAGGATGAATTAGTGAGAAGTGGCAGCAGCAAAGAAAAGAGATTAGGAGGTTGCTGGTTATAGAGGAGTTGAGAAGTGAGGGTAAAAGAAGTAAGGTTTCTGCCTTTAGGAAATTTTTAAAAGGGGTATCACATAATGTTAAACATTGAATAATTTTTTTGACTAATATATTTTTCACTAATATATTTTTCACTAATATATTTTTCGCTAATATATTTTTCACTAATAATTTTATTTTGATCACTTGAATTTTTTTTTAAAATTAAATAAAATTCATTAATAATTATTTGTCTTCTCTATTAATAAATTACCAGTAATTAATAAAATTAAATGTAGTTAACTAATTTTTTTAAAAAGAAAGTATCCATTAAACTATTGATTTTGTTGTTACAAGAATTCTTAGTGTTTTAAATTTTAAAAGCAGTTACAAATTTTAAATTTTGAAATATTTTTGTTGTGGTTTTGTTCTTACCAAAATTTGAACAAAGTGCTTTTGATGTGAAAAGGATGAGGTTCCTAAAAATATAGTTGATAATACTAATGGTTTGTTGTTAGATTGTTAACCACCACAGAAGAGAGTTTATTTGCAAAAAAAGTTTTCAACATTCAACTTAATACTTTCTATGACACAGATCTATATTTATAAATTTTTAGGCCATTGAATAAAAACTTAAAAAATAACCATATATTCATATATCAATGTTATCGGTATATAAATAATTTACTTGATATATTTCGTTACAGATATATTTTTTAATACTTTAGGTATGTATAATTTATTATTTCCAGGAAAAGTTTATAGTGGTTTTACCACTTCCGTTAATATCTTAATAAATAAATAAATATGCATAGAGGGAGGAAGATTGTGCAAAAAATAATTAATTTATCCTTTTTTAGAAGTATTTTGGGAATTAAATTGTCCTACTATTTTAATTAATTACAAATTAAATTCATTAACTACATTATTAAATACAATGAATGTATTCAATTGAGGGATGAATTAAGGGTTGGGATAATAACTTAAAATATTATAATAAATGTGACAAATTAGTTTGAAGAAGGATGTATCTAACAAACTATATGATAAGTTAAGTAATTAATAAATACTTAAAATATTGTAACAAATGTGATAAATTCGTTTGAACAAGGAGGTACAACATCGAAAATGACTTTAAGAGTAGCGGGGATTTTTATAAAAAGATAATATTATAATATTTTAATAATAAAAATTTTAAGTCATAAATAATGCTTCTATCCATATGGTGCAAGCCTTCGTAAAAATATTGAAGAAGCAAATGCTTAAATATCTGGTGGTGGGGGCAATTGGAACACAAATTCTTGAACCTCTCCCAGTATTCGTAGAGGCTCTCTCCAAACTACTGATTGATGCCAGAAATCTCTTTTCTTATGATTGTGGTCTTAGAAGTAGGGAAGAATTTGGCCAAAAACAATCTCCTCAAGTCATCTGATGGACCTAGGTGCAAGGTAGTACAATCAATCTTTTACATTGCCCTCCAAGGAATGAGGAATAGCCTTCAAATACACATGATCTTCTTGGACATCCTCGGGTATCATGGTGTATCACACAACATGGAACTTCTTTAAGTGCTTACACGAGTCCTCACCTGCAAGGCCATGAAACTTTGACAACAAATGGATTAATCCAGTTTTCAAAACATAAGGGATTTCCTCATCAGGATACTGAATGCACAATGAATCATAAGTGAACTTAGGTGTAGTCAGCTCACTCATTGTCCTCTCATGAGGTGGAGGTGGATATGGAGGCTGAGCCATGTTATCAATATCAAAACCAAAATCAAAATGATCAGAATGCTAACAAATAGGAGTATTGTAACATCCCATCAGGATATTACTAATTTTTAATAAAATAAAGAAAATAATAAACACGTTGCATTTAATAATACCTTATTTCCCAAAACGAGGAAAATTTAAAATTTTATTACATAAATAAAGTACTCTGAAATCCATAATTACAAAACTGGAGTTTTATCAAACAGACCATAAGCCTTTACAGTTTATTTCCAAAACCATGAAATAAAACATAAAACATAAAACTCCCGAGATATCTCCTCTCCGTGGCTAAGCTCCACCAGAACCACCTGCATTAACATCATCTTCTCCCGCGTATCGTGTACACGATCATCGTCAAACACAAGCAGATAGGGTGAGCTTAACAGATTAATCATATAAAACACGTATACATATATTAATCACCAATATACATATATATCTAAATCACCCCAATACATCATGGAAATTCTCTCCTTTGATTCCATCTCGCATGACCATAACCATGATATTTGCGTTCTACATCTCCTAGTGGGTACTTCAAGATGACCTGCTGCCATACCTATCGGTCACAACCGATAGAGCACATGCGGGAAACCATTGCTACGGATCACACACTGTAACGCCAGGTGGAGTTCCCAAATACGAACATAGTTCGCAACGTTCCAAGACTACCAAACTCGTCAGTCAACAGTTGAGGAGGGTAATCTATCTGGACCCGTCCGTACTGGCCACAACCAGCACACTCACACCGGCAATACTCGCCAACCCGAGCCACAACTCAAGAGTTTCTCATGTTCATCTGTCATCCCGAGCCACAACTCAAGAGATGTTATTCCGAGCCACAACTCAAGGAATACCACGTGCTTAAATTCCCTATCTCGAGCCACAACTCAAGAGATACGTTCTGAGCTCAACTCAAGGAACACCAACAATCCCACCTTTGAAGCATCACCAGAAGCCTTGTAGATCACGCCTACAAAACCAGCAACCCAACATTGCAGCAGCAAAATCGCTTGGCGGGGGGTACACGTGCCACCAGGCGCTGCCGCTTCCAGATTGCCTGGCGGGTGATGCGTACCACCAGGCGCCAAGTGCCTCAAAACGTCTACTGCTACCAAGTACCGCCTGGCAGAACCCTCATGACCGCCAGGCGCCACATGTTAAGTGCCTCACTGGAATTTTACCTCCTGCCTAGTGGTTCGCACTACGCCGTCAGGCGCTATACCAGAACAAGCATTGTTCTGATTTTCCTGCACCTTTACGCAACTGCTAACCCTCCATAAAGTCCTTGCACATTGCCAGAAAGTCAGTTCTCTTAATAGTATATTATTGCCACTCTCTATCCTCTATGATTCCCAATTCCCATTCTATCCTCAAGTTAATTTAAACATACCCTCAGGTTTATCACTTTCCACTAAGTAGTTTTATACCAGTCCCAAACCTTACCACAGTTGGTTTTGCCAATATTCAATTATCCTTTCAAGCTCATATAACACTATACAACTCCTAGACAGGTTAGTTACTTTCTGGTAAATTTGACACCCAATCGTAATTTTTATGCCTCACTCCCTTCTCCTTTTCATTCCCAGCCAAATTTCACTTATTGATACTGATTTAGTCACCATTTTCTAAGGTGTTAAAGTTCCATATTCTCCCTATCACAACTATACCCTCCACTTAACACATTTCAAATTCTCAAATTAACATCTTCCAATTCCATTTCCTTCCCTCACTAGACATCAAAATACCCCAAAACCAGCATTACAGCTTGCAGCCACGCAGACTCACTACCTCTGCGATGGCGCCTGGCGGCAGGCCCCGTGCCGCCAGGCGGTACATGTATTTCTGGGCAAAATCCCAGACTCTCAGCCTCCGAAATCATCCCTCGCTCCCTTTTGATGATCACTTCTACCTATCTCAGTTGTTGCTCCCCAAGAACATGATTAAAAAAATGGCACACTAACCACTTTGACTCACTCCAGCAACCATTATACTGTAATTAACCCCTTACGTTCAGTCCTACAAAAATCTCCAATATGAAAACCCTAAAGATTCATTCACAATGTTCCATCAATTTATCCATAAATTATAATGGAATTCAATGAAGTATGACATTTTATCATCTCTTAACCACTAACCCTTGATTTCTCTCCGATCAAAATCATGATAAAACGCCCAGAATGGCAAAAATCGAGCAATAGACCCGCGTCGCCTGGCGGTTCAACCAATACCGCCAGGCCCCTCATCTAGAAACCCAAAATTGGTATATTGCCATGTGTCGCCTGGCGGCCAGGAATATGCGACGAAGCGATTCCTCTTCAGGAACCCAGAAACAAGCAAAAAGGGATGTGTCGCCTGGTGGCAGTTCATCGTCCTCCAGGCGGTTTCTGGAAAATTTCCAGAAACACGAAAATTCAACAATTTAAAGGGTACAATCATGCATCTTATGCCATACAACATACAGTTCATGCTTAAACATAAACAGGTAACGTGTAAAATGTAACATCCCGATCGGATATTACGGATTTAAATAATAAAATAAATAAATAAATAATAAAATTTCATTTATTATAACTTATATTCTCAAAACACGGGAAAATTAAAACCTTATAGTAGTAATAAATAATCTTAAAACCTCTACTATAACTCAAACATAAAAATCCATAATAAAAACCAAGTTTAATAATATAAAATATTACAACTGTTCCAAAACATAATAAAAACTCTGATAAAAAAATCTTCTCCCAATACTAGCCCCACTCCGTCTCTAGGCCTCACCAAATCCACCAGCAATATCATCTGCTCCCGTGTACCGCGTACACGATCATCGACAAACACAAGTAGATAGGGTGAGCTAACAAATTACACATATATATAAATATGGCACAATTATATATATCACACAATCACACCACAAGAATTCCTTTCTTTGATTCCATACCACATGGCCACAACCATGAAAATCATGTTCTACGTCTTCTAGAGATTACCCCAAGATGTCTTGCTGCCATACCTATCGACCACAATCGATAGAGCACGTGCGGGAAATCATGTTACGGATCACACATCATAACACTAGGTGGAGTTCCCAAATACGAACATAGTTCGTAATGTCCTAAGACTACCAAACTCGTCAGCTAATTACTAAGGAGGGCAATCCATCTGGACCCATCCGTACTGGCCACAACCAGCACACTCACACCGGCAACACTCGCCAACCCGAGCTCAACTCAAGGGATACGTTCGGAGCTCAACTCAGGGAACACCAGCAAGTCGACCTTTAAGGCATCACTAAAACTTTGTAGATCACGCACGTCAAGAATAAGAACACCAATACCACTACAATACAATCGCTTGGCGGGGGACACGTACCACCAGATGCTGCACGCATCCAGACCGCTTGGAGGGTGTGATGGGTCGAACCTTTGTTCACATTAAATATTTAAATTTTGGGAATTTAATATTATTTTCGCGCTTAAGAAATGATATTAGTTGCATCATATTTGTTTGGATAATCTTAAGTTAAATAACGCAACTAGAATTTAATTTAGGTCTTTAAGATTGTAAATAGTGAATATTTTAAGTCATAAAATAAGTACCAAAATAAGAATTTTGGAGATGAATAGTTCGGGTACTAAATGCACCCCTATTCTCATGTTTACACCCCCCTTTTTCTAATTGGATTATCTATTTCTAAAAAAGGACATTTTTTGGAGCTAACTGCACCCCTATTTTCAGGTTTACACCCCCTTCTGTAATTGGACTTTTAATATGTATTTTGCACCCTTCATTTTTACTAAGTTGCACCTCTAATGTCACTTAAAATCTAGTTCACCAGATTTCGCCACGTGGCAATCCTCCACTTACTAAATTAACCAATGACAGTTTGACATATCATCAATCCTCCACTAGCTCAAATCACCAATCAATGTTTGCCACGTCATCGTCTCCTTCCCAACACAAACCCTAACCCTAATCTCTCCTTTCTCCCACCATCTCCATGCCGCAGCCACCGCACTTTACGACAACCGTCACCGCACCGCCATCGACTCACCTCCTCTGTGCCTCCAACTTGCCAGAATAGCCTGTGCACCTTCGGCAACACCCGCACCCATGCTGCCACCATCCTTTCGTGTGGATTTGCCATGCTCCACGCGGAAAATGCAGCCACCACTGCCGTGCTCACGCCGGAACGCCGCCACCCGTCGCGCTCCAGAAGCTCGAACCTGCCACTTCGCGTCGCCATGAATCCAGTCGCTGCGTCTTCTTCCTCTCGCCTCCATCTTCTGCAACTTCTCTCGCACCTCTATCTTCTGCAACTTCCGCGCCTCCATCTTCTACCACTTCTCTCGCACCTTTATCTTCTACAACTTTCGCGCCTCCATCACTGCACCATACTCGAGTTCGTGAACCTGCATAAGTCGAGAACAGTGAAGCACCACCGCGTCCATGAACGAGCTAAAATTAGCATTGTAGATCTGCCATTAACATTTGCGACCTTCGGAAACCACCTCTGCTCGTGAGGCACACTGCCTGCACTCGTTCGAACCATTATCGCAGCCAGCCCCTATATCAACCAGTTCACCAATGTGTCACTGTCAACTTGCATCTCTTCCACGAAGCACATTACTGGAAAAATGCAATAGATCGAATACGCAGTTGAACACATTCTCCATCAGAGAACCACTGGCCACAATCGGAACCTACGAAACGCCCCTTGCGGCAACCCTCACGGCAGCCAAACCCTAATTGCAGAAAGAGAACTCTAGCTTGAGAGAGACTGCTCTGACACGTGGCAGCCTCTCACTTGACAGTCAACCAGTCAACTCTAGGCAAGGGTGGTCAACATTGGTCAAACAGGCTGACACGTGGCAGCCTCTCACTTGACAGTCAACCAGTCAAGTGGTCAACATTGGTCAAACAGGCTATTTTTTACACTATTTTTGGCATGTGGTTCCTCTGTAGGAACCCTAAATGGCCTAAAAAGGAAAGGATCGTCTGGCTGCAGTTCATCGCCAACCAGACTATTTTTGGAAATTTCCCAGAACCACAAATTTTAAATGGAATATAACAATTCATACATAATCATACCATATTCAACATACCAATTAGACTTAAATTAATCAACACATGAAATTACCCTATTTAGCATGCCATTCCAATTTAAAATAAAGGTAACGCGTAAGATTACTTTATTTAGCATGTGAATTAGATTTAAAATACAGTTAACGCGTAAGGTTACTCTATTTTGCATGCGAATCATATTTAAAATAAAGTTAACGTGTAAGATTACTCTATTTAGCATGCGAATCAGATTTAAAATAAAGTTAACGCATAAGGTTACTCTATTTAGCATGTCCATCAGACTTAAAATAAAATTAAGAATATTTAATATAATTCTATTATTATATTATCACTCAACATGATCAAGAATATTATTAAAATACGCCCCAATTCATGTTTCATGATATTTAATATAATTCTATTATTATATTATCACTCAACATGATCAAGAATATTATTAAAAATAATAATAAATTAAATAACACAAAATTAGCATACATAAAACTTGAACCCAAATCCTCTCACACAACCAAGTATTCTCAACTATTTGAACTAATACTCTTCCACATAATATAAATCAATAATTAATGCCTTAAAGGCTCCCACTACCCACATTTATTAATTAATTATTTATTTAGTTATTTAATTTTCACGGATCTTACATAGAACTCCCTTATTCGTGCCCTATTTTCTGAGTGCAATTTCAGCCTTGCAAAACCCTTCTTCTAACCTAATTTTTGCCTTTTAAAGGTGCTTTAGAACTGGATAATTACCAAAAACGAATTTAAGGTTTAATGGTAATGTTTATTATCATTCATTGATTCTTTATGATCCATTTTTCAGCCACCCTTGGCTGCCCATGCATCTAGGGTTTCCTTTAACCCTTCAAATTCAAGTCAAAACTAACAATAGCAAAAATAAAGTTTAATTTGGGCTCTCCAAGGCTTGAACCCACAACCATGCCAATGCCAAATCAATGCTCAACCATTCATCCAATTCATATTTCATGCTAACACATATAATTCAAGGATTATATCATCCCACAACATGATCACATGTATAAAAATATAATAACAAATAAATAACACATAATTGACATACATAAGACTCAAACTCAAGTCCTCTTACACAATTAAAATACTCTCAACCACTTGAGCTGGTACTTTTCCATATTATACAAGTTAGAATTTAATGTCATAAAGGCTCCCACTACCCGCATTTATTAATTATTTATTTATTTAATTAATTAAATTCCACGGGTCTTACAAGTATCATATGAATAAGGAAAAGTTACAAAATATGCAAGATGCAGAGATGGGTTCCTATGATGCCTAACTCCTCTATGGAAGGTTTTATCAATTCTAGGATCTAACTTTTGTAAAATATCAGGATTCCCCTTAGTCATGCACCAACCAATCCAAAACAGCAAAAATCAACAAAAAGTCAACTAGGAATAAAATTGGCATAAATTGAAGTACCTTAGATTGACCTAAATTTTTTTGACAAAAATCCTAAAATCATGAATATGTATCACAAAAAATTTGAAGCCCAAATTGAAATCCTAACTACACGAACAAAAACACACAAAGTTTGATTGAAAATAGGGAAAAACCAAGAAAAATTAGTTAACTAGGAAAATAACTCTATTTGGAGATTTTGAAATGGCTTAACCGCTTATGCATAGGCATTGCAAAGAAAATCATATTCTACCCCAAATGCATTTTCCCTGTATCAATAACCGGAGCAAAATTTATGTCCGTTTGAAGTTTTGCTGAAAAACTACACATTTTTTTACTACAAACACTAATACAATGACTCTAGCAGCAACACACACACACTCAAACAGAAACATTGCAATGGAAACACTGAATAGAACAATAACAACACAAAATAATGCACATCAAACTTCAACCACACTTAACCCAACATCATGAAATAACACATACACAGACTATAACACACGACAAAAACGACATTGAAAATAACTTTGAACGAAAACGCTGGTCCTTGACAACGACGCCAAATTTGATCGAGGTCGTACCTAACCAAATTAAACAAATAAATATAGTACTTAGGAGTTAACCCAAGGTCGTCTCCCAGTGATCATTGTTTTCAATCAAAGCTTTCCAGATTGAACAAGGGGGGAGGGGGAAGGGTTGGCAGATTCACAATTTCAACACAGAATTAAAACATAATGACATATTTGATAAAAACGCATTGATTCTTTGATTCAAATGTAATTCCACCTATCACAAATCACCAAATTAAGCACGCTATCTAGAAAGTCTTGTGTAATCGTAATTAAACCACTAAGCGAGGATTAACATGATTTCATCACATCATTTAATCGTACCCACTAATTAAGCATATATGAGAACATCCAGAAACATCACCCATAAACATTAAGCACAAATTCATGTCTATTTCAATGCAAGAACGAAAATCCAAACATTACGCATGCCCAAAATTCGTATCCTACAACAAACCACCGTTAAAATGATGAAGAGCAACATTAACAGCAAAAAATAAGCACAAAAATCTCAAGATTTCATCACATTCTCATCAAAGACTCAATACTCCAAATTAGTTCTCCATGGGACTCGAGTTATAGCATAAACTAGAATGAAAATGCATTATAAACAAGGGGAAATTAAATTGCAATGTAAACTATCGAACCAGAATGTGAAACCCTAACATGGGTGTTGTCCAAAATGCACCAAAATGTCAAAATAGAATGGCTGTCATGAATGACTCTTCCAAGCTCTCCAAAAACGCAAAAAAGAAGATGATAAACGAAAATGAGGGTTTTGCCCCTAAAATTCTTAATCCCTCATGTGGTCACATCACCATAGATGCACAAATTTACAAAAATGTCATTATGGGGTGAAGAATTACAAAAATGTCACTATGGGTTGAAAATGTTAGCCCAAAACACTAAAGTGACGTAGAAATGACATGGTCTGGACGTGGAAATGATGTGGGAATGATGTGACCACTCTCTCTTCATCTTATGATTAGCATCCATGCTCCAAAATTTCTGCACAAAATACCTAAAAATAAATAGAAACGAAAATTAAACCAATTAATGCCAAATTAATCAAAATTCGGAATAATGACTCAATGAAGCTCAATTGATGAAAATGCACTAACAAAAAACAATTAAGCACTACACAATCATCAAGATTGGCAAAAAAAAAAACAATTGAATAAGAGAAAATAATGACTCATTAAATGTGTACCTCTTTATAATCATTTCATCTTTATGATCACGATCTTATAGATTAAATTTTTTTTATTGAATATTTAAAACATTTTTAAAAATACATATATTATTACAAAAGTTTTAAATTGTGCAAAAATTAAAGTAGATAAAACTAGAAAAAGAATGTAAAATGCTTGGAAATAAAATATTTCAAAGAGATAAAATGGAGGAAACTAAAATAAAATAATAAAATCCAAAATAAATCGTTAAAACAAATAAAATCGTAGACGTAGAAGAAAGTGAAAAGTATACTTTAAAACATTAAAATAATCCATCTATAAATATGTTTCTCTTTCAGTTATGATTTGAAGTAGCTTTTACAAATTGCTGTCTTTGTCATATAATAAGTCTATAATATTAATAAAATAAAATATTTTTTTTTAGTATAATGCCAAAGAAGTGTGGAGTTGCGACACAAAGCATGGGGTTGAATTTGTTCCAACCCTATCAATCTTTTCATTGCAGTTCTTGAATCTCAACTTCCTTTTTTTTTTCTTTTTTTTTTAATTCTTTCCTTTCCTTTTAAATAACCATTTCTCTTAGGGTTCTAGTTTGGTGTAGGGTCATATGGAAAAATGACATTTAATTCTCAAAATCCATACAATATTCATATTATAATGAAAAATTAATGAAACTCCTTTACAAAAAAGAAAATCAATGTAAAAATTAAGACTAAAACAAAATAATATTATGAATAACATAATTTTATATTGAAAGAAATATTTGTGTAATAACATAATTTATGTCTTAACTCACCTAAAACATATATTTCGATGTCATGTTTACTTAACCTATAGTCTATACTGTGAAAATATAATTACCAATGAACCATATAAAAGTAGTTATATATATATATATTAATTTTTTTATTTAGCTTATATATTTTATTTATTATTAGAATTGTGTTTCTATATTCAATTAAAAAATAGGGAAAACTAATAGATAAAATTTATTTGAAAGGTTTTGAAGAGTCCCCTTGACCCAAACCCTAAAACTCATATCTAATACTATATATAACAAGTATTCAAATATTTAAATGGATTTACAATGGGATAAAAATGACAATACTACACTCAATTTAAAAATTGCAAGAAAGGAGATTCAATCAATGTTATAAACTTAATGACTACAATAGAATAAAAAAACTAAAATTACTTCTTTATAAGCCAACCAATTTTTTTCTAACACTAAAAACTAAAATGTTTGATTGGTTAAACTTGAATGTTGTTGAGATTAGTTTGAGCTTTACTGACTAAGTATATAATTTTCTTTATTGAGTTTTGATTATGATTTAGTTAAATAGAGTAGATTTCGAGATACTTTCTTAAGATAATTTATGATATTGATATAAACTTAAATATGCATATTTTGAGTTAAAAAGACTAATAATTTGAAATGAGTAAAGAATTATGATTGATAAATCATTGTTAGAACTTTGGCAAGTGTACTAAGTCGCGCAAGTAGTAACCGGTAAGACCAGGATATCGTTTCCCAAGAGACTCGTGTATACTAAATAATTGTGTAATTAGTGACTAATTTAAACTAATGAATAAATTCATAATTTGGGTTTTTTGTATGAAATTAGATTTTGCATAAATAATTAAAATTGAACTTGGATATTTGAAGACTCTAGAAAATGGTAAAGACTAGAAATGCAATGGATTGATATTGTTGGAGTTAGACTTCACCTACTTCACTCTCATGTATATTAATCAATAAAACTCTTCTCCATTAATTACTAAAGTCAACCCACAAGTTTACTCAAACTCTAATCCCTTAGTTGAATGAGCCTAGGTTTCCTTATTTAGAGTCAATTCCTTGAATCCCTAAATAAACAAATCCGCTTTACAAATTAGGGTTTAAAACAACTAATGGGTCAAGTTCCATTCCTAGATACAAGTTCCATTAGGTATCTTGTTCCAATTCAAAGTTTCAAGAGATATTTTCCAATACCTAATGACCCAAATATCATGCAATGAACGGGTAAAACAAAGCAAGCTTTAAATACATAAACAAGATACTAGAAATCAATGGAAGAAGCATATATATATATATATATATATATATATATATATATATATATATATATATTCAAACCATTCGAAAATACATGAAAGTTCAGTGGCTACATCTAACCCCAACAAAAATGGGTTTAGCTCTCCATTGTCATGGAGGGCTCAAGCTTACAAAAATGGAAATGGAAGAGGGAGGAGACACAAAGAGGAAGATGGAGTTATTCCCACAAGCCCTAGCAGACCTCCAAGCGCTCCAAGACGTGTTGTTCGAGCTCCAAAGTGTCCAAGATAGGTTTTCCCTCGCGAAAACAGAAGAAAAAGAGCCAACTTGCCACATCAGCGAACACTAGCACCTAGCGGAAGGGTCTCACCGCCAGGCGCAAGCCACCAAACAGGGGGCAAGTCTTCCCGCTACCGCCTAGCGATGACCAAGTGCCGCCAGGCGGTGACTAACAGTAGCGCCTGTCTGGCGCTTGGCTAGCGGTCTGTTCCGCTTGACACTGGTTTCGCGTCGCCAGACGCTTCCTGTTGACATTTTTCTTCTTCTCTTTGCTATTCCGGGTCACTCATTAGTCTGGATTTTTGGAACAAAGCTTCCCATCTACAAAAAGGACACAAAAATGGGGATTAGTGGTATATTTAGATCAATGTAACCCAAAATGTATTTATTTACAAAAGTAAGGTAAAATTGAGGATTAAGTAGGTTAAAAGCTTTGAAAGAGATGATTTTGCTAATGAAATATAGCTTGGATAATGGTAAAAATTAACATTATCAACTCCCCCAAACTTAAAACCTTGCTTGTCCTCAAGCAAAAAGGTAACTTGGCCTAGATGAACAACACAATTGCAATGATCTAGCAAATCAAGAAAACATATGTCAATTGTGCTTGCTCTTATTTGAAAGATTGTGTAGCACATGTGTTTCATTAGCAAGGCAAACTAAAGCTATGGTGTTCACAAAACAAAAATATCACAAGTGCATGCAACAGTTTATAAGGGATCAACAATCAGGGCAAAATGTTTCCTTGATCAATGGGTACCACTTCTCACAAGAACAAGTGTTTCGCTCAAGCCCACTAGTGTATGGATATAAACAACATTCTCTCTACCATCACAATGTCACACAATTTAACTTTGCTTTTTGTTCAAAATTTCTAAAACTTTCACAAGCATGCTATCATCACAAGGTCTTTTATGGCTTGTATCGTGGCTAGGCTAAGAAGGAAATTTGGTTTTTCAGGATAACAAAAGTACTTTGAGCTAAGAGAGCAACTAATCAAATCATGAAAGTATTTTTCTCCTTTCTCTATTGAACCAATGAAACCAATTCCCAACTTGCTTGAACCAATTTTCTTTCCTTTTCTTTTTTTTTATTTTATTTTTTGGATTGGACCAAAAACTTTACAAATTTTCTCATGCTCCCTTGTATCAGCAATAATTCCCCCAAACTTGAACCATACTCATGACTAACAATCATTTGCTATCTCAAGCTCAAGGTAAGGTAGTCAACATCTTCACTATGCTCAGGGTTCAAGGAATGGCACATATTATCTTTAAGGCTCAAAGAAGACTCAAAGGATTTGCTCAAGAAATCAACTTAAAAAGGATTGGCTCAATTATGTAACAAGAAAAAGAAAGATGGCCTTGATCACCTGTAGTATGCAAGTAAATGAATAGCAATTGAACTCAAGCAAAGTCAATTATGAGTCCACAGTGATAGCATTCACACAAATCAACTTTGGGGCACAACCTCTCATAGGGTATTTGGGTTCCACAATTGTCAACATATGTCAAAATCATTGATCACAATTAAACTCAAGCATCACTATATCAAAATGAGAACAACCACAAGCTCATGCTCACAAGCCAATTCAACATCATTTCATAACAAGCACAAACGATGATCATGAAAAGTAGTAATTCAATGCAAAAGATTAGTTCACCACAACCAAGTTACAAAGTTCTACACTATGCTAAAAAGTTCAATACTATCAAAAGAAAGTTAAAAAAAACTGAAATCTAAAAGCATAAAATAAATCAGGACTATCAACAAAACAAGTCCTGCAAAAAGTGAATCACTCTCTCCAAGTGCTCAGGCGTCATCCTCGCCCTCTTCGTCTAGATCCTCCTCCTCATCCTCTGCAGCAGCTGAGGCTCCACCTCCCCCAGTAGTAGTGGCCTGGGCCCCAGGCCAAGCAACAGTGGCAGCAAACTCCTCAGCTGATGGGGTGTGCAGCTCAGGAATAGTTAGGGAGATTCCCCTAAGCATGTCAGCATTGGCTTGCATCTGGGGTTCTAGGAGCTGAAGGTGATCGAGCTTGGCCTCCAAAGCCTGCAACCGCATGTCAATGGTGGGTGTTGCCTCGGGCTCGGGCTCTGGCTCAAGCTCTGCCTGAGGCTGATGGCGCCTCCTGGGTCTGGGAGCAATTGAGCAAAACCTCTGAAAATATGAAAAGATGGGTGATGAGAGAGGGATGGCCAAGAGCGGCCTTGCCAGCGGCGTTGGCACACCGGTGGATCTCATTTGCAATAAACTACCCTACATCCATCACCCGACCTGTCAGGATAGTGTATAAAATGGTGGCGCGTCCCTCCATAAGATCAGACACATGGGAGCATGGGGAGATGTTGGCATGCACAAATGCTGACCAAAAGCGGGCCAAAGGGTGAAGGGAACCTTTCTGAATCGTGCCCTTGTGAAATCCTCCACCCGCCAAGCAGAGTGCTTGGATCAGCTCTCCAGGCGCCACGCCCTCATCATCCAACACTGAAAACTGGCACTCCACATCATCAGCCAGCTGGGTACCCAAAAATTCATTGATCGTGTTCGCATCAAAGGGCACCCTTTTCCCCCGCACATAACTGAGAAAGGTGGGGGCTGCTGAGGTGGTAACATTGGCATTAGCATATAATTCTTTTACCAAGGTTACACTAAAAGTGTTAGGGTAGCTACCCAGCCTTTCCCAACCACGCTTGATAAACTCCAGCTGAAATTCGTTGACCTCCCCGAGCTTGAGAATCACTTTCCTCTCTACCACCAACTTTCGTTGCATGACCACTTGGAAGCGGTCCTCATTATCCTTTGTGAGGAAGTAGTGAGAGTAAATTCTCTCCTTTCGCTTTTGCCCTTTTGAAGGGTTGCCAACGGTGGTCTTCATTCTTTTGGGATTTGAGGAGGATGCCATTTGAGTTGAATGCAAGAGAGAATGTTGTAAGAAGTGAGATTAGAGAGTCCGTGAGAGTGGGTTGATGCGTGGAGAGGTTGAGTGGTGGAAGCAGTTGCGAAGGCACTTCGCCTAGCGAGAGTGTGGCGGCAATGTGAGTGAGTGTGAGTAAGGGCACAAGAATGGGTTCAAATTGGAGGTTAGGGTTTGTGAATTTAGGAGAGGATTGGGGGTTTAAGTTAGGGATTGGAGATTAGAGAGTTAGGGTTTGGTAAGTGTGAGAGTGTGAGAGTGGAGAGGCGCCAGGCGGGAGTAATAAGGGGGTAAGGGTTTGGGCTAGGTCAAAACACATTTTAAAAGGCCCAATCACAGCTCGCGCAACGCTACCACCTGGCGGGAGGTCACGAGCCGCCAGGCGGCATATCAGTAAAATGCCATTGGACCAGTTTTTCTGGTGTGGTGCCAGGTGGACGCTAATGAGCCGCCAGGCGGATGGCTCTGAATTGCTTCCAGGGGCTGATTTTACAGATGGCGCCTGGTAGGACGGAGTGCACCGCCAGACGGTTAAGCTGCAGGGGTGGATTTTTTTGAGTTTTTGGGTTGTTGGTTGGGTTTGTTTTGACTAAATTGTGCTCCCACCAACCTTTCGCTCTTGCACACATACTTTTTCAAGCTTTTCAACTTCAAACCAAGCATTCACACTCAAGCAAAACATTCAATTCACTTAACAAATGCACAACTTAATTTAAGACATGATTTCACTACACAACTATGCTACTCCTATTCTCACTAGCACATTCTATGATGCATAAAGGTTGAACACAAGCACATGCTATCACATCCTAAAACTAACTATGCATGAAGACTATGCTTCCACAAATTCACAAATGCATGCAACAAAATTAGCACAAAGTTCAAACATCAAATCAAACGCAACAATCTATACTAACACACTTCACACATGCATAAAAACACAAAGCTATATCAAAAACGAAAATTAAAAGCTAGAATGAGTTTAGAGCACTGGGTTGCCTCCCAGGAAGCGCTTGTTTAACGTCACGAGCCTGACGGATAAGGCGCTTAAGCTTGGTTGTTGCTTTTGGTGTGCTCCTTCCCAACCTCACACCTATACAACTTCAATTGATCACTAGTCACCAATTTAGTCCTTCTAGAATAAGGAGCTTCAATTTCAATCCTTTCATCAACTTTGATGTCTCTAATAACCCACAACCTTGACCATTTTGATTTGAATCTTCTAGGAGAAATCTTCAAATTTTCCTTTCTCATCACAATTGGTTGGCCGGGTCTAAGCCCATTAGTCCCCATCAAAGAGTGGTGGTGAACTAGAACATCATCTTTCTCTTCCTTCTCTTCATTCACTTTCACAGAGAAACAATTGGAGCACTTTTCAAGCAACTTTGAAGCTTGCCAAGGTCTACTAGTCACAGATAAGACTTCATTGACGACCTTAAGACTAGTTTGTTCATCAGTCGGTTCTTGCACAGCTTCAAGAACATTGAATGTCACCTCCTCATCTTGGTCTTTCAATTTTAGCGTTCCATCATCCACATTGATAACAACCTTTGCTGTCTTCATGAATGGCCTCCCAAGAATGAGTGGTACCCCTTCATCTTTCTCCATTTCCATCACCACAAAATCAACTGGGAATTTAAGATTATCTATTTGCACCACCACATCTTCCACCACGCCATAGGGGTATTTGACGGAGCTGTCTGCTAGCTACAAGGTCATCCTTGTTGGCTTGGCTTCGAGACCACCAATCTTTTTAAGCATAGATAGGGGCATCAGATTAATGCTAGCCCCTAAGTCAACAAGAGCTTTCCCCATATCTTGATTTCCAATGGTGCAGGGGATGTTGAAGCTACCTGGATCCTTGAATTTTGGAGAAAGATTTTTCTGAATAATGGCACTACAATTCCCTTGCACTTCAATGGTTTCCTCTTCTATGTATTTCTTCTTTTTGCCAAGGAATTCCTTCATGAACTTTGCATAAGAGGGTATTTGTTGCAGTGCTTCAGAAAAGGGAATCTTGATCTCAAGCTGCTTGAATATGTCTTTGAACCGAGCTAACTATCTCTCTTTCTCTTTTCTTGAAGGATTTTGAGGATAGGGAAGGGGTTTCACAACAACTTTCTCTTTTTGTCTTTTCTCTTTATCCTTCTCTTCACTTTTATTCTTTTCTTCTTCCTCAACAATCTCTTCATCAACTTCTTCCTCTTGAATCTTTTCTTCATTCTTACTCTTTTCTCTAGCCTTCACCTTTTCTTTACAACCTAGTCCAACCTCCTTTCCGCTTCTAGTGAAAATGGCCTTACATTGCTCTTTGGGGTTGGCTTCGGTGTTGGCGGAAAAAGAACTTCCTCGTTGATCAGCCAATTACTTGGCTAATTGCCCCCCTTGCACCTCCAAGTTTTTTATTGATGCATCAGTGTTCTTTTGATTTTGAATTGACATTTGCAAGAACTGTTGCATCATGTCCTCAAGCTTTGAGGTTCTGTCAGTCAAAGAGGGATGTTGGTAAGTTTGTTGATGTGGGGGCCTATTGGAAGGTCCTGCTTGGCCCATGTTTCGGTGAGGTTTCCATCCTTGATTATAGTTCCCTGGTCGGCCTTGATTGCCCATATAACTAACTTCCTCTTGAGATGTGCTTGGCATAGCACATTGCCCATTGGTATGGTTTCCTCCACATAACTCACAACTTTGCACTTGTTGGAGTTGAGCTACAGAGGCATTTTGAAGCTCTTGAGGAAGTTGTGACAATATCTTCATCAGGGTCTCCAGCTGCTGAGTCATAATCTTGTTTTGAGCCAATAAAGCATCTTGAGATTGAAGCTCTAGAATACCCTTCTTTTGAGAATGGGCTCTCTCAGTATAGGCTTCATTATCATTAGCTGCCATATTCTCTATTAACTCATAAGCTTCCTCTGGCGTCTTCCACTTGATACTCCCACCGGCAGAGGCATCTAACATCAACTTTGATTGGGATTTAAGACTTGCCAAGAAAAGAGTAAGCTGTGTAGGTTGATCAAACCCATGAATGGGAGTCTTTCTCAACAGTCCCTTGAATCTATCCCATGCTTGGCCCAAGGACTCATCCATATCTTGTTGAAATGCCGAGATTTCCTGTTTTCCCTTATTAACCTTGGACTGGGGAAAATATTTGCTCAAGAACTTTGCCACCACATCATCCCAGTTAGTGAGGCTATTTTCAGGAAAGGAATTCAACCAAGCTTTTGCAGGTCCTGCTAGTGAGAACGGGAAGAGACTCAGTCGTATGGCTTCATCAGGAACTTAATGGATCTTCACAGTATTGCATATCTCTAAGAATGTGGCCAGATGAGTGTAAGGATTCTCATGAGACAAGCCGTTGAACTGATTACTCTGCACCAGATGAATGAGAGCTGGCTTCATCTCCATGTTGGTGGCATTGACGTTTGGCCTAGCAATACTGTTGAAGTTGATATGGCCTGTGAACGCTGCATAATCTTCCAAAGTGCGTCTCTCACGACCTCTACCATCACCATTAGGTTTTTCGGCCATTTCTTCTTCAGGAAAAGAATCGAGATTCTGAGAAGTAGACAAAAGGGTGTCTGAAGCAGAAGAGTGATGGGCGACTTGTTGTACTTGAGCTCGCCTTCTCCTTGTGGCACTATTGTTTCTGCGGGTGATTTACTCTATTTCAAGATCGGCAATGAGTGGTTCTGAAGATGCAGTCCTCCTTGTACAGACCCTACCCTGCATAAACTATAAAGCAACCACAAAAACATGCTCGAACTGCAAGTTAACCCAAATAATGTGTGTCTATAAGTAAACCGAAAGCAATAAATATGAACAAAAGAATTTAATCTAAATAAGTCAAAAATCACACAAAAGTCAAGTATTAGACACGGGTCCCCGGCAACGGCGCCAAAAACTTGTTAGAACTTTGGCAAGTGTACCAAGTCGCGCAAGTAGTAACCGGTAAGACCGGAATATCGTTTCCCAAGAGACTCGTGTATACTAAATAATTGTGTAATTAGTGACTAATTTAAACTAATGAATAAATTCATAATTTGGGTTTTTTGTATGAAATTTGATTTTGCATAAATAATTAAAATTGAACTTGGATATTTGAAGACTCTAGAAAATGGTAAAGACTAGAAATGCAATGGATTGATATTGTTGGAGTTAGACTTCACCTACTTCACTCTCATGTATATTAATCAATAAAACTCTTCTCCATTAATTACTAAAGTCAACCCACAAGTTTACTCAAACTCTAATCCCTTAGTTGAATGAGCCTAGGTTTCCTTATTTAGAGTCAATTCCTTGAATCCCTAAATAAACAAATCCGCTTTACAAATTAGGGTTTAAGACAACTAATGGGTCAAGTTCCATTCCTAGATACAAGTTCCATTAGGTATCTTGCTCCAATTCAAAGTTTCAAGAGATATTTTCCAATACCTAATGACCCAAATATCATGCAATGAATGGGTAAACCAAAGCAAGCTTTAAATACATAAACAAGATACTAGAAATCAATGGAAGAAGCATATATATATTCAAACCATTCGAAAATACATGAAAGTTCAGTGGCTACATTTAACCCCAACAAAAATAGGTTTAGCTCTCCATTGTCATGGAGAGCTCAAGCTTACAAAAATGGAAATGGAATAGGGAGGACACACAAAGAGGAAGATGGAGTTGTTCCCACAAGCCCTAGCAGACCTCCAAGAGCTCAGCGAACATTGGCGCTTGGCGGAAGGGTCTCACCGCCAGGCGCAAGCCACCAAACAGGGGGCAAGTCTTCCCGCTACCGCCTGGCGATGACCAAGTGCCGCCAGGCGGTGACTAACAGTAGCGCCTGTCTGGCGCTTGGCTGGCGGTCTGTTCCGCTTGGCTCTAGTTTCGCGTCGCCAAGCGCTTCCTGTTGACATTTTTCTTCTTCTCTTTGCTATTCCGGGTCACTCATTAGTCTGGATTTTTGGAACAAAGCTTCCCATCTACAAAAAGGACACAAAAATGGGGATTAGTGGTATATTTAGATCAATGTAACCCAAAATGTATTTATTTACAAAAGTAAGGTAAAATTGAGGATTAAGTAGGTTAAAAGTTTTGGAAGAGATGATTTTGCTAATGAAATATAGCTTGGATAATGGTAAAATTTAACATTATCAATCATGTTTTGAATTACTGAATTGAATTGTTTAGAAGTTGTATTATTAAAATATTTTTGAAATTATTCTTAAAAACTTATTTGATTTTGTTATTGAGTAAATTTTTGCTCAAATGAAAGTAGAATAGAAATTCATCTCTATCATATTTTTACTTAAACAAGACATCTTTTCTCAAATGAGAATAAAGTCAAAAGTAAGGATTCTTTCGACCATATTTCCACTCAAGCGAAGAATTTTTCGAATTAAACAAAAATCACACTACAACTTAACCCTTCGATCTTCCCAAAATTCATTTAAACAATAAAATTTTTGCTTAAGCAAACTTATTTTTACTCAAGCTACATATAATAATCTTTTTTTCTTCTTCTTATGGTCTTTTTAACTGATTAAATATATTTATGTTTTTATGAATGTAAAATAAATATAGATTTAATATCTGACTAAGTTATGGTTTTATTTAAATAAATTATATTGTTTTACAATGCTTTTAGAGAATGATAAAATGTATAAAAGTTTGTGATCAGATATAAGATATTATGTGGTAAGAATTTGATGGAAGAGCTTTACACATTGCGACATGTGCGATATGAGTTGTAATAAACTTATCTTGATATTATATTATTGAATTTATTTATAAATCTGAGTTTTGGATTAAATCAAATGTTAATCTCTTATAGAATTAATGTACCTACTTTAGATGTTTTAGATGACGTTAGTTGATATTTGACATTTTAAATATCCTTGACATATAAACTCATATATATTCTATTTAGTTGTATGTTGGATTTTGAATGAAAGTGAATTAATATAACTTAAATGTATCTTAATTTTAAGTTAAGCATTTGTTTCAATAACTTATTGTTAGATGTGTTATTTGTGTTATATGAACTACACAAATATATATATATATATATATATATATATATATATATATATATATATATATATATATATATATATATATATATAAAAGCTCAGTTAATTTTTATTTATGAATTTTTTGTTTAATTTAATTTGATCTTTATTAATAGAATGAGTTAAAGTTCCTGAATATAAAAAAATAATAATACATATCTTTAAAAGAAATCATGTCCCTACAATCTTTAATTTTTGTTATTAATTTTACTTATAATTGAATACAAAATATTAATTTTTTATAAATTGAAGAATTTGATTTGACATTTGATTACCTTCGAAACCAAAATAAGAAAAATAAATAGTAAGATTAAAAAATAATTTAGCCGAAATAAATAAATAAAACGAAATGTACATGAAATAAGTTACTTGTAGTTACTATTCAAAAAAAAAAAAAACATAAGATTCTGTGTCAAATTTATTCTTAAAACTAAGATATTGTATACATGTAGAAATTAAATGAAATTTGTTTCTATACATTGAATTTCACAACACTTCACAGTTCTTACATATTTTTTGTTAGAAGATGAGTACATAGAAATTAGTTAATTTATCTCGAAAAAAGGATAAGAAAAGGACAGTAGTGTGGAAAGTTGTCAAAACGAGCATGGTTCGTCTCTCAGTTTCTCTTTCTGAGCTGTGAAGACCCTCTTTGATTTTCTAGTAAAAGATGGAAGCAGATATTCACAACCCATCTCAAGGGTACAGGTTTGGCAATCTGGGATTTTCCAAATTTTTGTTTTTCTTCTCTTTTGTGATCCTTTTTGATCTCTGAATTGTTAAAACCCTTTTCTGCTTTTCATGTCAGATTTGATGTTACTGTTCCTGTAATCACCTGTCTACTGTTACGTTTTTTGTTTTAAGGATTTGAGGAACATGTACTGAGAATCTATAAAAGAAAAAAATCGAAGAAGAAATTGAGATAAATTAAAATTATCGTATGAACAAGCTCATTTGTACAACTATAATGAAGTTTTCTCAATTTTTTGCTTAAATTATGCATTTAGTTTATAAGGAAACTGATTTTACCTTTTTAGAAATCTTTATGAGAAAACTCCTCTAATCAAGATCAGATGTTTGTGGCTTGTAAATTGATAAAAGGGTTGGGGCTTTGGCTTGGTTGAATACAGTAAAGAATAACAAGACTTTGAATCATTCAGTTCAATGCAGTGTACAAACAATGGAACTCTGTTGTCTGCGTGTTTGGATAGTGATTTTGATGATTATATGTTGAAGTGTTTAGATTTTGTTGCATACTATGTGGAATAGAGCTATTCTGGGAAGTTCTTAACTAGTGATTGAGGTTTTTTCTTTTCTCTTTTTTATGTAAACACATGAATTGGATGCACAAAATGGCTTCCTCCACTCTTTATTGTGTTTTCTTTTTGCATTTATTTATGGTCATAAATAGAAGATATTGCTGTCAAGAATTGTTAAATTTTTAGGGTTGGAACCTGTAAAAAAAGCTGTTACATGCAAGATTTGACCTATACTATATTGTACACTTCATACACAAATTGAGTGTAATATATAAGGTTATACATGAGTATTATCTGACTTATCATATACACTATAAGAACTTTGTTTAATCTCCATGTCATTGATCATTATGGCATACAAGACATTCCTTTTCAAATCAGTTGAGAAATTGTAATTTTTGAACTGAAATTATAGAACATTCCTTTTCAAATCAAATATGCTTCATAAGGCCAATGTACTCTTGAACCTAATGTGTCACTACACACACTCTTAACATTGACTTAAACATGATAAATATTGTATATGAGAAATTTTTTTCCACAGTTTGGAAGTTAAACTTAACTTAACCTTACAAAACATGCTTATAAAGTGAAGTTTGCATCTACTTATATAATATAAATTGGTTTTATCTCTAATCAATGTGGGACTTCCAATACACAAGAACCAAACATAATGGAATAGTAATGATTCATTATGTTTAAGCTCTAACTAAACATTTTCTTTTAACTAAATGTGAGTGCTTCAAATTCCAACCTCTCTTAATGATTCATTTGTTCCTTTCAGATTTTGTGTTGATGGAGTACACCACAAGGTCAACATTATTGAATGGAACAAGAAAAGAAAATTCCAAAGTAATCAATTGGATCTGCTTAGACCAAAGCATAAATGCTGGGTTGGGAATTCCCCTTCTGAACATGCTTCAACGTTTGATGATGAAAATCCTGCACTAGAGAGCATGCAGATTTATGTTCTTAAGGGTAGAACAGATGCAGAAAACTCAGAAGCTGACTCTGTCAAAGACAGCAACAGCAACTGTTTATCAGAAGATTCCATTACTTCCATGTCTGTAAATGAAGAAGGTAAACTTGTTGCCGAATCTGCAATGGCATACCAACATGGGAGACCTTCCACTTTGCTTGGTAGGGAAGATTACAGTGCCAAGGATAATCACCACACTTTAGATGATTCTGCAGCTGATAAGGGATGCACAGGTGAAGCAGACACATTTCATGACAAAGAATGTGATCCATCTTATCATTATGCTGATTTACAGGCTCTGAAGAATCTTGAGGAAAAGATTTTGGAAATAGAAAGCTGCAGAGATAACTTGCTCCAAGAATATGCTAAAGACAGTACTGAGGAGTCCACTGATATGGAATTTGAAGATCGTTTAACTAAAAGAGAAAGCCATCACAAGTATGTCCTTTCATCCGGAAGATGGGATGTAAACCAAGGTATGGAAAGTGATAACCGTCTAAGAACGTCTTTTACTTTATATTACGAAAATGTTATCGCACCCACATCTATGCCGGTTTTAGTGATAATCTACATAGAAAGTTTTATCATATTTACAACTCTGTCACCGCATCACTTATTTTGCCAGATGAATTATAACTGACATAATAAGTCGTCATAAAAAACTGTTTTTGTACTAGTGTGCCTTCTTGACGGTGAATGTTTGTGAGGATGGGATCATTTTATGTTCATTGAAATTAGTCGCTAGAATATGTGTTCTGAACATCAAATGTTCTGTTCATAATTCCTAGGTTGACAGTGTTATTTTTTTGGTTGCAGAGGCTCAATCAGGTACAACAAGGGCACCAACAATTGATCAAGAATTTGAGCAGTACTTTTCTATGCTTATGCTTTAGCATATATTACTTACAAAGGAGATAAGTGTATATATGTATTTTTTAAATGGGTATCTTCTATGTATTGCTTTATGAAGATTTACTGAACTTCTAATTCTGCTGGCTTTGTAACATCATAAGAAGGTAGTGTGAGGGTGCTTTTTTCCTTTTCTTATTTCTGATCCTCAACCATGGATTATCTGTAAAAGGAGCTTATTTTGTTTACTTGTTTCATTTTTTTAGGCTTAATTACCATTTGTTAATTAGCATGTTACTTTGTCTTAGAGGCACAATTGTTTAACTAATGATCATAGCATGTATTTTTGGAAAACTAAGTTATTTTATAATTTAAAATAATGTTATACAATATTTTTTGTTAAATGTCATAACACTTATTTCATTAATATAAAATAAATACTATACGATAATTTAGGCAATTTTTATTTTGTATTTTAAAACTATTTAGCAAAATAGTGATATAAATAAATCTCTTAATCTTTATATTTTATTTATTCCATAAATAAAATAATTATAACTTAATTTATAAATTATTGATGAAATGTATGAGTTCAAGAATTTTTGGTGGACCTAGTTAAGAATTCAAATAGATAGTGGAATAGAGAGAAAAATACTTTTACGAGGTTTCTTCTTGTATCTCCAAGATTTCTTCTGCACTCCCAAATAATTTTTGAATTCTAAAAATATTCTTTGATCATTTGATCAGAGTAATGTAGATTTTACTTCGTAAGTTGCTTTCAGATGTCGACACTTCTGATAAAGGATGTTTTTGGATGTAGACATTCGGTAAAGGTTGTAGACTTCTGAATGTCAAAAAATATATACCGAAAGTCGACATCCGATAATATAAAAATATATGTTTTTCAATATTTGGAAGTCCACAACTTTTATCGGATGTCATCCAGTGATGTCCTGTCTACATCCGAAAGCAACTTTGGAGGTGAGATCTATGTTACTTAGTCAAATGGTCAAAGGATATTTTAGGAATTTGAAAAGTTTTTGCGGGTGCAAAAGAAATCTTGGAGGTGCAGGAAGAAATCCCTTACTTTTAAGGCTTTTACTTCTTTCTACACACTAATATTTTTCTTCTTACACTCCTCCTTCTACGGAAAACATTTTCAAGAAGCTTTTTTAAAGTGTTGGGAGGAATTGCCTACTTTTAAATATGCATAACAATGAAAAGTAAGAATGAACACTTAAACCTAGAAGAAGATTTATGTTGAAGATGACCTAAAAGAATTTATGGATGACTTTGAAAAGAGAAAAAAAAAACATAGCAAAAGATCATTTGGTATGGCTTAGAGTGTTAAGGGTAGTTATTTTCTTTGCTATTTTCAATATCCATTTTGTTGTAACTAAATCTCTCTTTTTTAGTTAAACCTTCATATGTTTATATGGCTAGTTATGAATTGGTATGAACTTGATAAGTTCAAATCAATCTAAATGGTCAATTTAGATCAATTCACTAAATGCAAATCAGCCACTCTATTCGAGGATTTGACTTTTGATATCGAGAATCAATTCAATGTATCCAATTAAATAATATATTCTTTGTAGCTCATTTTCATAAATTCATTTTTTATCACTTATATTTTGACAAAAACATCAAATAAGAATTGTATTTTGATTAAGAAACTATATGACAATATACTGTTTGTAGCACCCATACAGTTTAATATGTCGTTAAATATGTTTTTGTCTTTTAATTTTTATTCAATATTTAAATTAGTTCCTATCGAAAATTTTGATCTAATATAGTTCTCTATCTTTATAAATGCGTTGATTTAGTCTTTTCAACCAAATTTTGTTAATAAATTTCAAATGTGTTTTATGATAGCATTTATTTGACACATCTCCATTTCAGTGTTAATTAAAATGCTATTGTAAAACATATATTAAATGTAAAATAAATTCAAAGGACTAGATTTCGAAAATTGGAAATTAAATTTGTTGAAAGTTCAACGAGCATAAACATACGTAACCCTTTAATATATATATATATATATATATATATATATATATATATATATATATATATATATAGATAAAGAATTAACATTAACGGTTACAGAATTAAATTCAAGCAAACGAAATCGTGTCAAAAAATCCTTGAAGTCAAGATCCAAAAATAAATTTATTTACAAAAAATAATTATAAGCAACTTCAAACAGGGGTGGCGTAAGTGCAGGGGTTGCCCTTTTGGCTATGGAGGTGGCGCAATGGTAGATGAAGAAACGCGGAGAAAAGATACAAAGTGGGTGCTTTTATATATTATAATTATAAACTAAAAAAAGTTAATGTGTACATTTTAACTATAAGTTTAATAAAATATATAATTTAAACATTTAAAAAAATTATTTTAATAAATAATACTTACATAAAAATAATTTATCATTAATATATGAAAACAAAAATGTTTTTAGCTATATTTCTCAAAGAAGAAATTATCGCTAATAATAATATTATTATATATCAAAAGTTACTTTTGAAAAGAAAGGAAGCATAACAGTCAAAGAAAATTAGTCTTGAATATAACTACGTATGAATTTAAAAGATTCTCAATTTATATAACTTCCACGGAATGCATTCTCCACAAAGTAGTTTCCTATTACTGTGTTAAAGAGACTTTGACCATTGATTTGTTATTGTTTAACTTTTCTAATAGGATACAAATTAATTAATAATGAAGTAAAATTTATATTAATAGCCATTCTGACATTTTATTATATATAAAGTGAAGAAATAAAAGATCCCAAATGTATTAGTATTTTAAAATGTAAAGATATATTTCATAATAACTTACTTTGTTGCACATAAAATATTTTCTGTAGTCATAACATGGGAGTTAATTATTTTTTGAAATTGAAAATTTGTTATTTTATTTTCATGTTTATATGAGTTTTAGATTCAAAAATTGAAAGATTTTATAAGAGAACCTCGCAAGATGAAGTATCATTAGAAAAATATTAAAATTATTTTTATCATATTAAAGTTTTGTAAATTCGCTTCGAATTCTTTCCAATATTTTTTGTCCTTTCAATATTTGAAATATGTTACGTTTAGTCTTCTAAGCATTATCTAAAGTACTTTTTTCCCAACATTTTCTAAACTGTTTAAAAGAAACAAAGGAGTGCTTTTGAAAATTAGTGGACAAAAGACCAAAAAAGTTGAATGGAACTAAAACTAAATTTAACATGATACATAAATTTACCCTTTTTCTAAAGTAATAAGTTACAACTATGATAAAGCAAACGAATTACATTTACACATTAAAATATTAATTGTTTCATTCAACTCATGTTTTTTAAGTTAGTAATATTTTGTTAGGTAAAGTGTTACTTAATTATCATAAATATTAACATATCTCATTTTTAGTATAATAAAAAAAATTACAGTATTAATACAAAATTTTTAATTTTATTCAATGATAATTAAGATAATTTTTTAATAATTATTAAATATATTCATTAAAGAAAAAAATAGTATTAATATATAATTTGTAAGCCCCTTTTTTTTTCCTAAGTGTATGGACCTGACCTTTTTGTAGGCCTAAGGTCAGCCACCAGGGGACCCCAATACTCTGTCCAGCCCCCTCACAATATCACTTTACTCTTTCAGAAAAAGAAACCAGCTTCTGTTCCCTCCCTTCATCTCTTGTAAGTGCTTTGTTAGGGCACCATACTCGTTCAGCTCCGAGCTAGCAAAGACCATTTCTCCTTCAAGTAAGTTGAACCTTAAGGTTTTGAATCTGTTTTCCTCATCTTTTCACCGTTTAAGTGTGTTGGTCTGGTTAGGGTTTAGTCTCATACCCTGGTTGGTCTTCGTTCTATGTTTCAGCTCACTGCTCTAGCCCTTGGAGCTGAAGTACTCCTTAGTTGCGGGTCTGTTGCGTTTGTTAGCATCTAAGTGAGGTAAGGGAAGCTAGATTTACCAGTTCAAGGTCATTTTGGTGTGTTTTTGGTTTGTTCCATGTTTATAAGCTTGAGTAGCATGTTTAATCGAATAAAGCTGGGTTGTATGCATTGTTGGATGTTGGTTTGAATTGTTTCTCTGCTGCATGTGTGCTAACAGTGGTGAGAACTGTCATTCTCGCCTAAGCGAGCCTGTCTCGCCTAGGCGAGAGTATCAGAAGCTCGCCCTGGTTCTGCTTGAGCATCTCGCTCAAGCAAAGAGTTATTGTTTTGAGCGACGCATTATCTTGCTCAGGCGAGAATGGCCCACCTAAGCGAGTCCTCGAGGAAAACCCGATGTTCTCTGCTTGCGTCCTCGTCCAGGCGAGATGTTTGGTTTTGGGCGAGTGGTGGTCTCGCTCAGGCGAGGCTCGCCTAAGCGAGGGATCGCAGAAGGACCACTGTTGCAGGACTTTCTCAGGCGACAACGCCTAGCTTAAGCGAGACAGATGTTGTGGCTTAAGCGAAGGCTTTTAGCCTAAGTGAGAATGAGGCAGAAATGATCTTGGTTCCTTGAATTTATTTATGATTTGGCTGTATGTATTAAATATGCTTGGTTGTTTGATCTGCATGTACTGGAAGTAGTATGTTTGACATGAGCTATGGCATGGAATTGTGGAATGATGGTTTGGTGAAATGAGAATTGAATGTATGAAATGAAAGTGGTGGTTGCAATATATGAAACATGAATTTGGTGTGTGATAGGCGTAATTCCATGAGTCTTGTGGGGGGACCTCATGGTGGTGTGTAGTGTATATGTTAAGATATGGATTCAAGTAAGGACCGCATCCCGAAACTCTAATGGGTCAGTGAGTCTCAGGTAGAGCAAACTGACCTAAGTGGTAACAGTGGCGGGAGGCCCTAGTCTCTGGCAGGATAATGGCCTTAGACGCTTAAAGGCTAACCTTGTGTGTGGTAGGGTGAAACCCATTGGCAATGGCTCTGCAGAGCAGTAGAGGCCACCACAAGTACTAGCGTCTAGTGAATCCGATCTTAGTATATTTATCCGGATAATTGAGTCATAGTGTCCTGTTTGTTTGCTATAACATGATTCTTTATGCCTACTGTGTTGCATGCTTGGACTGTTTAAGTACTTGTCTGTTATACCATGATAAAATTTATATTACACTAGCTTACCCTTGCATTTTTGTATATGTTCCTGTTATGTTTTCTCTTTTGCGATGATCACCCTTGGTGGGAGCAGATGGGGGAAATCCTGGAAATAGGCCTGGTGGTAGCAGTGGTGCAGCTTAGTGGATTTGTATGTGTGACTCTCAGGAGCAGTTCTATGGCCCTAGTGCCTTTTTGATAGGTTATATATTTTTTTCATATATGGGTTATGGTTATGGTTATTGAGAGATTGTGGTTCCATATGGTTATAGGACATTAGTCTTACACATATAAGATCTTAGACACCACTTTTACACTAAAACCTTAAGGCAATGTTGTTATGGGTCTTTATTCTTATATAATGTTTAACTTTGTCTATTCTATCCAATGTGGAACTTTTTTTGACTCACACTTGGACTATTCCCAACATCTCCCCTCAAGGGTGAGTCCCTTGTTTTTTTTCTTTTTTCATATGATATATTTTCCCTTCAGGTGTATGAGTGACCCCTTTTTGGTTATGGTTATGCGGTCAGTCACTTAGGTGACCCCTTTTTTGTTATGGTTATGGTTATACGGTCAGTCACTCCGAACCATCGGCTCTGATACCCTTTTTTGACTCACACTTGGACTATTCCCAATACTTTTTGCAATTCAAAGCTCTTGAGGAGCGTTGTCTTTTTGTAAAACTGTCAACTTCCTTTGAGTGTGTTTATGGCATGGTGGTATGCCCAAATTTACTTTCACAGTATAGTCTTGGATGACTGTAATAGTTACCTTCCTTATATTCTATGTTCATCTGATTGCTTCTCATTATTATAATTATGCAATATTTTATTGAGTAGATTATTCTATTTAAATGGGATGTCACATAATTAACTTTAACAAAACCATTCTACCATTCGTTTTTTACTTTATAAATTTAAAATTAAATTAAATTTTATATTAATGTTAATATTTTTTTAATAAAAACATGATAATTATTAAAGATCACGTCTTCAATTACTTCAAATAGAACAAATAAAATTGAAGTTGTTATAATATAATTTCTTTTATTATATTACAAATAAAATATGTCAATATTTATTCTACTAAATTAATTATTTATCTATTTTGGTAATAAAAATAGTTTAATATGTTTTTACATTAATAGTTTCAATCTTTTACCTTTTGTTTCTCTTTGGGTTGAATTAATTATTGTTTTCCTTGATGGGGACAAGAAGTTATGGTTTAAGATTAAAAACTGTGCACTTTAAACATATGTTAAGTCTTTGTATGAGTCAAACCCACTTTACTTCGAAGTTAGTTTTATATAAAAAATATAGAGCATGACAATAATGTGGAATTTGACCATTTCACAGCTTTGCTTTATGATTGCTATCATCCAATTGCCTCACAGTTCACGTGAAATGTAAAATATTCACCATTCACACTTTATTTAATTGGGTTCAACAACCATAATTTATTTCAAACATGTATTATATAGTATAAATAATTGAGTTTTACCACCTTTCCTTATCTCCCAAATTTAAAGAATTATATAATAAAGTTTAGACCGATGAGTTTTTCGAGAAAATTATTAGATAGACTTGTGTGTTATTAGACATTAACGTAAAAAACTATCTTCACTTTCGATCTAAAATCTAAAAACAAAAACTCATGAGTTTTCATTCGTTTACGGTGTTAAACTTTATCTTTTTTTTTACTTGTGTGAGACTTAAACTCATTTAAATTTTTCAATTAGAATTAGTAAGTTATTTTTTTATAATCTTATAAGGGTTAAATATGTTTTAGTCCTTAAATTTTGATATGAAATTAGAATTCATCTTTATTCCAAATTTTGATATAATTTGGTATCCAAACTTAAAAAATGGATATATGTAGTCCTCGTGACTTAACTACGTTAAATTTTATTAACGTGTTGAACAATATTTTGGATGTTTGAGTTGTTTACATTATTTGACATGTCTTAATTCAAATGTTAACCTAAAACGCCGTTTAGCACGTAACAAAATTAATATAATTGAATTGAAATACGTATATTTATTAATTTTTAAAATTTAGAAGCAAAATTTTTCAAAATTTGGATAAAGTCGAATTTCAATTTCAAGTCCAAATTTAACGACTATATTAATTTCTAGTATTGAGAAAACCAAACTTTTTGCTATTGTGGATCAAACTTGGAATGGTAATAATTGACGCTTGCTTAATTCTATACAAAATGTTTCTGAAATTGAAGATTTTACAAAATTTTAGTATTTCTTACCAATAAAATAGTCTTAGCTCGGTTTTGGAAGAATGTGAGATTCTAAGTCAAGAAGCTACATTGTCTCTTGTCAATCTCATACATTTTTTTTGTTCCTTGGGATGATTTGATTTGGAATAAAGTTATTTCTCCAATTAAAACTTTAGTTTTGTGGAAACTTTTACACGATAGATTGTCCACTCATATTGATTTTCAAGAAAAAAAGAACCACTCTTTGTTTTATGTGTAATATTTGTGCTAATTGAGATAAGACTCTTAGAACACATTTTCTTCGAATGTTCTTTGGTCACTAAATTGTGAGTATGACTACAATTTGTGGAAATGAAGTTTGAGAGGTAGATAGTGGAAGTGCATTCAAATATGTGGAAAAATGTATTTTAAAGTTTCACACATTTATGGAGAAGAGAATAAATGTGTGGATACCTAATTTTGGGATTGGAAATAAACAATTTTTTTTACTTGGTTTAATGTTTTGTCTCATTTATTTAGTTTAGATTTACTTGGTTGTTTTGTTCTTTGGAAGTATTAGTTGATTTTTGTACGAGTTCGGTTTGATATCTCCTTTCTATGACATTTGCATACCTGAGTATTTTTATTTTCAATTTTATCTTAGTTAAATTTTTTTTATTTGATATATATTTTTTAATTAATTAAATTTCTTTTGTTAAGTTCATAATTATAGTGTTACTATGGTGATACTTGTTGTGATACTTGATATTCATAACGTATATTGACTCCATTAAGAGATTAATTTTATCAAAGAACATATATTAATTTAGTTAATAATATATTTGTTTATGGGCAAGTTAATAACATATTATTATTTAGTATTTGAGGAAGTTTTTTCTTGCCCTTTTTAAAATAAAATAAAGAATATTCAAAATAATAAAATGAAATTAAAAAAAGTTATGAAAAAAAAAACTACTAAACTTAAAATTTAATAATTTCCTTGGATGGAATTTTTTCTTTTTCACAATGTTTGATATCTTATTTTATACCAATTTTATTGTTTATTTTGCCACACCCTCTTTAACAATAATCATAATGTAAGAAAGGGAAATTATGATCTAAATCTTGAGGAAATTTTGGTGAATGAGGAAGACAATTAGTTATAGATGCTTAACATAGTAAGGCCAAAAAGAAGCACTTATTTTAATGACTAATTTATTGCAATCTTACAAAGCATCTACATCAACTACAACTACTACATCTCAAGTTGGGGAATTCCCATTTCTTTCTCTCTTTTGTTTTTTTTTTTTTTTTCTTTGGTTGGTGGTGGGATTTCAATTGATTAAATGAACAATATTGAAGGAAAAGGGACATAATTTGATGGACATATTAATATTATTAATAATAATAATATTATTATTATTTATAATAATAATAATAAATCTCAAGCTGTGACAGATGTTTCCACAGCTAGTTTTCCAGGGTATGCAACTTCTGATTTGATATCAGTTTCCCATAGTTCTGGCACAGCTTCCTTAAGGTTGTGAATGCTTTCCAAAGCATAATCTGCACCTTTGCATCTCTGTGATGTACCAACCTGTATATGTAGCAATCAATGAGTATCTATAGAATCAAATTATGCAGAGTTTATCTACACTGAAATGCAACCAATAATAGCTTCTGGAAGCAACTCAGTTTCTGCTACATGACAAATTTCCAATGACTTACCAGCACAGTGTGAAGCCCCACACGTTTTCCAGCTTGTATGTTACGGGTACTGTCCTCAAAGAACAACTGATATAAGAACACAACAAACAAAGATTAAGCCAAGCAGCAAAGAACAACATTTTAAGTCTCTCTACTTACTTTGTTTAGTTTATTAAACCAGAAAGAATAAACTGTCCTTAATTGACTGAGGTGACAAAGGTTAATCTGATGTGACATTTTTCACAATTTATTATGTGTTCTAAGTGGAATAAATTGATGTCATAAACCACAAGAAGACCAAGACCAGGAATAAGACGAATTTGGATTCTCTATTAGGTTTTCTGATCTGTTTATCTGTTGTTGTGTTTTTAAAATATATGGATGGATACTCATTTTGATGTTTTAAAATATATTAAAAAGATTTTTAAAATACCAATATAATATCAGTGTATTGTTAATGTTCATAAGACAATACAAAGAAAAACCAGGTAGAGAATCTGGACAGGACCAAGATCAAGACCATTTTATTGATTAAGTTAAAACCTTTTAAAAGTATATTTTAGCTTGAGATCATGAAGGTTAAAGGGTGAATTTCTTACTGTTCTTTGAGGTTTGAGGTTGGCTATGTTGAGGGCCAATTCAATGGCATTTTCTGATGGTTTGCAGATAATTGGTGTCTTTGGCAAGACTGAAGAGGGGTTGGGCTTGGCAAAATGTTCTATGATGTCAAAGATTTGAGAAGTGGCTGAAGCATTACTACTAGTGGTTGGATTGGTTGACCTTGAACCAATAAACTCAATGTCATCTTCATCATCAGAAACAGTGCTCTTGTGGATTGGATTAAGGGTCTCAAAGCATATGATTCCTTCAAAGCAGCCTTCTAATCCAAGCCTGTTAAGGGCCTTAGCAGCATGGACTTTGTCTGCATTTGTGAAGATCTATTCACAAAAACAAGAGAAGCAATAAATGTCACATTAGATATTATGCATGCACCATTCTGTATGACCTATTTCACTGCTTCAATATTGGTCATAGAACAACTTACAAGTTTCCTATAGGGTAGGCTCAGCAAGAGGTTCCTCAGAACTGGGTCTGGTTTTAGGTTCTCATAAGGCAATCTCCCATGAACAAAACTGCAAGCAGTGATTAAGAAACCAATGTCACACCATTTCAAAATAAACACAAGTTTTGAAAGAAAAAACACTTTTTTATGAGCTTGAAAGTGATGGGGGTAAGAGAAAAAGGGTAAGTTACCTATGATATTCATCATAGTCAAAGTCATATCCAATTGCCTGAATAGAAAATGAAACAAAAACAATTATGGGGTGTCTAGTGTTTCAAGAGTTTAATAATGGAAACAAACCAATGATGATGAGGAAACATACCCTTAGACCAGCCATAGTTGTTCCATAGTTCTTGTAAAGGAGGTTGGACAAGTCATCAATTTTGCTTGGGTGTATGCCAAGCTTCTCAACCATGTAGTCTGTGATCAATGATACACCACTCATATGAGTACAAATTGCAGAGTTATTTCTGAGAATGCTGTGACATAATAAGCGTATGGCACAGTGGCTTACCTTTAATATTTTTGAGACATGCTTCTGCAAGACCAGATTTGAGGGGATACAAAGTATCATCTAAATCTGCAGAAGAATCTCATAGTTATAACACAGCACACATGA
The DNA here is from genome assembly GCF_037176805.1 of Vigna unguiculata. Taxonomy (NCBI): domain Eukaryota; kingdom Viridiplantae; phylum Streptophyta; class Magnoliopsida; order Fabales; family Fabaceae; genus Vigna; species Vigna unguiculata. Next base: position 8,741,371 of record NC_140801.1, read on the forward strand.
ATAAGGAGATTAAATTTGGTATGTTAAAGTTGTTCTGATAGCAACACAAGGCTCACCAAAAAGAAGGCAATCATATTTTGGTCTCTGAGCCTGGTGTCTGAAACGGTCTTCAAACTCCATTTCAAAGCCTTAAACATAGATCAGAAAAAAAGTGTGTAAGTTCCATGAAAACTTTATTTGAACCAATCAAAATTTATAGAACAATTCATTTTGATTCTCATGGCTTTATGGAACCACAAATAGGTGCTTTTTTTACTCTGATTAGCATCAAAAGTGGTTAAAGTGTCCATAAGGGGAGACAAATAAGGGCCAATCCAAACCATTTAGGATAAGGCTTTGTGAAGTTTCTGAGTGGACAATCCACAACCAGTGGAATGGATTGAATTAACAAAAGAAGCAGTGAAACTGTGCCAACTTAAAGAAAACTTGCTTTAAATTATAAAACTTAAAAGCAACACAAGAAATGGACTTGTGTGAAAGGGAACACACCCATCAAAAAAACCTTGGAACAGAGTTCATGTGACAGAGCAAAGCACTTCCAAAAGCGAATAAACTTTTGAAAGCATAAAATCTGCTCATTCAACAAACTTCCATGATCCAGCTGAAAAGACATCTCTTTACAGCAATGCATATTTTGTAAAATCATCACATAAATTTCAAAATAACAGATTTAATTTAAGGTTGTTCTTTGTTCCAAAATCCGGTTCCATGCTGGTAAATTTCAGGGCCAAACATCAAAATCATGATCATGGTACTAACGAAGACATGGGTGAATGAAAATCAAAAGGGTAATAATGATTGAGGGCAATGGTGCAGAAAAAAAAAACCAAAATAAAATGCTTTGCATGAAAGAAAAGGTGAAGCCTTTAGCTTACCAAAGAGGGTATAATGAATGATGGGAAATGAAAAAGAAGAAGAAGAAGCAAAGTTTGAAGAGAATGCAAAGTTGTTGAAGGAAGCAAGAGGGAGAAGGGGGAGAAAGAAGAGAGGGAAGAGTTGGTTTATATAGAGAAGGGTTGCTTCTGTGGCAGGGTGTGTGAATAAAATAGTGCATTATTTCTCAACAATTACGTTTAATATTGAAATTAGATGACCAATGGAACATGTACAATGAATATTAAAATTTTCAGTTCTCCAAGAAAGTGACAACTAATATAATTGGTTAAGGTTTTTTCCTTCTTTTTATTTGGTGTTTTGTTTTTGACTGAATTTAAGAACCAAAATCTGATTTTTCCTTTAACTTTGCTTCTGCATTACCAATTAATAAAGCACAAAAGGGGAATGTGCCAGCTGCATCACCACCAAATAGAGGTGGAGGCTCATGCTAGTTGTCACCTTAGATAACAAACAACACTCTTCTTTCCCATTTTTTTGGTACAAAATCATTTACCTTCATTTTCCTAGCTAATCATATGCACATTTTAAACATGATTTATATACAAATTAACTACTCTATGTTTTTTTTTAATATAGCTTCTCCATAAACCAAATAGCTATATTTTTTTAATGTTTATAAATCAATAACACATTTTCATTATAACGAGAAATAATGTTTTCATATTCTATCATTCATTCGAAAATCCACTTTTAAAGACATAACAGTAAGTTAAATATATTTTCTAATCACAAAATTAATATAAGAAACTGTGTTTCTTTTCTAAACTAAATTATACGTATTTCATCCATGTAATGTGACGAGAAGAATGTTTTACACGAATAGAAAAACGAAATATTGCATAGTAATTTAAGATCGAGAAACATATTAAACCATATAATAATTAAAAAGAAAATAACTTGTATTTGTAGAAAGGGTAAAAGACCTATAAAAAAATATTAACATAAAATGCATATAAAAATTTATGAAATGTCAAAATATTAATCCATCCCTGATAAATAATATTCTCTTCTCTAATTATATTGAGGAGATTATAATCTCGTCTTTATTAATAACTTCCACTTGATAATTAATTTAATTGTAGTTTAGACACTTGAGTTGTCATGTTATAGTTTTATCATGTCTAAACTTTTCTTGTTCACATATCAATACAGAAATTTAAAATTCACAAACTACTCTCTCATTTTAAACGTTTACCAAATGAGTAATTTATATGGAGAAATTAACAAAATTGTCGATACCTTTCTTGAATAGAGAGTGGAAAATAGTAACCCTTGTTCTTCTTATTGCATCAAGTGATCCAAATCCCATTAATTTAGTTCCAAAATTTTAAATTTAGACCATTGCGATTGAAAAAATTGTGAATTTTCACATAAAAAAAAATGCAAATACCAATGATGTCATTATAAATAATAATAGTGATTGCGATACAGGTGTAAAGATTTTGAAAGTTTTAATAATGCTCTCCTAATTATGGTGAGACAATGATGTTTAAAATGTTGCCTAAGTCATCACTTTTGCTCTTCTTTTTTAGCTTCTTTTTTGCTTCCCACAATGACCAAGTCCTAATATTTTTTCATTCAAAACCTCATTAATGCAAAAATTAATTTTATTTTTGTGAGACTTCATATCTTTTGCTTAAAATCCATCAAGACTCCAAGTAACCAAATTTTGAGCTTGTCATAATAATATGTTTAAATTTATTACAATTTTAAAGTCTAATCTTCATAAAAGCTATTAAAATTCCTTTTTTCCTACAACATTCTTGAATGATTCCTCACTCTACATTTAAAAGAAAAACGTCAAAAGCAATAAATTTAAGGACAAAAAATTTTTGGAAGGAAGACTAACCTAATCCTACTCTTGTCCCTAAAAAATTGAGCCACCCCACCTTGATGGAATGTTCATGAATCATGAATTTATATTTGAATTTTTTTTTTTAAAGTGAAGAAATTTTGATATTGATGAATCATCACCAACTTTATACATGATCAATATTTACTTTTAATACAAAATTTGTGTACTTATATTTAATTTATTTCACTCAACCCAACTATGTTTTATTTTTCTCAATTTAGCATTATTTAAAACTAATAAGTTTCCCAATCTTGCTTATTGTACCTCTCTTGTACACAAGTTCTTAATATAATTGAACATTTCTGAAAGAAGGGACACGTGGATTTGTTGGAAAACAATCAAGACACCTAGCCCATGGTATTGAGTTGTCCCACAAATCTCATCCCACCTTGTTCATGCATCATATCTTTTTTTCTTTTTCATTTATCCATTTACATGTACTTAAAATTTAATAGTTATGCATAGTTAGTGTAAATTTTATATGATCTTTAGATAATTATTATAAGAAAAATGTAATATTGTCTATGGGTTTATATTTCATTGTATAAAAAAGTTCAAACTAAACAAAAGAAACTTAATTATAATGAATTTTACTTGTATATTCCATAGGGTCGTTCAAAAGTGTTTTTTTGATAAAAAAAATTAGTTTTTACTTGTGTATAGAATTAATTTTAACTTACTAAAACACTTTCATTTCTTTTATTTTTTTGGTGCAAGTCGTGAATATAATTATTTATAAATTCTCCATGTGTAATTTTCCTAAGAAAATTTGACAATCTCAAAAGTGATATGAGGATAACTTAGCCGCATGAATTTCAAGGAGGAAAAGGAAAATGTTGGTACTATTGTGCCCACACTAAAATCAACGTAAGCTATGCTTGAAGTTCCTTTTTATAATGCTTTTCAACTTTTGTTTTTTTGGGTTACAAGTGCTTTTCAAGTCCACCATATATAAAGGAAGGAAAAGAGAACGCAAAAAAATGTTGCACTTCTCATCAACTTCTGTCCACAAATTCCTTGGCTTAGCACAATCACCACACACACCTTCAACATCCCATGCTTCAATTTTTCAATATCAATTGCGGCCATGATCTCATGAATTATGGTTCATGGAAAAATATGAAAATTATTTTATTATGAAAACATTTATGTTTATATTATTTTGTTTTATTATTAAAATTAATTTTGTTTATATGTGTATATTTATTTTTCGAATTCAAGTCAGTTGAGATAACAATGTTATTTTAATGGACTTAAAATTATGCCGGAGATCCTACATCGACTAACAAAACGAGTTTATAGTATATAAGTGAATGTAAATATTACTTTAGAAGTTGGTTTTATGAGGTAGAATTAGACTTAAAGTCTACTCCTTAACATGGTATATCAATACAGAGTTACAGTCTATCTTAACGAAATTTGTTTTTTTGGTTTATTGTGCCACCCACTATCAGAAGATTTTTTTTCTTGGGTGTAACGTATCATCCACTATTGGATCACTATCGGACCACCTATCAGTGTCTAGTCCAATGCTTGAGATGTTTATGCCTCGACGTGAGGAGGGTGTGTTGGACATCTCACATCGACTAGTGATAAGACGAGTTTACAGTATATTAGTGGGGAGAAAACCTCACCTTACAAGCTTGTTTTTGGGTTAAGTTAGTCCAGTGCTTAACATGGTATCAAAGCCATGAGTTAGAGCATATCTTAGCGAAATTTGTTATTTGCTCGACCTATTATGCCACCTACTACCGAGAGATTTGTTGTTTGTTGGGCCTAACGTGTCACGCGTTATCTATCGGACCACCATTACTATGTAATCTCACGATCGAGATGTATATGTCACAATAGCGTGAAGGGAGGGGGGGAGGGGTTGGAGATCCCTCATCAAACCAAAGATAAAGTGAGTTTAGTATATAAGTGGGTTAGAAGCCAATTTTGTAAGGTTAATTAAAGTCCACTTCTTTACAAATTGGAACATTGATGCCATCCGTGGAAAACGTAAATGAGGTTTCAATAGTGAAATCTCATTTCTTTTAGACTTTGACTATGAGATTTGTTTCGATATATCCAATAATTTTATAATGCTCAGGAGTTGTGATAAAAAATAATTTAAATATATTTTTCTCTTTTAATCTTCTAAAACATCTTTTAAAAATAAATAAGAGTTTCAAATTTAAAAATGAATAATATATAGATAACTACGTAATAAAGCTATAGATCGAATCTTAATATCCTAAAAAATTACAAAAAATAAACTGAATGTGACACATTAAAATAAAAATAAAAAGGTTCAATTGACATAAAAAAAAATTCAGTCAATCTTCCTAAAAGAACTTTCCACCCATTGGATCTAATTACTTAGTGTCCCTAAAAACAGAAGTTACTGAATGTGAGAAGTGGAAGCCACCTGTGCAGATGACAAGGTGGGAAGAAACAACAATCCTAAACTAGAATAATCTTTTCATCTAATCATATATTAAATTACTTACCCTTTTGCGTGTACAACTCCTACTTGGCTAAAATTGTGTTGCAAACCAAGAAATGACAAAACCAAGTCGCATACAGCTCAGTGTATGATGAACATTACTACCCTCACAGATTTGGGGCACTGAACTTTGTTAAAGGCTTTTCCTTCACCAAAAGTTTCGGCTATCAGATTAATCATCACCACCTATTTTCTTCTTTTTCTAGATTCAAACCAAAATCTACTACTATACCAAAAGTTCGTATCGATTAAAAATAATACAATTTTAAAATACAAATCGATTTTATAAGATTAACTTAATCTTAATGTCTACTTCTTAATATATCACTTAATTTCGTTCGGTTTTCAAGAATAAAACAACCATCACATCTTTTATGGTAAAATATTCTGAGGCATGGTAATGATCATTGGTCACCTCGCCCCATATATAATATGATTTTTTGGTTTGTAAACTCTCTTTTGATCTTTCTAGGAAACACACCAAGTCAATAAGAGGCTTTATCACTTGTTTTAATTGTTGTTATTTTAATGTGATCTTTTACATCATGCCCAATGTTCTTCAACAGCACTCAATTTATTTATCTTAGATGAAGTTAAAATATTCATTCTTGTTTTCTTCCAAAGATCTTAGGCATGTGTTTGGTTAGTGAGGAGGAAACTCACACTAGAGTTTCATTATGAGAATATTTTTCATTTCTCTAACAATACTAGGAAATCGTGTAATATATTGAAAGTTCTACAATAAAATAAAATAAAATGAATGACCTATGAAAACCTTATATAGTATATATTGAACTTTAAGAAGGTCACGATAGATCTCTTTTATATATAGGCAACTTATATTTTAGAAATAATTAATTTCTACGGTTACTATTATTTTTTCAATAACAATATCATAATCGATGGTTTATTTTGGTGTTTGGTTCAAACATAAATAAACATGTTCGAATTGATGAGTTCAAACAGAAAAGTATTTTGAAATAAATAAGACAAATATATTTATTACTATAGAAATTCGTGATAAAATCTAACTCATACTTAAATATATTTTATATAAACAACTAGTATTTTAGAATTGATTTATTTCAATAAAAAATTTCCCACATTTTAAATATAAGAAGTTCTACGTCTTCAAATTTACTCTTCCTAGTTTGAACTTCTTTAATTTTTCTATACACGTAACATTGAGATCTTGTTCTAAGAAAAATCTCAACCACATTATTTCTTCTTGTTCTTATCCATTTATATCGCACATAGCAAGGTTTTTGTGAAAAAATGTTTTCAGTGTTATTTCATCTTTTTTATTAACGAAATAAAATTTTGGTAGTTCTACATCATAATTTGTAATGGTTCTCATTATTAAATTGAGAGAAAGACAAAGAAAGTATTATACAGGGAAAAGATTCCAACTACATGATCCACAAATTTATTTAAGAAACGGTGTATAGAGATCCACAAATTTAGATTTTATTGAGGTGTATCTTTCTAGAATTTACATGAAACTCTGCATAATAAAAAAAAAATTATTTTTTATTAAAATGGCGAAATGGTTAAATGTCTTGTATCTTTCATTTTCATGAATTGTATTATCTTTTGGAGTGGATGAGAAGGTAAAGAGATGGTCAAATTATGAATTTCCATGTGTTTATGTGAGTGATTATTGGTGATGAAAGTGCCAAACTCGAAAGACTAATAAGGTTTATTTATTATGTGACATATGTATGCGTATGTCTGAAGAAGCATTATTTGTGCAACGACCCACAATGCAGTGCATACACGTATGCATCAAAACCCAAACTCATAAACAATTGTAGTAATTATCCGATAAAAATCCATCAAGCAATTTCAGCAACATACATGTCAGTATCCATCATTGCATAATTATCTTAAGAATTTTAGACTATGCCCTCCATGATTGAGGGCCTCTCAAGTACAGATTTCAGAACACCATAGTTTTCAATCAATTATTATATATATACTCCAAAACCTTTTGCACTTCTAACACCTCTGCTTCCTATATTTATATATATAATATTTCATATTCTTTCCATTATTGAATTTACGATGTAGATCGCTCTTGGCTTCGATTTTTAAATAATGGAAGATTATTGAATGTATAATAATAACAATTGGTATCAGAGTTAAAGGTTATGAATTTGATTTATGATAGACAATTGTTAAAGGAAAGATTATTGTGAATATTGCACAATTGTTCTATGGCAGATGTCAGGTGAGCCAAGTTACAATTTAAGAGTGAAATTCCTATTAAGACAACTGTTGAGGGAGAGATTGTTACGGGTGACATCAATGATCCGTAGTAAATTAAATGGGACGAGTCACAATCGAATCGTGATGCTTGACTGTTACACTCTTAAGTAAAAAGAGTTGTACCTTGACTAATAGCTATAACTTTTAACTTAGTGATAAACGTTTTGTCCTAACAATATATATTACTCTTAGCTTTGATTTTTATATAATGGAAGATTATTTGAAAATCTCTAACTTCGATTTATAAATACCGTAAGATTATTGGATGTATCACAATAAATCTCTCAATCAAGGGTTAATACAATGAGGCTTTGATTTTGGAATCCCATTTTTATTTCTATAGCAACGTCAATGTTCAGATCTCAAGTTTGTTAGATGACGTCGTTATAATCATTATTACATTTAAGATATTATTTGTTTTGAAGTCTAAATCTCTTGTCATGATTTTATCTTAAATGACTTCTTGAATTGTGGCGGTAACTCTAAAAACAATTCTTTAAAGATTAATAATCCTTAATCTAAAGTATATTTTATCATGCTTTTTTGTTATTCTCTTTCTCAGATTACTAAAGGAAACTTGGTTGAATATCTAGTTGATAATTAATAATCTTGTTGCAATTTTTATCTTTAAAAAGAGACTAGAAGGAGAAAAATATATTTAAATTCTAAGCAAATTGAGATTAATAGATATGTCAGAAAATAACAGAATGAAATAGAATATAATAAAGTGAGTGTGGCATGAATAATTTAGTGAAAATGACGATCGAAAATGGTAGATCTTGGTGGGTTATTTAATTGATTGGGAGGAAAAGTAGAAAGTTAAGTAGATGAAAAGAGGTGGGTAGAGTTTTGTTTATGTGTGATGAATCCTTAAAATATAGAGAGGAGATGGTTACGTATTTGTCAAAACATAAGCACTTGCGGTGGGAAGTGGGTTACTTCTACTGTTTCTTCTGTGTCTTTGAAAGCTCCATTTCACTCTTTCCCTCCCTCAATAATTCCAACCACCTGGGTTGCCTCTGATTGGGACACCCCATTTTATTAAATTTCTCCATTTTTTTCTTATTAAATAAAACATCAATTTAATCTTTCATCATACCACAAAATGACTTTTTATTTTATTATTAAATTTATGTTAGATATTATTATGTATTTTGACATTTTAATTATGCTGACATTTATATCATATGAAAATTTATTGAAAAATATAAAAACCAGAAAGTATGAAGGACAAACTAAACCATATTAAAAGTATTTAAAAAAAAATATACCATTGTAAATATGAGAAGTTGGAGGACAAAAGTTTAATAAACATTTATTTTCACAATTTATGAATGCCTAAGTACAAAAGGTCAAGATGACATCAAAACATTTAGGTTAAATTTATTACCACAATTAAATGTGTGTTTAGAAGAAAACAAAAATTTGATAAAAATTGGAGATAAGATTTAGTATATGCATTTTAATTAAGTAAACAATGATGGGTTTTCTTTAAAGTCTTTGATATATAAAAGGTAGCACATTTTTATTATTAAAATACAATTTGAAGGTTCTTTTGAATTTTATATTAAATATAGTTTGCCACCTTTATAAAAGAAGAACACCCACTATATAACTCACTTTAATAATATAATAATGTATATTAGTATTTTAAATTAAAAATAATAATTAAAATATGTTTTAAATCATCTCATGAGTGTTTTTTTTTTCTTTATATTGATCGTAAAATATCATGCTTTCGAACATAATGTAACAAATTTATGTTTTGAAACATTTGGAAATTGAATGAGATCTTCGTAGCTCTTTCAATTCAAGAATTGATGGTTTTCACTAAATTCTAAAATTGAGGCTATCACTTAATGCACATATATAATTGAAAAGGAAACAACTTTTAGGGTAAAAGTGTAACTGATTTTTTAAAATCTTAATAACGGCAAAAATATAATAATATAACACATCAATGTCAACTGAAAGCAAACTAGAGATATGTATAGAATTTTAAAATAATAGTGTAAATATAATTTAAACAAAATTAGAAAGTGTTCATATAATTTGCTCAAAATTTTAATATTACTGAGTCTTTGATTAATAATTAGTCTGAAATTTCACCAAAAAAAAAAATCATAGTTTACGAAAGTCCTCTAAGATTTTATCGAGAGTCAAATATTCTAAATAAATTAGGTATAAGAACTTGTAAAATTGATATTAAATCAAAGCAATTTCAATTTATATGTAAACATAGTTAAATTTAATTTAATTTGAGCCTTGAACTGTCACTGCTATAAATTTTCATATTATATGAAATTTTTCTTGCAAATTTGTTAAGAAAATTTGTAAAAAAAAATTTTTTTCTACTATTTTTTCTAAGAATTTTAATTAACAAGTGATTTCTTCGTGGATAATATTTTCTACGAAATTATAAAATTTGTAAATATTTCCTACAAAATTTGTTACGAAAAGTGTTTTATACAAAATATTTTTCAAGAAAATTGGTAGGAATTTCCTGCAAATTTTTTTCACAATATTAAGTATTTCGTAGAAAAAAATTTTCAAAACAAGTATGAAATATGAGTTTTTTTAGTAGTGTGTTTTTTTCGTTATTTAAAATTTGAAAAGGATTTTTTTTCTTTAACTTAATAGTGACGTAAGATGCATATGCAACATCATCATCCATTATTTTGAAGCTAACTTTTGGATATATGTCATTTTATTATCAAGTTGCAATATACACTTTTTTTTTAACAAAAGCCAAGATTACCTATGCTAAGTTTCTCTCAAGAAATTCTCATTTGTTGCATTGTATTATAAAATGTAAAGTGGGTGGAAGTTCACAAAATATAAATATAAATATACAGTTTTAAAATATATAAATATAGGTATATAAATTTAATTTCACCTATGTTTAGCAAATTTTAGAGATATAAAAATACGAATTAGGTTTTCTGAAAGTGTTTCTGGTACTGTTCCTATACTGGACTTTAAACATACATTAATATGTAATGATTTTGATGTTTTAAAATATATTATTTTTTTAATATATCAATGTATTTTAAAAGTTTAATAGAATGATACTACTCAAAATTCAGTAAAACATCTAAATTCATATTATGAAAAATAATAGCCAAATAAAAAGAAAACTAAAATAATGCAGAGACAAGTACTGAAAAAGGTAGACATATAGCACTTTGTTGAGACCATTGGATTCTGTATTTAGTTTCAATTCAACTTTGGTGCCAATTATTGGAGCTCTTCAGCCTCCACTTGACGATTTGTTTAGTGAAAAAGAATTAAAAAAAAAAAGGTAAAAGTGAATTTGGCTTAAGTAGGTGGAGTTGGTTGACTGAGACAGGTACATGTGATGGAGAAAGCATAATTTAATTAAGATTAAATAGCATTTTTTATATTAACATTTAATAAATATATTAACTCAATCTCAATAACTATTTTATTATTTTTAAATTAACCAAATTGATGTCTAATTATTCTAGTTATAATACTTACATCTAATTACAGATATTGACACACTACTGAAAAGACTAACAATAATAGAGGGCACGAAACAAAAACTGAATATATCATTTATTTATTTATTTTTATGACAGCATAATAAATTCCAATATATATATATATATAATTAGTGTTGAGAATTAATTAATTTCATTTGTGGTGGACACCACTTTCAACTTGCCAAGCCATCCCAAAAGTGAAATTTTATAAATAAATAAATAAATAAATTTAGAAGTAGTGAGTGGGTTGATACCTAGCTTCTATGTTTTGGTCAAATAACTTGAAGAACACGCATGATACTTCTCCATTAGGGGAGTTAAAGTCTCAAGTATTCTTCATATGTAGGGATAATGAAGGAACAAGTTTATTTTTTGTTCTCACTAGATCTAAAACTATGATTCGGCAAATTATTTGAACTTTGAGACAATTCTAATGGGAAATAAATGAGACAAAATTTAATCAATTCAACTTTTTAATATAATATATTATTTTAATGTTGTGTATAATGTTTATAGGTTGAGATGATATAGATCACCTTGTTCATTACATTTCAAAGTTTGTAAATTGAGTCTGATTAATCATAATAACTATGGTATAGAAGATAAAGAAGGAGTAAGCTGAATGTTTGATAGTAATGGATGCTTTTAATACAGTTCATGCAATAATTAATGTTTTTCCTTCATTTAGGCAATATCTCACTAGTTGAATGTGCAAATTTCCTTATTGAGTAATGTGCATCTCCTAGAATTAGCTTATGGAGTTAGTAGTTCTTTCAGAGTTGACAATGCTTTGTTGAGGATTTAATGAAATAAAACAATTTTTAATTTATTGTTTAAGCGATCTTCTTATGTGTCTTATCTTTTGGTGTATGTATCTTTTTGACATGAAAATAATATATACATATTTCGTGTTATACAAAATTAACTTACTTCTATTTGTCAAAGTGCTTTCATGCTTTATCAAATATAATTCAACACATTACTATGTTGTATCATTTATCAAACTAAATACTTATGTTTTATATAATTTGTTTTTCGTTTAAATCATCTTTCAATCGAAACATAATCATACTTTTTATTTAATTATTTTTAGTACTTAATCAAAATTAATATTAAACTTTTTCTTTAACAATTTTAAAACAAATCTCAAGTAGAAAAAGAAAATAGGTTAAAATACCTTTTTGGTCCCAATTTTCGTCAAGTTTTGTCAAATTAGTTTTAATTTTGTTTTTGTGTTCAAATACATCACAATTTGCTCAATTTCAAGTAATTGGGTCCTTTTTTGCTAATACCGTTTAAATCATTAATGACTATGAACATTGACTGCCACGTATCACTTCGTGATTTTTTTAATTTTTTTTAATTTTTAAACATTTCAACAACCCATTAGTGTATCACGTGTCAGAGTCAATGTTTTATATTCAATTTGGTCCTTATATTCGTTATTTTTGTTCAATTTGATCCCAATTTTTTTTATATCCAATTTTGTCCCTCTCCAAATTGAAATCAAATTTAATTTTTATATTAAAATTCACATTTTTATTAAATATTTTTATTTAATACATTAAAATTCACATCATTATAATTTTTATATAAAAATTAAATTTGGTCTCATTTTCAATAGAGACAAAATTGGTTAATTTTAAACAAAATTGGGATTAAATAAAACAAAAATAACAAATATAGGTCCAAATTGAATATAAAACATTGACCCTAATACGTGGCATGTTGCTAGGTTGACACGTGTACATCTAAAAAAACAAAAAAAAAACTACGAAGTGACACATGACCGTCAGTGTTCATAGACGTTAATGATTTAAACGATGTTAACAAAAAATGACCAAATTAACAAAATTAACGAAAATTATGATCTATTTGAGCACAAAAACAAAATTAGGATAGAACTGATTTGACAAAACTTAAAAATTTGAAAAAAAAAATTAACTAAGAAAATACTTACCGAACAAAATAAATAATAATCTTATAAGATCACATAGGATATATAGTAAATATTTCAAAATAAATAAATTTATTATAATAAATATTATATTGTGAAAATTATTATTATAACATGATATTTTTCTAAGAACGTATTAATACCTGAGTGGATTATACATTCTTTAACTTCGTTCTAAAAATATCGGAATCTAATTTTAAAATCCACACTTATTAAAATCAGTGCCATGTCATGTTCAACTTGTTGATAAGGCCCCCAAAAGCTCCAAGCAATATTGGAAAGTGTACCCTTTTGGCTTTTTTCTTTTCTTTTTCCATCTGTGTAATTTTCTTAATCAAAGGTCCTCAAGTGAAAATTCAATTCCTATCCTGTAAAAAGAAAAGTACATGAACTTTAAGGAGAAACCATAATGAAATTACTTTCTATTTTTCTATGAATATCCTGAAACTAAGTGCTATTAGAAAAATTTTGATCACAAACCTCAAGAAGCCAAACCTGCTGCTATATTAGGCTTCTATTCGAAAATAAAATTTAAACTTAATTGAACTTTACTAAATCAGTTAATAAATTGATATTTATTTTATAAATTATTTTTAATAAAATGAGATTTGTTAAATTTATATATTAAAAATTAAATTTATCTTTAATACATTTGTAAGTTTCAACACGTTTCTTTATACTATAAATATCATGCTTTCAAGAAAAAATATCAAGGTTAAAATTTTCTTTTGTTCATGTTATTTTTATTTAATTACTTCACTTTATTTTTTTTTCAATTAAATCTTATTTTATGTTAAATAGATTTAATTTAATAATTTATGTAAGATTTATATAAATGACATTAACATCGTCTTTATACATGTCATGGTTGTATTTTTTATTAATTTCTTTTTCATGTTTTTAAGTTTTTTTTGTCATGTGTCTGAGATGTCTTGCATTCATATTGATTTTTATATTTATTTTTTATATAATTAGTTCAATTTTTTTTAAAGTGAGTAATGGTGTTCCTTTTCAAAATATATTTGAAATTAGAAATTAAGTCTAATTATAAGTTACATATTTATATTAAAATAATTTTTTAAAATTTATACGTCAAATGATTCCATTTAAACATTTAAATTAATTTTATTTTTTAATTTAAAGAGAATACCTATTTTAAACTTAATTTTTATAAAAATAATTTGATAAAAAATGTTTTGAAATAATTTGTTTAATCTAACAATTAAGTTGATTAACAATTACAAGTACGACTCACTCTTGAAAGAAAAATAAAAAAAATAAAACACTGAAAATTAAATGTAAACTTCTTATTGTAATTTTAAATTATAATATTTGAAATAATTAAAAAATGTATTTTTCTTTATTAGGTTATTGATAAATTTAATTCTTCTAACAAAAAAAAATTATTTTTCTCATGAAATTTAAATTATACTATTAATATATTTTGCATCTTTTAACTTAGTTTTTTTACTTAAATCAATTGAATAAATTAAATAATATTTATGATAATAGAATAAGTTTTGTAATTTATTTTTTCATCAGTTAGTAAGTTTAATTCAATTATACGTTGGAAAGGACAACATTGCTTGATTTATAAAAAAGTTTGGTATTCAATTGAGAAAAAAATAAATATTAAGACTCGATTAAATAAAAAAATTAACAAAATTAAAATAAAAAAAAAATACTACAAGACGATGTTACACTGATTATATAAATTTATTGACCAAATTAAATCTATTTAATATAAATTAAAATGCGACTTAAAAAATTAAAATAAAGGATTAAATTAAATAAAATCAACTAATTGGAATAAAATTGGATTTTGGTAAAATGTCAGGAAAATTAAGATAAATACAATAACAAGTGTAGAGCCGTCAAAATGAGTTATAACCCGCGAGCTAATCCGATTCATCACGGATTCGGATCGGGTTGGATTAAAAGAAAATTATAAATTTCAGTACGGGTTAAAAATGAATCCAACCCATTAAGAACCCAGCTCACCAACCCGCAAATAAATTTTAAATATTTAATTAATATATATATATATATATATATATATATTAAATTAATATATATATATATATATATATATATATAATATACATATAATATATATATATATATATATATATATATATATATTATATTATATATATATATATACATATTATATATTATATATTATATATATCTATATATATATATATTATATGTATATATTATATATTATATATAATATATAATATGTATATTATATATATATATATATATATATATTTATAATATATATTATATATGTATATTATATATATATATATATATATATATATATATATATATATTGTAGATGGGGATAAAGAAGATGTTTCAAGAGATGAAAATGTGTTAGATTTATTCATTCAAGATTCTAATACTATAGTTTGATAAGTGACAATAATGATTTGATGTTAGATAGTAATTTATATTTTTGTGATTTTCGTTTGTATTTGGAGTTTAATATAATTTGAGATTTCATTTGGATTGTATTAAAGTTTATTTAGATTTTTAATTGGAATTATAATTTAGTTTTCTTGAGATTGAAGAAAAAAAAATTGTGTTTTTTTTTAATTAAGTGAGTCAATGAGCCAACCCGTTTAACTCGCCAACCCGTGGTGGTTCGGGTCGGGTTCTAATTTTGTTGGCTCGCTAATAAGTGAGCCGGATTGGATTGACCTACTAAGTGATCAACCCGTCGCGGGCCGAACCGGTTTGGGTCAGGTGACCCGTTTTGACAACTCTAAACAAGTGAAATGATAAGCCAAATTTAATTAAGATAGATGTTAAATAGTTATGTTTCTAAGTGATTATTTTCAACCTCTTTCTTCTATACAAATGACATATTTTTTTTTTTATCTACGTATGTTAGAATTCATTTTTTTTTTCTATATACGTATATGCCAGAATTCAAATTTTGATCACAAAATTAAAGACACCAAACCTATCATCATTTGGATTAATAGCATTTGGAATTTTCTTCGACAGTTTCTTTTTTCCTGTGACGTGCTTCTTAATATACACTCTTCTAAGGTTTTTCTTTTCTACTAATTTTTAAAATATATTGATATACATTAATTTTAATACACTAACGTTAATATATTTTGAAAGCTAGAAAAATAGATATCACCAAAACAACTTGCTAGAGAATATTGGACTATATATATTCTTATTAACTCACGAATTTTCGTTCACACTATAATTTAAAACTGTTACTTTCTCACACTACGAAATTTCTAAATTGAATTTGATATCAAATTAAGTAAAACCAAAAGCAAGAGAAAACGAAAAAGAAAAAAAAAAAAAAAAAAACAAAGAAGAAGAAAGAACAAGCAAGTGCTGCTTTATTTCCATGTAAAAGAGAATTTTGGTAACGCAACTAGTGACAGTGACAAACATAACTTTGTTTCTCAGTTGTTATTCATATCAAATTTTGTGCTTTTTTGTGGCATATTGCATCTCATGACACAAACTTCTTCAAAGAACAAAAGAATGAAAAACAGCACTATTTAAATTATTCAAACAAGAATAATAATAAAAAAATCTACTTAGATCATAACGCAAAAATGTAGCTGTTTTAGTGAGACGTAATGGTATAATTTTTTGTTTCATATTCTACTAAAATCCATAGTTTTAGTCCATAAATTTTCCCATTAAGTGTTTTACACAATCCCTGTTTTTTGGCCTATAAATTTTTTTCACAATTTCTCTCTCTTAATTTTTAATTATTCCTAATTTATTTAAGTTTTTTATTCCATAAATGATAGTTTTATTTCTTAAATGTGTGTGACTTAGAGCTGTCAAAACGGGTAATCCAGCTCGACCCGGCTCAACCCATCTCGGATTGATGATTTAGTGAGTCAATTCAACCTGGCTCACTTTTTAGTGAGCCAAAAAAATTCGAACCCGGCCCGACCCACCACGGGTTGGCGGGTTAAAAGGATTGGCTTACGGGTTTACTTAATTAAAAAAAATACAATTTTTTAATTTATTTTTCAGTCAAAACTAAATTATAATTCTAATTAAAATCTAAATAAACTTTAATACAATCCAAATACAAACCAAAATAAAAAAAATACAAATTATTTATGTGTTGGCTAAAAAAAATAACTTGACATGACCTAAATGTAAACCCCAACTTAATTAAAAACACTTGTGTGACCCTTTTATTTGCGGGCTGGTGAGCCAACCCGGCTCATCACGGGTTCAACCCGGATGAGCCGCGTTCTAGATGAGCCGGGTTAAAAATTAACCCGTATCGAAATTTGTAAAAAATTTCAACCCAACCTGATCCAAATCCGTGATGAGTCGGGTTGACTCGTGGATTCCAACTTACTTTTTTATAGTTCTAGTGTGATTACAATTAACTTAGAGACTAATATTTTGTTATTAAAATATGATTTTAAGATCAATTTGACAGAACATTAAGATTCTTTAACTATAAAAGTATCATTATTAGATATTAATTTATTTTTTACAGTCATAGACTCATTTAAATTTGTCATTCTTTAAAGAATTTAATTGATTGTTTTACTCATTCCAGGATTGAATGGGTTGTATGCCTTTTTCTATTTTAATTTTTTTATTATGTAACAGAAAAAAGGATTGTAATTTACTTTTTCTTAGTTTTTAATAAATTATGAATTATCTTTGCAAGCATTTTAACATATAGACTTGAATCAGAATGTTTCTTTTTTATTTATAAGGATAGGTGCACCCAAATAAATAGAAAGGAAAAGAAAATCATAATGATTTAGCTGAAAAATAATAATAATTGTACCTACAAAATATTTTTTTTAATATTATCTTTTCTACATTTCAATTAATTAAAATATTTATGAATTTGGTCTTCCAGTTACCGGATTTAATTAATCAACACTAAAAATTGTGAATAATTAAAATCAAGACACTAAAACTATATAATAAAGGTTATGAATTTTTTAAAATATAAAGATAAAAGACTGCTTAAAAGACTTTAAGGGCAAAAATATTATATTGTAAAAAATATGCACCAAAATTATAGGTAAACCTAAAAATATTAAACGAATACTTGTGCAATGAAATAAAAGGAACACAATATATAATACTAATTTATTACAATTACTTACTTGTTATTGTGTGCATATAATTATCCCATAGAAAATACTTTGTTTTACACATCACTTCAATCACCAAATAAGATGTCATCATACAATAATTTAATGTTCTATGTTCATATATAATAATTGAAAGGAACAGTCTGAGTAATCATAATCTCACATTCTTAAATCTTATACTCTACACACTCAACAAATTGAAAATCTAAAAAGGATATATAGAATAAAGGATAAGATCAGAGAAAGAAAAAACAATCAGGATGCTAAATTTCTTTTCTGAAATTTCTGTTACTTTGGAATAGACTTTAGGTTTAATACGAATTGAGTCTCTCCTTATATAAGTCAACATAATTTCTGAATAGTAAATTAATTACATGTGGATTTGAAAAAAAAGGCTTTCAATACCTTTTTGTGTGGAATATTCACTTATTTGACTGTCGAAAGAAGAATCAACAAGGTATATCCATTTATTCTTTTATTATTTGTTCAATGTTTTTACACCTAGCATTAACTAGATATGCCAATGTAGTTAAAATTTAATCTATATTATTATGAATCAAGATTATTTTTAAAGAGTTCCATAAAACACTTGATAGATTACAATCACTCTCACATACAATGAACAAGTGATTTTAGTTCATTTCTCTCACAATGAGTTTAACATACGAGTACCTTTTTTTAATAAATGTCTATAATAATAATATTCATGTCATTATAAAAATGTTGTACATCACTCCAAAAAAAAAAAAAAAAAAACTCACAAGGTGAATTAGATAATCTCCACAAATAATAGACACTTTCTATACATATTTTATTTGAGTCAATTTCAAAAAAGTATATATCTTACGAGCCAAACTTGTAATATTCTGACACTAAGTCATAAGCTTAATTTTTAATTATCAAATCCTAGTAGTGAAAAGAGTTGGTTATTGGGGAACCTTTGTATAAAAGGGATTTTGATTTTACGTCAAGATCTTCACCACTTTAATACATCCTTGAGTAATCTCCTATTTTACAAAATGCATTTCAATATTAATATGCTTGTTTGTTCATCGTAAACTTGGTTCTTCAAAAGTTGTATAACACTATTAAATGGTGATAACCTACTTTTGTAGTCTCAACTCCTCATCTATTCTCATAAGAGATTATGTTTCTTTTAATAGTTTGAAAATATGTTTAAATACGTCATTGGTCTCAATTTTTGTATACTTTGTTCACTTTGGTCCTTATTTTTTTTTAAATGTTCAAAAAGGTCATAATTTTGTAAATTATGGTCAATTTGCTCCTTTTTATAGATACTGTTTTAATTGTTAACAGAGGGTGAACAATAATTGACACATGTCATTTCATAATTTTTTTTAATTTTAAAAAAAATTGTCTAAGTGTCAAGTCAGTATTGTGACACATGACAATGTTAGTGCCACGTATCAATCTAATGTGATTATCACGTGTCAGGTCAGTATCACTGTCACGTGTTAGTCTCATGACTTATATTTAATTCAATCTCAATTTTCAATAATTTTGTTCAATTTAGTCTCAATTTTCGTTATTTTTGGTCAATTCAATCCCAATTTTGACTCTCTCCAAATGGATCAAATTTAATCTTTATATAAATGTTATATTGAAATTTTTATTTTTATTAAAATTAAAATTTACATTATATATTTTTTTCATTATTTTTAAACCAACCATAATTATATTCTTGTAAATAAATTATTAGATTTATGTTTGATGTTTGTTACATGTAAAAAATAGGTTGAGTTGGTTTTAAAATAATGAAGCATTTTCCTACTAATTTAAGACTAACTTTAACCCTATTTTTTACATGTACCAAAAATCAAACATAAATATAATAATTTCCTTCCAAAAGTATAGTTATGCTTGGTATAAGAATAATGAAAGAAATATTTAATATAAA
This sequence comes from Vigna unguiculata, assembly GCF_037176805.1. Taxonomy (NCBI): domain Eukaryota; kingdom Viridiplantae; phylum Streptophyta; class Magnoliopsida; order Fabales; family Fabaceae; genus Vigna; species Vigna unguiculata. The sequence goes on from NC_140801.1 coordinate 8,761,389, forward strand.
TATGAATTTTAATAAAAATAAAAATTTAAGTATAATATTTATATAAAAATTAAATTTGGTCAATTTGGAGATGAACAAAATTAGGATTGAATTAAACAAAAATAGTGAAAATTAGGACTAAATTGAACAAAAGTAACAAAAATTGGGACTGAAGTGAGTATAAATCATGTGTAATGATAATAACTTGACATGTAGTAGTGACACTAGATTGACACGTGACACTGAATTGTCACATGTCACAATGCTGACTTGACACATGGACAATTTTTTTAAAATTAAAAAATAAATTGAAAAAATTGAAAAAATAAAAAAAAAGTAAATAATAAATTAAAAATAATAAAAAATAACCACAAATTGACACCTCATTTAACATTTTAAACGACATCTACAAATACAAAAAGGATCAAATTGATCATAATTTTAAAAAATTATAATCTTTTTGAACATTTCAAAAAAAATGAGGACAAAATGAACAAAATTTACAAATATTGGAATCAATTATGTATTTAAGCTATGAACATATATTCACCTAAATTAATTACTTTCTCCGATCTTCCAACATTAGTTGAACATAGTCTTTGAGAAACATTTTTGTCTGAAAACACTAAACATAATATAGGTTTACAACATCCACTATAAAAAATTGTCTATTATCTACGAAAAAAATCGTCAATAACATTAAAATTTAAAGATAATGATAAAAAAAAGTTACATACTCAAATTTCATATCTAAACATAACCAGGATTTTTCGTATGAAAAATTATCCATGAAAATGAGTGTAGAAAATTAATTATAAAAAAGTATATAAAAATTATTTAAAAAAAAATTACTTATATTCTTAAACTTCTAGCTTATAGAATATCTTAGTTGATTATATATTTCTTGAATCTTGGATCAATACATCATAGACGATACCACTTTAAACGGTCTAAAAAGCCAAAATAATAGAAAGCCAGAGTGGCACTGGAAGTATTGCTTATATGCCTTAATTTTATCAGCATCACCCACACATTTTATTACTTATAATAATATAATTAATAATAATCATAATAATTTTAAATACAAAAGTTATTCTTTAATTTTATTTTAACTAGTCATTCTTATTTTTCTTTTCAATTTAATTTTTACCTATCTCATTTTATTTTAATATGATTTTGTTAATTTTAACTTTTAAAATTTTAAATAATAAGTCATATTTCATTTTTACATATCACAATCATAGCATTCGCATATTAAAAAATACACAACCTTCCATTGCTATGTGTTGAATTACTTGTTTATTGTGATTATAAAAGATAAGTTATGTTGTTTGTAACAGCTATCCTATAAACATTTTTCTTTCCATTTCTAGTAGTTTCTCATTCAACACCACAACAATTCAAAAATCAACTTTTATAATTGACTTATATAAATTTAGAGGTATTTAAAATATATTTAAATCATATAGAAATATCACTTTATGTCTTAGTAAAATACTATAAAATAGTGATAATAGAAATACCATGCATACTCAATCAACACTATATATTATAATTATCACCATATACAATTGTTTTTTTCTAATATATTCTATGTCTTAAGTGTGTTAATTAATGTTATTAAAATTATATTTTTTTCTATTTCTTAGTTGTTTATTTGAATAAACCTCTTTTGGTTAAATTTATATGATTGGTATTTTTTATTTTCATCTTTTTAGCATAACTTAACCCAAAATTTATTATCATGTAATATTAGAATGTTGCTATTTTAAAAAAAAAACCTATAAAAGTGAAACCATGTCAAGTTTGCCCAAACAAATCATTAATCAAGTTGTTTTTACATCTACAAACAGTTACAAAGTTTTCAAATAGTTTTGTAGATTTGTAAAACTATGTCAATGCATGTTAATTTAGGTTTAAATACATTACGAAACACCTTGTACAACCAACTAAAAGAGACAACTAACATCCATTTAAATTTAGTTATGCCAGATTAATCATCATTTAGTGATCCCCATATATAAAACTAGCAATTAATTTCATCTATGTATAAATTTACATGCTTTAAAATTTGAACCATCATACATCTCCATCTAAGAACGAATCATCACCATGATCAACACATTATCGTTTTCTTATATGGTATGAACTTTTTATTATCAACGTTCTATTACTTTACCTTTTCTTTTCATCGAATTCCCATGTTTTCACTACATTTTAAATCATCTACAAGATTATCAAATGAATGACCCTACATGCATATTTTCATGGCTAATGGCAACGATTTTCTTGTAGGTTCATATGAGGACTATCTCTAAAGGAGCAATAATTTTATTATCAATAATGATGCTGCTCTTTGACACAACTGTCTCAGTTGTTGTAGAGTCTGATCAAAATCATATAAAGTCTGCTACTTTTTTGTCTGAAAATTTTGAAGTGGGGCCTGGAAAAATTGTGGTGAAAACATTATTAGATATTGAATTTCCAAGAGGTCACATTGGGGTCAAGAGTTTTGATGTTGAAGTAGTTGATGAAGATGGTAATTCAGTACCTTTGTATGAAACTTACCTTCACCATTGGTTTGCTGTAAAATATATTGAAAACATTACCATGTCACAGTACATTAAACAATCCCACGACCTTCGCAATGGTATCGAATTCGAAAGAAATGATGGTGCATGCCAAGGTTTTTTGCTTCCACATTATTGGGGCTTGGGAGCAGAATCGCGAGGAACATCTTCAAATCTTCCAGATCCTTTTGCAGTTGAATTAGGTAATCCTACAAAAATAAAGCATGGGTTTAAAGAAAAATGGTTGTTTAGCATCATGGTTATTGATACACGTGGAACACAAGATAGAAAAGGTTGTACAGAGTGTAGGTGTAAGCTTATGCATCTCCCAAACGACTTTTACAATGTCACAACGGGCATTAATGGTCAATTATTGTCTAGAAATTATAAAGGAGGACTCTTTTGTTGTCAAGATAACGTACAATGCAAATTAAGAAATGGTTTTCGTGGCCCAACAAGAAAGCTTTCCCTAAGATACAAAATAAAGTGGGTTGATTGGGATGAACACCAAGTGCCTCTTAAGTTCTATATACTTGATTCAACTGATCGTGTAAGATCAAATGGTTCTACACTAATTCATGATTGTCAGGTAGATGATTTTTTCAATACATACAATACTTTACAAATCATAAGCAAACTTTTGAAATTCATTTATTTTCCAAAAAAAAAGTATTAGGCTATTAATTACTTTTTTCGCCGGTATGTGAGTAAAATAAATTTCTCAATTTGTTATAGGCAGAGTATAAGATCCCGAGAAATCATCACAATGACTTCCCTCATGTTAAGAAAGCAAACATTCCAATGACAAAAGGTGGTTATCTTATATATGGCACTGCTCATATGCACACTGGTGTTGTCAATATTACTCTATATGGACAGGTAATATTTGATATTTTCTGTTCCCATATAAGTTGTATCATGTAGATAAACTAACGTTAAATTTTGTGTAATTCATATATTCATTAGGAATAAATTTTGTTGGTACTTCTATATATTTATAAGGAATTAAAAGGTTTAGTGAATCATCTCTGTATTTATGATTATGCTTAACTTAGGATGGAAGGGTTTTATGCACTTCAAATCTAAAATACGGAACTGGAAAAGAAGCAGGAAATGAAAAGGGTTACCTAGTTGGGATGTCAGTTTGTTATCCTAAACCCGGCTCTATCAAGATCGAAGATGGTGAAATTCTAACACTAGAATCCGTATATGAAAACAAGTTTCGTACCGGAGCTATGGGGCATTTCTACATTTACTTGGCAGAACAAATACCAAACAAGTATTTGAAGGAAATTTGATGTAAAACTACTTACATGTCTTTCTTAAATGACTTGTATAATTTGTAGTATAACTATAATACATCAATACCGATTCCAGATCATCACTACGTGTATTAATGTTGTCTTACTTTTAATCCGCTACTTGGTTTATGATTGTGTTCTCTTGGTGGGTTATATGATATACAATCGTTTTTAGGCTAATTGAGTTTATAAATTAAAAATAAAGATTTTTGTGAACTGTGTGTAATATTTAATCCATTAATAACAAAATAATGTGTAGAGTTAATTGCAAATCACACTAAAGTGAAAATGAAGTGAAAGGAATAAAAGAAAAAAAAAACTGAAAATGAATAGATATTCTCTTATGTTATGGAAACTATTTTTTTTACATCCACGAAATGATCTATACAATTCACTTTTTTAAATGGGAAATCTAAATATCGAGGTTGATTTTTCCCATAGATAATATTAACTTCAACGAAAATCGTTAACCTACAATCTGAGACAACATAAACGATGTTGTCTTACTTTTAATCCACTACTTGATTTATGATTGTGTTCTCTTGGTGAGTTATATGGTATACAATCATTTTTGTGCTAATTGAGTCCATAAATTAAAAATAAAGATTTTTGTGAACCGAGTGTCAAATTGGATCTATTAATAACAAAAGAATGTGCAAAGTTAATTGCAAATCACACCAAAGTGAAGATTAAATGAAAAGAATAAACAAGAAAAGTGGAAAATAGTAATTTTTCTCTCGTATTATGCAAGCTAATTGTTATTACATCCATGTAGAGATCCTTACAATTCACTTTTGTAGAAGGGAAATCAAAATATCTAGGATGATTATTCCTATTGATAAAGTTACGTTAAACCTTTTGCACTTCGTCTATTAAGTAGTAATACATTTCTTAATAAATTCTATATCCTTTTAAAAAATTAACTATACCTTAATGCATCAATTCTAAGTTTAGTTTTTGGATATTTAATTTGAAAAATAGGTTCATTACATAAATATCATTTCTAAATTATTATTATTATGAGTATTATTGTTATTTTACTTTTAATCACCACTTAGTTTATGATGGTTTTATTTGTGTTGTAGTATTTGATTGATGGATTGTTTGGTATACATATAATTATTGTCATGCTAACAATACACTAAGAAAATGTGGTCTACTAATTGAGCTTATAATTTAAAAGATGTTGTGAATCAAGTGCCCATGTGAGTTCCAAAACAATAAAAACACTTGTGTAGAGTGAGTTGCAAATCACACCAAAATGAACATTAGGAAAAAAGAAATAATGGAAAAATTGAATATGAATCAATCACCCTCTATATCATGAAAGCTAAATATTGTTTTGTGCACATATATCTAAATAAATGCATTTTTTGTTAACAATAATTTTGATGTATAATAATATTGATATTGATTTGTATAAGAAATTGAATTATTTAATTTTTTATAAAAATTTATAATGTTGCAAGACTTTCTATTATTTATCTTACGTATTGAAAATACACACATATATTAATATTCTTACTACAAATTAGATACTTTAATTATCACTCCTAAGGACTTACATAATTAAGTAGTCCTTTTAATTTTTACTATCCTAATATTTTGAATTTAAATTTTAAAATCTAATTTCATTTATCTATTTAACTTAATTTTAGCAATTAATTTTTATATCAAATGTAAACATCTATATAACACGTTATAAAAGCAACAACAATTCAATAAATACATTTATACATTATCATGATTGAGATCCCCCAAAACAACCGCAATATAAATTTAAAAGACTAAATGGAGGTTTAGATCATTAACCTCGATGAAAATTGTTGACCTACAACCCAAACAACAGAAACAACCACTCACTAAGAGGAAAGAAAAATACACTATAAATGACCAATGTACCTAGGAGCACATTCGTCGGAGCAATAACCAAGGAAGATAGCCAAAATATCAACAACGCGAGGGAGAAATGAGGAGGAAATGTGTTTCATGCAAAGATATAAACAAATTTAGGCCAGACATCTGAAGTAAATCTTAAAATTTAAGACAAACAATAATGTTACACGATGTATATTTAAAATTTTTATCGAATGCTAGGACGACCAATGTAAAAAAAATTGATTTTAATTACAAAATATATTAGTACACATTTTTTAGTGACGTTCTTTTGTGTTAGACAATACTTTTCTAATACAGGTTACTCTTTTTCCACTATTGTTGGTTCAAGTTTCTAGTAAGCCATCCTTGGTATGTATGAGATGGAATAACACTTATTATTTTCAAGCAATATTTTTGTGTTAATTGTGATATGATGGGTGGATTTCAGAGTTGTTTGATAAAATGACTTTTTGTTATTGGAGAATAAGGTTTGGGTTGACGGTGTTATTATAGGCGGAGTTTTCTTTACGACTGTCTAAATATGTTTTATCATGATTTAGTATTGAAACTTCAATTTTCTTATATTTTCAAAAGTATAAAATCACTACAAAAAAATATTTCATTAGTAACTAATTTTAGTGATCAAAAGGTATTAGTTACTATAGTGACCAATTTTGATACCAATTCACAAAGTAAAATATTATTGGTTACTAAAATAGTCACTATTATGAAAAAAAAAATATAATTGATCACTAAATTGGTCTTTAAAATTAGCTACCGTGGTTTTGGCTACCAAAGGAAATTGGTTACTAAAAATTAGCTACCTAGATTTTGGCTACCAAAATGACTTAGTTTCTAAATTGGTCTCTAATTAATTAATGATAAATTTAATGACCAATTATAATTTTTTATTTATAATAGTGACTATTTTAGTAACCAATAATTTTTTATTTTTTAAATTGATATATAAATTGGTCACTATAGTGACTAACAATTTTTTGTCACTATAATTGGTTACTAATGAAATATTTTTTTGTAGTGAATAAACGACATGAATATCAAAGATATTCACCACTAAACATAGATTTAATTCATAAGATTAAGTGTAAGTTTTGCATAGGAGAGTGGAATAACAACTAGAATAAAAAAAATAAGAGCACAATTATATAAAGAAAAGATAAAATAGAAATTCTTAGATGCATGCAATTGGACACAAGTTAAATCGATTTAATTATACTAATGTGAAAGCTTACCTAACAGAGTGGAAGAACTTAAATTATATATATATATATATATGTATATATATATATATGTATGTATGTATGTATGTATGTATATATATATGTATGTAAGTATATATGTATATATTATGTGTGTGTACATGGTAAAAGAATATCAAAATTTTGAAATTGAAACAACAATTCAACTAAAAAATTGAAAGGGAGAGAAGATAATATGAAGGGGAAGAACTTATGATTCAATGGTAGAGGCCATGCCACTTGAAGATGTTTAAAGATAAGAGGTACATTTAGTAGGCCCTTGATCATATGATTCAGGATAAGATTCAAGTACGAATAGAAATTTCTTTCTCTTGTAAATACCAGTAAGCGTCTTAATAGATGAATAACGTTGTATTGTATGTATCAACAGTACAAACCTTGTAGAATGAAGTATAACCAACTGTTTGAATGTTGAAAAAACGGATCGGTCATTACTAAAATTTGCTAAACATTTAATTAACATAAACATGCCAATAAGCAAGTTTAAATAGAATTGGGTTGTAATTAAGTCATATCTAATTAAAAGCCCATGAAGAAAACTATAAATACAGATCAAAGGTATGGTTGTTCGAACAATCATCATGCTTTTATTATAGCATTAATTGTTTAAATAGTTGGAACCTGAGTTAACTTTAGCATCAGAGCAACTTTTATAGGTACCCCTGATTGGTTGGTAAAGAAATTACTTTGGCACGATGATGATAACACTAGAGTCAATAGACCAACAAATTGTTTTAATTTGATTTTCGACACTTTACTCCAAACAAAAGTCAACATCAAATGAGTATAAATTCTAGGAATAAAGAATCATGTTTTTTTCTTCCTTTTTCATAAGCTTTTAGACAAGAACAAGAGTGATGTTGTTTTAGATTCAATGTAGTTTTTATACGATTGATTTTCAAATCTTCATATGGTCCCTCTTTAATGAAGATTGCAATTATCTTTGAATAACCCATTTTTTTCTTAATAATAAGATGCCAATGATTTTTTTTTTTGCATGCTTATGTTTTATAAGAATAAAACTATTAAAATAAATTTGTTGACGTACATTCACAATTTTTCGTTTTAATTTATACATATGTTGTCCATGTTTGCTGAGTCGCATTACATTGAGCAACATGCATATGTGTTTTTAAGATGATAAATTCCTTATAATCTTTCTTCCATTGAATTATTCAGAAGTTAACTTTTCAGTATTTGATACAAATGATATCACAACCGTAACATTTGCATATTAAAAAGTACACAACCTTCCACTAATGAGTTACTTGTTTATTGTGATTATAAAAGATGAGTTATGTTGTTTGTAATAGCTACGTTGTAAACATTTTTATTTCTAATAATTTATCATTCAAAAAGTCAACTTCTAAAGCACAATATTAAAATATAATTAACTTATATAAATTATGAGGTATTTAGAATATATTTAAATCATATAGAAATATCATTTTATGTCTTACTAAAATACTATGAAATAGTGATAATAGAAATACCATGCATACTCAATCAACACTATATATTATAATTATCACCATATACAATTGTTTTTTTCTAATATATTCTATGTCTTAAGTGTGTTAATTAATGTTATTAAAATTATATTTTTTTTCTATTTCTTAGTTGTTTATTTGAATAAACCTCTTTTGGTTAAATTTATATGATTGGTATTTTTTATTTTCATCTTTTTAGCATAATTTAACCCAAAATTTATTATCATGTAATATTAGAATGTTGCTATTTAAAAAAAAAAACCTATAAAAGTGAAACCATGTCAAGTTTGCCCAAACAAATCATTAATCAAGTTGTTTTTACATCTACAAACAGTTACAAAGTTTTCAAATAGTTTTGTAGATTTGTAAAACTATGTCAATGCATGTTAATTTAGGTTTAAATACATTACGAAACACCTTGTACAACCAACTAAAAGAGACAACTAACATCCATTTAAATTTAGTTATGCCAGATTAATCATCATTTAGTGATCCCCATATATAAAACTAGCAATTAATTTCATCTATGTATAAATTTACATGCTTTAAAATTTGAACCATCATACATCTCCATCTAAGAACGAATCATCACCATGATCAACACATTATCGTTTTCTTATATGGTATGAACTTTTTATTATCAACGTTCTATTACTTTACCTTTTCTTTTCATCGAATTCCCATGTTTTCACTACATTTTAAATCATCTACAAGATTATCAAATGAATGACCCTACATGCATATTTTCATGGCTAATGGCAACGATTTTCTTGTAGGTTCATATGAGGACTATCTCTAAAGGAGCAATAATTTTATTATCAATAATGATGCTGCTCTTTGACACAACTGTCTCAGTTGTTGTAGAGTCTGATCAAAATCATATAAAGTCTGCTACTTTTTTGTCTGAAAATTTTGAAGTGGGGCCTGGAAAAATTGTGGTGAAAACATTATTAGATATTGAATTTCCAAGAGGTCACATTGGGGTCAAGAGTTTTGATGTTGAAGTAGTTGATGAAGATGGTAATTCAGTACCTTTGTATGAAACTTACCTTCACCATTGGTTTGCTGTAAAATATATTGAAAACATTACCATGTCACAGTACATTAAACAATCCCACGACCTTCGCAATGGTATCGAATTCGAAAGAAATGATGGTGCATGCCAAGGTTTTTTGCTTCCACATTATTGGGGCTTGGGAGCAGAATCGCGAGGAACATCTTCAAATCTTCCAGATCCTTTTGCAGTTGAATTAGGTAATCCTACAAAAATAAAGCATGGGTTTAAAGAAAAATGGTTGTTTAGCATCATGGTTATTGATACACGTGGAACACAAGATAGAAAAGGTTGTACAGAGTGTAGGTGTAAGCTTATGCATCTCCCAAACGACTTTTACAATGTCACAACGGGCATTAATGGTCAATTATTGTCTAGAAATTATAAAGGAGGACTCTTTTGTTGTCAAGATAACGTACAATGCAAATTAAGAAATGGTTTTCGTGGCCCAACAAGAAAGCTTTCCCTAAGATACAAAATAAAGTGGGTTGATTGGGATGAACACCAAGTGCCTCTTAAGTTCTATATACTTGATTCAACTGATCGTGTAAGATCAAATGGTTCTACACTAATTCATGATTGTCAGGTAGATGATTTTTTCAATACATACAATACTTTACAAATCATAAGCAAACTTTTGAAATTCATTTATTTTCCAAAAAAAAAGTATTAGGCTATTAATTACTTTTTTCGCCGGTATGTGAGTAAAATAAATTTCTCAATTTGTTATAGGCAGAGTATAAGATCCCGAGAAATCATCACAATGACTTCCCTCATGTTAAGAAAGCAAACATTCCAATGACAAAAGGTGGTTATCTTATATATGGCACTGCTCATATGCACACTGGTGTTGTCAATATTACTCTATATGGACAGGTAATATTTGATATTTTCTGTTCCCATATAAGTTGTATCATGTAGATAAACTAACGTTAAATTTTGTGTAATTCATATATTCATTAGGAATAAATTTTGTTGGTACTTCTATATATTTATAAGGAATTAAAAGGTTTAGTGAATCATCTCTGTATTTATGATTATGCTTAACTTAGGATGGAAGGGTTTTATGCACTTCAAATCTAAAATACGGAACTGGAAAAGAAGCAGGAAATGAAAAGGGTTACCTAGTTGGGATGTCAGTTTGTTATCCTAAACCCGGCTCTATCAAGATCGAAGATGGTGAAATTCTAACACTAGAATCCGTATATGAAAACAAGTTTCGTACCGGAGCTATGGGGCATTTCTACATTTACTTGGCAGAACAAATACCAAACAAGTATTTGAAGGAAATTTGATGTAAAACTACTTACATGTCTTTCTTAAATGACTTGTATAATTTGTAGTATAACTATAATACATCAATACCGATTCCAGATCATCACTACGTGTATTAATGTTGTCTTACTTTTAATCCGCTACTTGGTTTATGATTGTGTTCTCTTGGTGGGTTATATGGTATACAATCGTTTTTAGGCTAATTGAGTTTATAAATTAAAAATAAAGATTTTTGTGAACTGTGTGTAATATTTAATCCATTAATAACAAAATAATGTGTAGAGTTAATTGCAAATCACACTAAAGTGAAAATGAAGTGAAAGGAATAAAAGAAAAAAAAAACTGAAAATGAATAGATATTCTCTTATGTTATGGAAACTATTTTTTTTACATCCACGAAATGATCTATACAATTCACTTTTTTAAATGGGAAATCTAAATATCGAGGTTGATTTTTCCCATAGATAATATTAACTTCAACGAAAATCGTTAACCTACAATCTGAGACAACATAAACGATGTTGTCTTACTTTTAATCCACTACTTGATTTATGATTGTGTTCTCTTGGTGAGTTATATGGTATACAATCATTTTTGTGCTAATTGAGTCCATAAATTAAAAATAAAGATTTTTGTGAACCGAGTGTCAAATTGGATCTATTAATAACAAAAGAATGTGCAAAGTTAATTGCAAATCACACCAAAGTGAAGATTAAATGAAAAGAATAAACAAGAAAAGTGGAAAATAGTAATTTTTCTCTCGTATTATGCAAGCTAATTGTTATTACATCCATGTAGAGATCCTTACAATTCACTTTTGTAGAAGGGAAATCAAAATATCTAGGATGATTATTCCTATTGATAAAGTTACGTTAAACCTTTTGCACTTCGTCTATTAAGTAGTAATACATTTCTTAATAAATTCTATATCCTTTTAAAAAATTAACTATACCTTAATGCATCAATTCTAAGTTTAGTTTTTGGATATTTAATTTGAAAAATAGGTTCATTACATAAATATCATTTCTAAATTATTATTATTATGAGTATTATTGTTATTTTACTTTTAATCACCACTTAGTTTATGATGGTTTTATTTGTGTTGTAGTATTTGATTGATGGATTGTTTGGTATACATATAATTATTGTCATGCTAACAATACACTAAGAAAATGTGGTCTACTAATTGAGCTTATAATTTAAAAGATGTTGTGAATCAAGTGCCCATGTGAGTTCCAAAACAATAAAAACACTTGTGTAGAGTGAGTTGCAAATCACACCAAAATGAACATTAGGAAAAAAGAAATAATGGAAAAATTGAATATGAATCAATCACCCTCTATATCATGAAAGCTAAATATTGTTTTGTGCACATATATCTAAATAAATGCATTTTTTGTTAACAATAATTTTGATGTATAATAATATTGATATTGATTTGTATAAGAAATTGAATTATTTAATTTTTTATAAAAATTTATAATGTTGCAAGACTTTCTATTATTTATCTTACGTATTGAAAATACACACATATATTAATATTCTTACTACAAATTAGATACTTTAATTATCACTCCTAAGGACTTACATAATTAAGTAGTCCTTTTAATTTTTACTATCCTAATATTTTGAATTTAAATTTTAAAATCTAATTTCATTTATCTATTTAACTTAATTTTAGCAATTAATTTTTATATCAAATGTAAACATCTATATAACACGTTATAAAAGCAACAACAATTCAATAAATACATTTATACATTATCATGATTGAGATCCCCCAAAACAACCGCAATATAAATTTAAAAGACTAAATGGAGGTTTAGATCATTAACCTCGATGAAAATTGTTGACCTACAACCCAAACAACAGAAACAACCACTCACTAAGAGGAAAGAAAAATACACTATAAATGACCAATGTACCTAGGAGCACATTCGTCGGAGCAATAACCAAGGAAGATAGCCAAAATATCAACAACGCGAGGGAGAAATGAGGAGGAAATGTGTTTCATGCAAAGATATAAACAAATTTAGGCCAGACATCTGAAGTAAATCTTAAAATTTAAGACAAACAATAATGTTACACGATGTATATTTAAAATTTTTATCGAATGCTAGGACGACCAATGTAAAAAAAATTGATTTTAATTACAAAATATATTAGTACACATTTTTTAGTGACGTTCTTTTGTGTTAGACAATACTTTTCTAATACAGGTTACTCTTTTTCCACTATTGTTGGTTCAAGTTTCTAGTAAGCCATCCTTGGTATGTATGAGATGGAATAACACTTATTATTTTCAAGCAATATTTTTGTGTTAATTGTGATATGATGGGTGGATTTCAGAGTTGTTTGATAAAATGACTTTTTGTTATTGGAGAATAAGGTTTGGGTTGACGGTGTTATTATAGGCGGAGTTTTCTTTACGACTGTCTAAATATGTTTTATCATGATTTAGTATTGAAACTTCAATTTTCTTATATTTTCAAAAGTATAAAATCACTACAAAAAAATATTTCATTAGTAACTAATTTTAGTGATCAAAAGGTATTAGTTACTATAGTGACCAATTTTGATACCAATTCACAAAGTAAAATATTATTGGTTACTAAAATAGTCACTATTATGAAAAAAAAAATATAATTGATCACTAAATTGGTCTTTAAAATTAGCTACCGTGGTTTTGGCTACCAAAGGAAATTGATTACTAAAAATTAGCTACCTAGATTTTGGCTACCAAAATGACTTAGTTTCTAAATTGGTCTCTAATTAATTAATGATAAATTTAATGACCAATTATAATTTTTTATTTATAATAGTGACTATTTTAGTAACCAATAATTTTTTATTTTTTAAATTGATATATAAATTGGTCACTATAGTGACTAACAATTTTTTGTCACTATAATTGGTTACTAATGAAATATTTTTTTGTAGTGAATAAACGACATGAATATCAAAGATATTCACCACTAAACATAGATTTAATTCATAAGATTAAGTGTAAGTTTTGCATAGGAGAGTGGAATAACAACTAGAATAAAAAAAATAAGAGCACAATTATATAAAGAAAAGATAAAATAGAAATTCTTAGATGCATGCAATTGGACACAAGTTAAATCGATTTAATTATACTAATGTGAAAGCTTACCTAACAGAGTGGAAGAACTTAAATTATATATATATATATATATATATATATATATATGTATATATATATATATATATATGTATGTATGTATGTATGTATATATATATGTATGTAAGTATATATGTATATATTATGTGTGTGTACATGGTAAAAGAATATCAAAATTTTGAAATTGAAACAACAATTCAACTAAAAAATTGAAAGGGAGAGAAGATAATATGAAGGGGAAGAACTTATGATTCAATGGTAGAGGCCATGCCACTTGAAGATGTTTAAAGATAAGAGGTACATTTAGTAGGCCCTTGATCATATGATTCAGGATAAGATTCAAGTACGAATAGAAATTTCTTTCTCTTGTAAATACCAGTAAGCGTCTTAATAGATGAATAACGTTGTATTGTATGTATCAACAGTACAAACCTTGCAGAATGAAGTATAACCAACTGTTTGAATGTTGAAAAAACGGATCGGTCATTACTAAAATTTGCTAAACATTTAATTAACATAAACATGCCAATAAGCAAGTTTAAATAGAATTGGGTTGTAATTAAGTCATATCTAATTAAAAGCCCATGAAGAAAACTATAAATACAGATCAAAGGTATGGTTGTTCGAACAATCATCATGCTTTTATTATAGCATTAATTGTTTAAATAGTTGGAACCTGAGTTAACTTTAGCATCAGAGCAACTTTTATAGGTACCCCTGATTGGTTGGTAAAGAAATTACTTTGGCACGATGATGATAACACTAGAGTCAATAGACCAACAAATTGTTTTAATTTGATTTTCGACACTTTACTCCAAACAAAAGTCAACATCAAATGAGTATAAATTCTAGGAATAAAGAATCATGTTTTTTTCTTCCTTTTTCATAAGCTTTTAGACAAGAACAAGAGTGATGTTGTTTTAGATTCAATGTAGTTTTTATACGATTGATTTTCAAATCTTCATATGGTCCCTCTTTAATGAAGATTGCAATTATCTTTGAATAACCCATTTTTTTCTTAATAATAAGATGCCAATGATTTTTTTTTTTGCATGCTTATGTTTTATAAGAATAAAACTATTAAAATAAATTTGTTGACGTACATTCACAATTTTTCGTTTTAATTTATACATATGTTGTCCATGTTTGCTGAGTCGCATTACATTGAGCAACATGCATATGTGTTTTTAAGATGATAAATTCCTTATAATCTTTCTTCCATTGAATTATTCAGAAGTTAACTTTTCAGTATTTGATACAAATGATATCACAACCGTAACATTTGCATATTAAAAAGTACACAACCTTCCACTAATGAGTTACTTGTTTATTGTGATTATAAAAGATGAGTTATGTTGTTTGTAATAGCTACGTTGTAAACATTTTTATTTCTAATAATTTATCATTCAAAAAGTCAACTTCTAAAGCACAATATTAAAATATAATTAACTTATATAAATTATGAGGTATTTAGAATATATTTAAATCATATAGAAATATCATTTTATGTCTTACTAAAATACTATGAAATAGTGATAATAGAAATACCATGCATACTCAATCAACACTATATATTATAATTATCACCATATACAATTGTTTTTTTCTAATATATTCTATGTCTTAAGTGTGTTAATTAATGTTATTAAAATTATATTTTTTTTCTATTTCTTAGTTGTTTATTTGAATAAACCTCTTTTGGTTAAATTTATATGATTGGTATTTTTTATTTTCATCTTTTTAGCATAATTTAACCCAAAATTTATTATCATGTAATATTAGAATGTTGCTATTTAAAAAAAAAACCTATAAAAGTGAAACCATGTCAAGTTTGCCCAAACAAATCATTAATCAAGTTGTTTTTACATCTACAAACAGTTACAAAGTTTTCAAATAGTTTTGTAGATTTGTAAAACTATGTCAATGCATGTTAATTTAGGTTTAAATACATTACGAAACACCTTGTACAACCAACTAAAAAGAGACAACTAACATCCATTTAAATTTAGTTATGCCAGATTAATCATCATTTAGTGATCCCCATATATAAAACTAGCAATTAATTTCATCTATGTATAAATTTACATGCTTTAAAATTTGAACCATCATACATCTCCATCTAAGAACGAATCATCACCATGATCAACACATTATCGTTTTCTTATATGGTATGAACTTTTTATTATCAACGTTCTATTACTTTACCTTTTCTTTTCATCGAATTCCCATGTTTTCACTACATTTTAAATCATCTACAAGATTATCAAATGAATGACCCTACATGCATATTTTCATGGCTAATGGCAACGATTTTCTTGTAGGTTCATATGAGGACTATCTCTAAAGGAGCAATAATTTTATTATCAATAATGATGCTGCTCTTTGACACAACTGTCTCAGTTGTTGTAGAGTCTGATCAAAATCATATAAAGTCTGCTACTTTTTTGTCTGAAAATTTTGAAGTGGGGCCTGGAAAAATTGTGGTGAAAACATTATTAGATATTGAATTTCCAAGAGGTCACATTGGGGTCAAGAGTTTTGATGTTGAAGTAGTTGATGAAGATGGTAATTCAGTACCTTTGTATGAAACTTACCTTCACCATTGGTTTGCTGTAAAATATATTGAAAACATTACCATGTCACAGTACATTAAACAATCCCACGACCTTCGCAATGGTATCGAATTCGAAAGAAATGATGGTGCATGCCAAGGTTTTTTGCTTCCACATTATTGGGGCTTGGGAGCAGAATCGCGAGGAACATCTTCAAATCTTCCAGATCCTTTTGCAGTTGAATTAGGTAATCCTACAAAAATAAAGCATGGGTTTAAACAAAAATGGTTGTTTAGCATCATGGTTATTGATACACGTGGAACACAAGATAGAAAAGGTTGTACAGAGTGTAGGTGTAAGCTTATGAATCTCCCAAACGACTTTTACAATGTCACAACGGGCATTAATGGTCAATTATTGTCTAGAAATTATAAAGGAGGACTCTTTTGTTGTCAAGATAACGTACAATGCAAATTAAGAAATGGTTTTCGTGGCCCAACAAGAAAGCTTTCCCTAAGATACAAAATAAAGTGGGTTGATTGGGATGAACACCAAGTGCCTCTTAAGTTCTATATACTTGATTCAACTGATCGTGTAAGATCAAATGGTTCTACACTAATTCATGATTGTCAGGTAGATGATTTTTTCAATACATACAATACTATACAAATCATAAGCAAACTTTTGAAATTCATTTATTTTCCAAAAAAAAAGTTTTAGGCTATTAATTACTTTTTTCGCCGGTATGTGAGTAAAATAAATTTCTCAATTTGTTATAGGCAGAGTATAAGATCCCGAGAAATCATCACAATGACTTCCCTCATGTTAAGAAAGCAAACATTCCAATGACAAAAGGTGGTTATCTTATATATGGCACTGCTCATATGCACACTGGTGTTGTCAATATTACTCTATATGGACAGGTAATATTTGATATTTTCTGTTCCCATATAAGTTGTATCATGTAGATAAACTAACGTTAAATTTTGTGTAATTCATATATTCATTAGGAATAAATTTTGTTGGTACTTCTATATATTTATAAGGAATTAAAAGGTTTAGTGAATCATCTCTGTATTTATGATTATGCTTAACTTAGGATGGAAGGGTTTTATGCACTTCAAATCCAAAATACGGAACTGGAAAAGAAGCAGGAAATGAAAAGGGTTACCTAGTTGGGATGTCAGTTTGTTATCCTAAACCCGGCTCTATCAAGATCGAAGATGGTGAAATTCTAACACTAGAATCCGTATATGAAAACAAGTTTCGTACCGGAGCTATGGGGCATTTCTACATTTACTTGGCAGAACAAATACCAAACAAGTATTTGAAGGAAATTTGATGTAAAACTACTTACATGTCTTTCTTAAATGACTTGTATAATTTGTAGTATAACTATAATACATCAATATCGATTCCAGATCATCACTACGTGTATTAATGTTGTCTTACTTTTAATCTGTTACTTGGTTTATGATTGTGTTCTCTTGGTGGGTTATATGATATACAATCGTTTTTAGGCTAATTGAGTTTATAAATTAAAAATAAAGATTTTTGTGAACTGTGTGTAATATTTAATCCATTAATAACAAAATAATGTGTAGAGTTAATTGCAAATCACACTAAAGTGAAAATGAAGTGAAAGGAATAAAAGAAAAAAAAAATTGAAATGAATAGATATTCTCTTATGTTATGGAAACTATTTTTTTTACATCCACGAAATGATCTATACAATTCACTTTTTTAAATGGGAAATCTAAATATCGAGGTTGATTTTTCCCATAGATAATATTAACTTCAACGAAAATCGTTAACCTACAATCTGAGACAACATAAACGATGTTGTCTTACTTTTAATCCACTACTTGATTTATGATTGTGTTCTCTTGGTGAGTTATATGGTATACAATCATTTTTGTGCTAATTGAGTCCATAAATTAAAAATAAAGATTTTTGTGAACCGAGTGTCAAATTGGATCTATTAATAACAAAAGAATGTGCAAAGTTAATTGCAAATCACACCAAAGTGAAGATTAAATGAAAAGAATAAACAAGAAAAGTGGAAAATAGTAATTTTTCTCTCGTATTATGCAAGCTAATTGTTATTACATCCATGTAGAGATCCTCACAATTCACTTTTGTAGAAGGGAAATCAAAATATCTAGGATGATTATTCCTATTGATAAAGTCACGTTAAACCTTTTGCACTTCGTCTATTAAGTAGTAATACATTTCTTAATAAATTCTATATCCTTTTAAAAAATTAACTACCTTAATGTATCAATTCTAAGTTTAGTTTTTGGATATTTAATTTGAAAAATAGGTTCATTACATAAATATCATTTCTAAATTATTATTATTATGAGTATTATTGTTATTTTACTTTTAACCACCACTTAGTTTATGATGGTTTTATTTGTGTTGTAGTATTTGATTGATGGATTGTTTGGTATACATATAATTATTGTCATGCTAACAATACACTAAGAAAATGTGGTCTACTAATTGAGCTTATAATTTAAAAGATGTTGTGAATCAAGTGCCCATGTGAGTTCCAAAACAATAAAAACACTTGTGTAGAGTGAGTTGCAAATCTTACCAAAATGAACATTAGGAAAAAAGAAATAATGGAAAAATTGAATATGAATCAATCACCCTCTATATCATGAAAGCTAAATATTGTTTTGTGCACATATATCTAAATAAATGCATTTTTTGTTAACAATAATTTTGATGTATAATAATATTGATATTGATTTGTATAAGAAATTGAATTATTTAATTTTTTATAAAAATTTATAATGTTGCAAGACTTTCTATTATTTATCTTACGTATTGAAAATACACACATATATTAATATTCTTACTACAAATTAGATACTTTAATTATCACTCCTAAAGACTTACATAATTAAGTAGTCCGTTTAATTTTTACTATCTAATTTCATTTATCTATTTAACTTAATTTTAGCAATTAATTTTGATATCAAATGTAAACATCTATATAACACGTTATAAAAGCATCAACAATTCAATAAATACATTTATACATTATCATGATTGGGATCCCCCAAAACAACCGCAATATAAATTTAAAAGACTAAATGGAGGTTTAGATCATTAACCTCGATGAAAACTGTTGACCTATAACCCAAACGAACAGAAACAACCACTCACTAAGAGGAAAGAAAAATACACTATAAATGACCAATGTACCTAGGAGCACATTCGTTGGAGCAATAACCAAGGAAGATAGCCAAAATGTCGACAACGTGAGGGAGAAATGAGGAGGAAATGAGTTTCATGCAAAGATATAAACACATTTAGGCCAGACTTCTGAAGTAAATCTTAAAATATAAGACAAACAATAATGTTACATCATGTATATTTAAAATATTTATCGAATGCTAGGACGACGGATGTAAAAAAATTCATTTTAATTACAAAATATATTAGTACACATTTTTTTAGTCATGTTCTTTTGTGTTAGACAATACTTTTCTGATACAGGTTACTCTTTTTCCACTATTGTTGGTTCAAGTTTCAAGTAAGCCATCCTTGGTATGTATGAGATGGAATAACTCTTATTATTTTCAAGCAATATTTTTGTGTTAATTGTGATATGATGGGTGGATTTCAGAGTTGTTTTATAAAATGAATTTTTGTTATTGGAGAATAAGGTTTGGGTTGACGGTGTTATTATAGGCGTAGTTTTCTTTACGACTGTCTAAATATGTTTTATCATGATTTAGTATTGAAACTTCAATTTTCTTATATTTTCAAAATTATAAAATAAACGACATGAATATCAAAGATACTCACCACTAAACATAGATTTAATTCATAAGATTAAGTGTAAGTTTTGCATAGGAGAGTGGAATAACAACTAGAATAAAAAAAATAAGAGCACATTTATATAAAGAAAAGATAAAATAGAAATTCTTAGGTGCATGCAATTGGACACAAGAAAATCTATTTAATAACAAAATAACATTTATGTGTTTTTTTTCTTCCAAGTTTATAGATTTTTCGTGTTTCTGGAATTTTCCGAAGACCATATGGCGGTAATGAAGGCCCATTAGGCGACGCATGATGTTTGAACTAAGATTTTAGGTTCTGCCCAATAATTGCTTTGCGTAAATGAAGGCCCGCCAGGCAATACGAACTAGATTGGTTCGTTTTCTATGACTTTGTGGTTTCTGTTTGAACGCACACCTTTGGTTTTGGATAGTTTTATGCACGATAGATGAACCTTTGTTAAATTCTACATGTTTGAGTGCCTTTAAATTGATCAAAGTAGGCGCAAATACATTGCTTTTGGTATTTTTTGTGCAGTAGGGACTTTCGAGCGGTGGTTTCCTACCGCCAGGCGCTACGTCTCTAATTTTGTTTCGCCAGGCAGCAAGATCTAGTTGTTGGGCGAGTACATTTTTCTTGTTTGGTAGTTTTCGTAAAACTGTGTTTCCTGGTTCTTTAACCATAACATATTGTTCTTTACTTTGAACAGTGAAGATTTGAATTGGAGATTTGTAGCTAGAGATATATGTTACTCATGATTGTTGGTTTGATTTCCCTAAGAGTATGATTAATATTGGATGCTTAAGTGTTGGTATGACCTTCATTAGTGAATGCATATATATATATATATATATATATATATATATATATATGTGTGTGTGTGTGTGATTGATAAGTATATTTTTTGTTACTACTTACTGATGTAACATCCCGTCCGGATATTACGATTTTAAATAAAATCAAATAGAAATAATACGTCAGCATCATTTATTAAATCTCATTTCCCAAAACGCGGGAAAATTTAAAAACTTCATTACATAGTCAAATAAACTAAATCCAAATCATAAACTTGATTAAATCATAAGTATCACAAAGTGTTTACAAAATTATTCCAAATCATAAAACAATAAAACTCTGAGAAAACTCTTTATCCCAATCTAGCCCCGCTCCGGCTCTATGCCTCACCAGATCCACCTGCAACATCATCTGCTCCCGTGTACCGCGTACACGATCATCACCAAACACAAGCAGATAGGGTGAGTTAACAAAATAAACATATATATATATATATATATATATATATATATATATAGTACACTTATATATAATACAATCACACCAAAGGAGTTCCGTCCTTTGATTTCACATCACATGGCCACAACCATGTGAACCGTGTTCTACGTCTCCTAGTGATTACTTCAAAATGACTTGCTGCCATACCTATCGGCCACAATCGATAGAGCACGTGCGAAAAACATTGCTACGGATTATACACCGTAACGCCAGGTGGAGTCCCCATATACGAACATAGTTCGCATCGTCCCAAGACTACCAAACTCGTCAGCCAACTATTGAGGAGGGCAACCTATCTGGACCCATCCGTACTTGCCACAACCAGCACACTCACACTGGCAACACTCGCCAACCCGAGCCACAACTCAAGGGTTCCTCGTGTTCATCCGCCATCCCGAACCACAACTCAAGAGATGCTATTATGAGCCACAACTCAAGGAATACCACGTGCTTAACCCCTATCTCGAGCCACAACTCAAGGGATACGTTCCGAGCCACAACTCAAGGAACATCAGCAAACCAACCTTTAAGATATCCTAGAAGCCTTGTAGATCACGCACATCATAGCAAGCATAACACCAATCTGCTGCAGCAAAATTGCCTGGCGGGGGACACGTACCGCTAGGCGTTGTCGCTTCCAGATTGCCTGGCAGGGGACACGTACCGCCAAGCGCCAAGTGCTAAGTGCCTTAGTCTTCACTGCCACTGCAACTATCGCCTAGCGGAACTTCCTTTGCTGCTAGGCGCCACGTGCCTTAGTATTTACTGAACTACAGACTACGCTTGACGCACCTTACCTTATCGTCAGGTGCCACCGTGATCTAGAACCCCATGTTTCTACGTTTTCGCTTGGCGGGTCGATCACCACCGCCAGGCGATCTGGAAGCGGCAACACCTAGCGGTACGTGTCCCCCGCTAGGCGATTTTGCTGCAGCAGATTGGTGTTATGCTTGCTATGATGTGCGTGATCTACAAGGCTTCTAGGATATCTTAAAGGTCGGCTTGTTGGTGTTCCTTGAGTTGTGGCTCGGAACGTATCCCTTGAGTTGTGGATCGGGATAGGGGTTAAGCACGTGGTATTCCTTGAGTTGTGGCTCAGAATAGCATCTCTTGAGTTGTGGCTTGGGATGGCGTATGAACACGAGGAACCCTTGAGTTGTGGCTCGGGTTGGCGAGTGTTGCTGGTGTGAGTGTGCTGGTTGTGGCCAGTACGGATGGGTCCAGATAGATTGCCTTCCTTAGTAGTTGGCTGACGAGTTTTGTAGTCTTGGGATGATGCGAACTATGTTCGTATATGGGGACTCCACTTGGTGTTACAGTGTATGATCCGTAGCAATGTTTCCTGCACATGCTCTATCGGTTGTGGCCGATAGGTATGGCAGCAAGTCATCTTGAAGTAATCACTAGGAGACGTAGAACACGGTTCACATGGTTGTGGCCATGTGATGTGAAATCAAAGGACGGAACTTGATAATGTTAATTTTTACCATTATCCAAGCTATATTTCATTAGCAAAATCATCTCTTCCAAAGCTTTTAACCTACTTAATCCTCAATTTTACCTTACTTTCGTAAATAAATACATTGTGGGTTACATTGATCTAAATATACCACTAATCCCCATTTTTGTGTGTCCTTTTTGTAGATTGGAAGCTTTGCTCCAAAAGTCCAAATAAATGAGTGACCCGGAATAGCAAGGAGAAGAGCAAAAATGTCAACAGGAAGCGCCGGGCGACACAGAGATAGCGCCAGGCGCAACAGGCCGCCAGTGCTAGGCGCCAGACAAGCGCCAGCCAGGCGCCACTGCAGGCCACCGCTGGGCGGTAGATGAGAAAATTTCCCCCTGTTTGATGGCTAGCGCCTGGAGGTGAGACCCTTTCGCCAGGCGCCCATTTTCGCTGATGTGGCAAGTTGGCTCTTTTTCTTCTGTTTTCGTGAGGGGAAGTGGATATTTGGCATTTTGGAGGCACGAAGAACATTTTTGGAGAGCTTGGAGGAGAGCTAGAGCTTGTGGGAACAGCTCCATCTTCCTCTTTGTATCTCTTTCTCTTCCATCTCTTCCATTTTTAAGCTTGAGCGCTCCATGGCAATGGAGAGCTAAACCCATTTTTGTTGGGGTTAGATGTAGCCACGAAACTCTTGTGTAAATGCAAATGTTTTGATTATATATATGACTCTTTCATTAATTGCTAGTCTTCTTATTCCTTCACTTAAAGCTTGCATTGATTTAGCCATCTTTTGCATGATGTTTGGTTCATTGGGTGTGGAAATATCTTTTGAAACCTAGATTCGGAATAAGAAAACTCAATGGAGCTTGTACCTAGGAATGGGGCTTGACCCATTGGTTGTCTTAAACCTTTGCGCATAAAGCAAATTTGCATATTAAGAGTTCAAGGAATTGGCTTTTAATAAGGAAATTTAGGCTCAATCTATTAAGGAATTAGGGTTTGAGTAATATTGTGGGTTGGCATTAGCATATTAATGAAGAGGATGTTAAATTGCAATTGCATGAGAGCATAGTTGGTGAATTCTAACCCCGGCAATATCAAGTCATATAATTTCTAATCTTTTCCATTCACTAAGTGTCTTTAACTTCCAAAGTTCAATTTTAATTATTTATGCAAAGTTTAATTTCATACATTGAAACTCAAAATATGGATTTATTCATTAGTTTAAATTAGTCACTAATTACGCAAATATTTAGTATACACGAGTCTCTTGGGAAACGATATCCTGGTCTTACCAGTTACTACTTGCGCGACTTGGTACACTTGCCAAAGTCATAACAAGTTTTTGGCGCCGTTGCCGGGGACCCGTGTCTAATACTAGACTTTTGTGTGATTTTTGACTTATTTAGACTTAAATTCTTTTGTGTATATTACTGTTTTTGTTTACTTATATACGCACATTAATTTTGGGCTAACTTGTAGTTCGAGCTTGCTTTTGTTGATGCTTTATAGTTTATGCAGGGTAGGTTCCGTACAAGGAGGATTGCATCTTCAGAACCACTCCTTGCCGATCCTGAAATAGAGAAAACCGCCCGCAGAAACAATAGTGCCACAAGGAGAAGGCGAGCTTAAGCACAACAAGTTGCCCATCACTCTTCTGCTTCAGACACTCTTTCATCTACTTCTCAGAATCTTGATCCTGTTCCAGAAGAAGAAATGGCAGACAATCCTCATGGTGATGGTAGAGGTCGTGAAAGACGCACTTTGGAAGATTATGCAGCGTTCACAGGCCATATTAACTTCAACAGTATTGCTAGGCCAATTGTCAATGCCACCAACATGGAGATGAAGCCAGCTCTTATTCATCTGGTGCATAGTAATCAGTTCAATGGCCTGTCTCATGAGAATCCCTACACTCATTTGGCCACATTCCTGGAGATATGCAATACTGTGAAGATCCATCAAGTTCTTGATGAAGCCATACGCCTGAGTCTCTTCCCGTTCTCACTAGCAGGACCTGCAAAAGCCTGGTTGAATTCCTTTCCTGAAAATAGCCTCACTAACTGGGATGATGTGGTTGCAAAGTTCTTGAGCAAATATTTTCCCCAGTCCAAGGTTAATAAGGGAAAACATGAAATCTCGGCATTTCAACAAGATATGGATGAGTCCTTGGGCCAAGCATGGGATAGATTCAAGGGACTGCTGAGAAAGACCCCCATTCATGGGTTTGATCAACCTACACAACTTACTCTTTTCTTGGCAGGTCTTAAGTCCCAGTCAAAGTTGATGTTAGATGCCTCTGCCGGTGGGAGTATCAAGTGGAAAACGCTAGAGGAAGCTTATGAGTTAATAGAGGATATGGTAGCTAATGATAATGAAGCCTATACTGAGAGAGCTTATTCTCAAAAGAAGGGTATTCTAGAGCTTCAATCTCAAGATGCTCTATTGGCTCAAAACAAGATTATGACTCAGCAGCTGGAGACTCTCATGAAGAAACTGTCACAACTTCCTCAAGAGCTTCAAAATGCCTCTATAGCTCAACTCCAACAAGTGCAAAGTTGTGAGTTATGTGGAGGGAACCATACCAATGGGCAATGTGCTATGCCAAGCACATCTCAAGAGGAAGTCAGTTATATGGGCAATCAAGGCCGACCAGGGAATTATAACCAAGGATGGAGACCTCATCAAAACATGGGCCAAGCTGGACCTTCCAATAGGCCCCCACATCAACAAACTTACCAACATCCTTCTTTGTCTGATAGAACATCCAAGCTTGAAGACATGATGTAGCAATTCATGCAAATTTCAATTCAGAATCAGAAGAACACCGATGCCTCAATTAAAAACTTGGAGGTGCAAGTGGGGCAATTGGCCAAGCAAGTGGCGAATCAACAAAGTAGTTCATTTTCTGCCAACACCGAAGCCAATCCCAAAGAGCAATGCAAAGCGGTGGTCACAAGAAGTGGTAAAGAAGTGGGGTTGAATGCTAAAGGAAGTGATGAAGCTAAAGCCAAGCCCAATGATAAAGGAGAAGAAAAAGATGAGGAAGAGATGGATGAGGAAATTGTTGTAGAAGAGGAAGAGAATAAAATTGAAAATAGAGAAAATGAGAAAAAGAAGGAAGTGGCAATAAAGCCACCACTAGTGAAGATCTCCCATATCCTCTTAAGCCTTCTAAGAAAGATAAAGAAAGGCAATTTGCAAGGTTTCTGGACATTTTCAAGAGGCTTCAAATCAATATTTCCTTCTCAGAAGCCTTGGAGCAAATGCCAACCTATGCAAAGTTTATGAAGGAAATCCTCACAAAGAAGAGAAGATTTATTGAAGAGGAAACCATAGAACTAGAGGCTGGATGCAGTGCTATCATTCAGAAGATGTTGCCTCCAAAGTTTAAGGATCCTGGCAGCTTTACACTTCCAGTCACAATTGGGAGCCTAGTTGTGGGGAAGGCCTTACTTGATTTGGGTGCTAGCATCAACTTGATGCCTCTTTCTATGCTCAAGAAGATTGGGGAGTTGGAAATCAAGCCCACTTGAATGACATTGCAACTGGCGGATAGGCCAATCAAATACCCCCACGGAGTAGTGGAGGATGTGCTAGTTAAAGTTGACAAGTTCCTATTCCTAGTGGACTTTGTTATAATGGAGATGGAGGAGGATGTTGAAGTTCCTCTCATATTGGGGAGGCCATTTATGAAGACTGCAAGAGTGGTAATTGATGTTGATGATGGCAAACTCACAATGAGAGTTCAAGATGAAGAAGTGAACTTCAATGTCTTTGAAGCCATGTCTCACCCAAAAGATATTGGAGGATGCTTCAGAGTTGATATGCTTGATGAAGTGCTCATGAGCTCCAAGAAAGATCTACATGCCTCATCTCCTCTAGAGAAAGCTCTACTTGATGCCTTTGAGACTCTCAATGATGAGGAGGAGAAAGAGATTGATGAGTGCTTAGCCAATCTTGACGCTTTGAAGGAAATCCCTCCTCATGAGGCGAAGATGGAAGACTTGAAGGGTGAGAATGAAGTCACAGAGCCAAAAGTGGAGTTGAAGATGTTGCCCCAACATTTGAAGTATGTGTTTCTTGAAGGGGGTAGCAACAAACCTGTGATTATCAGTAGCTCCTTATCACCGTCAGAAGAAGAAAAGTTGATTGAGGTGTTAAAAGTCAACTCAGGAGCCATTGGTTGGTCCATATCTGATCTGAAGGGAATTAGTCCCTCCTACTGTATGCATAGAATCTTCATGGAGGAGGATTTCAAGCCAGTGGCACAACCTCAGAGAAGGTTGAATCCTGTGATGAAAGAGGAGGTGAGAAAGGAGGTATTGAAACTCCTAGATGCTGGGATTATCTACCCAATCTCTGATAGTGCATGGGTGAGTCCAGTGCAAGTGGTTCCCAAGAAGGGCGGCATGACAGTGGTTCGTAATGATAAGAATGAGTTGATACCCACACGAACTGTGACCGGCTGGAGGATGTGCATAGATTACAGAAAGCTGAACAAGGCCACAAGGAAGGATCACTTCCCTCTTCCTTTCATGGATCAAATGTTAAAGAGATTGGCAGGTCAAGCTTTCTATTGCTTTTTGGATGGCTATTCTGGTTATAACCAGATCGTGGTGGACCCTAAAGACCAAGAGAAGACCGCCTTCACTTGCCCTTTTGGTATCTATGCCTATAGAAAGGTGCCATTTGGGCTTTGCAATGCACCAGCCACGTTTCAACGATGCATGTTGGCTATTTTCTACGACCTTGTGGAGAAGTACATAGAGGTCTTCATGGATGACTTCTCGGTGTTTGGAAGCTCATTTGATCTTTGCTTGGCAAATCTGGAAGTTGAGCTTAAGAGATGTGTTGAAACCAATCTCATTCTCAATTGGGAGAAATGCCATTTCATGGTGACTGAAGGGATTGTCTTAGGTCACAAAATATCTTCGAAGGGCATTGAAGTGTACAAAGCAAAGGTGGATGTCATTGAGAAACTCCCACCACCGACAAATGTGAAGGGAATTCGGAGCTTTCTTGGACATGCGGGTTTTTATCGACGCTTCATCAAGGATTTCTCCAAGATAGCCAAGCCATTGAGCAACTTGCTCAATAAGGATATTTCCTTTAATTTTGATGCTGAATGTTTAAATGCTTTAAATCTTTTGAAAACCAGCCTAGTCTCCACACCCATAATCATTGCACCTAATTGGGAACTTGATTTTGAACTTATGTGTGATGCAAGTGATTATGCGGTTGGGGCTGTTTTGGGGCAAAGAAAGAATAAAATTTTTCATTCCATACACTATGCTAGTAAAGTCCTTAATGAACATCAAGTGAATTATGCAACTACTGAAAAGGAGTTACTAGCAATAGTGTATGCCTTGGAAAAATTTCGTTCTTATCTCACTGGTTCTAGAGTAGCGGTTTACACTAATCATGCTGCAATCAAATACTTGCTTACTAAACCTGATTCTAAACCTAGACTCATTAGGTGGATTTTGTTGTTGCAGGAATTTGATCTGGAGATTAAAGACAAGAAGGGTTGTGAAAATCAAGTGGCAGACCATCTGTCAAGACTAGTGAATGAAGAGGTGACCACACTTGAGAAGGAAGTGTTAGAAGAATTCCCTGATGAGAAGCTACTTCTAGTGTCCAATAGACCTTGGTTTGCAGAAATGGCAAACTTTAAGGCTGCTCAAGTTGTTCTTGAGGATATAAGTTGGCATCAGCAACAGAAGCTGTTCAGGGAAGAAAAATACTATGTATGGGATGATCCTCACCTTTTCAAGATTGGGGCAGACAATCTGTTGAGGAGATGTGTGTCTGAAGAGGAGGCAAGAGATATCTTGTGGCACTGCCACAATTCACCCTATGGAGGACACTACAGTGGAGAAAGAACAGCTGCAAAGATTCTACAATCTGGGTTCTATTGGCCGAGCATTTTCAAGGATTCTCATGCACATGTGAAACACTGTAACAAGTGCCAAAGAACAGGGAGTATCTCAAAAAGGAATGAAATGCCTTTGTAGAACATACTGGAGGTTGAAGTGTTCGACTGTTGGGGTATTGACTTCATTGGCCCCTTGCCTTCCTCATTTTCTAAGGAGTATATCTTGTTGGCTGTGGACTATGTCAGCAAATGGGTGGAAGCTATTGCCACACCCACAAATGATGCTAAGACAATCATCAAGTTTCTCAAGAAGAACATATTCTCCAGATTTGGTGTCCCAAGAGTCTTGATAAGTGATGGAGGTTCTCACTTTTGCAACGCTCAACTGAAGAAAGTCTTGGAGCATTACAATGTCAGACACAAAGTTGCCTCTCCCTACCATCCTCAGTCAAATGGACAAGCAGAGGTGTCAAATAGAGAAATTAAGAGGATCCTTGAAAAGACAACTTCTTCCTCAAGAAAGAATTGGTCTATCAAGTTAGACGATGCTCTGTGGGCCTACAGGATTGCATTCAAGACTCCAATTGGGTTGACTCCATTCCAATTGGTATATGGGAAGACTTGTCATCTTCCGGTGGAGTTGGAGCACAAGGCCTATTGGGCCATGAAATTCTTGAATTTTGATCCATCCTTGTCAGGGGAGAAGAGGAAGCTACAACTTCATGAGTTGGGACCTATGAGTCCTCCAAGAGCTATAAAGAGAAAGTGAAGGCCTACCATGATAGGAAGTTGGTAAAAAGAGATTTCAAACCCGGTCAACAAGTGCTTCTGTTCAACTCAAGATTCAAATTATTCCCAGGGAAGTTGAAATCCAAGTGGTCAGGCCCATTTACCATCAAAGAGGTGAAAGCTTATGGGGCAATTGAAATTGAAGACCCTTCCTCACAAAGGAGTTGGGTAGTGAATGGCCAAAGGCTTAAGGCTTATTTGGGTGGTGAAGTTTTGAGGATGACCACCGTCATGCACCTTAGTGAAGCCTAGAGTCCTTACCCGTCAGGCTCGTGACGTTAAACAAACGCTTCCTAGGAGGCAACCCAGTGCTCTAAACTCATTTTAGCTTTTAATTTTCGTTTTCAATTCAGTATGATGTTTGTATGCATGTGTGAATTGTGTTAGTATGATTGTTTTGTTGTTGAGATGTTGAACTTTGTGTTAAATTTGCATTTGTGAACATGTGGTACCATAACTTTGAGTGTTGTCATGCATAGTTAATTTTAGGATGTGATAGCATGTGCTTGTTGTTGCATTTTAAATTGAGTTCAACATTTATGCATCATAGACTGTGGTAGTGTAAAGTTGGTTGTTTGTGAGAATAGGAGTAACATAGTTGTGTAGTGAAATCATGTCTTAAATTAAGTTATGTATTTGTTAAGTGAATTGAATGTTTTGCTTGAGTGTGAATGCTTGGTTTGAATTTGAAAAGCTTGAAAAAGTATGTGTGCAAGAGTGAAAGGTTGGTGGGAGCACAATTCAGTCAAAACCAACCCAACCAATAGCCAAAAACACGAAATTTCTACCATTGCAGCCTAACCGCCTGGCGGTCAATACTCTCCCGCCTGGCGACAACGAAAAATTCAGCCCCTGGGAGCATTCCAGGAGCTAGCCGCCTGGCGGCTCCCTAGCGCCCGCCTGGCGCCACACCAGAAAAACTGGTGCAGAGGCATTTTACTGATACGCCGCCTGGCGGCTCGTGACCTCCCGCCAGGCGGTACCACAGCGCTGCTCGTTTGGGCTTTTTAAATCTGTTTCTGGCTGGTCCATTTTTCCCATCTCTTCAAACCCTAATCCTTACTCCCGCCTGGCGCCTCACTCTCATTCCTTGCTCTAACTTCTACTAAATCCCTAATCTTCAAATCCCTAACTCTATTTCCCAATCTCTCTCAAATTCAAACCTGATTCCAACTCCCATTCTCGTGCCACTCACTCACAGTTCACTCTCGCCAGGCGAAACGCTGCTCCAACCCCTTCCACGCACAAACCCACTCTCACGGACTCTTCAATCTCACCTCTTGCAACATTCACTCGTGCAATCCACTCAAGTAACTTCCTTGTGTTGTTTTTGATGCTCGTTTTTGTTTAAAAATCCTAATTCATTAGTTTATGGTTTTACTTTGCTTTGATACTTTGTTTCTGTTGCTTGTTGTGGGTATAAACTCGTGTTTGCTGTTCTGGGCTGCCATTGTAGTTATTTTTTTTTCTGTTCTGTGCTCGCTGACCATATTACATTGCTGCCCTGTTGTGTACCGCCTGGCGGTGGCCATTTTGGCCTGTTTTACCGCCAGGCGGTGGCGCCT
Source organism: Vigna unguiculata (assembly GCF_037176805.1). Lineage (NCBI taxonomy): Eukaryota > Viridiplantae > Streptophyta > Magnoliopsida > Fabales > Fabaceae > Vigna > Vigna unguiculata. Next base: position 8,792,680 of record NC_140801.1, read on the forward strand.
AGCAGTGCCACTACTGCAAGCTGGCGCCTGGCGGCCGTTTTGAAGGGGCCAGGCGGTGGCCCCTGTTTTTGCCTCTTTCTTTGCTTTTCTTGTGATTGTTGCTTGGGTTGTGAGGCACCAATGCTACAATGGTTTTTGCATCTGAATGACTTGACATTTTGTTGTTCTAGTTTAGTCTTTAGATGCAATTAACTCTCTTTTTGATTGAATCTCTCACTCCAATGCTAACTTTAAATTGTCTCTTTGTACCAATGTTTATTTTGCAGATGGCATCCTCCTCAAATCCCAAAAGAATGAAGACCACCATTGGCAACCCTTCGAAAGGGCAAAAGCGAAAGGAGAGAATTTACTCTCATTACTTCCTCTCAAAGGATAATGAGGACTGCTTCCAAGTGGTCATGCAACGAAAGTTGATGGCAGAGAGGAAAGTGATTTTCAAGCCCGGGGAGGTCAACGAATTTTAGCTGGAGTTGATAAGGCGTGGCTGGGAAAGGCTGGGTAGCTATCCTAGCACTTTTAGTGTAACCTTGGTGAAGGAATTCTATGCTAACGCCAAGGTTACCACCTTAGCAGCCCCCACCTTTCTCAGTTATGTGCGGGGGAAAAGGGCGCCTTTTGATGCTGACACGATCAATGAGTTTTTGGGCACCCAGCTGGCTGATGATGTGGAGTGCCAGTTTTCAGTGTTGGATGATGAGGGCGTGGCGCCTGGAGAGCTGATCCAAGCACTCTGCTTGGCGGGTGGAGGATTTCACAGGGGCACGATTCAGAGAGGTTCCCTTCACCCCCTGGCCCGCTTCTGGTCAGCATTTGTGCACGCCAACATCTCCCCGTGCTCTCATGTGTCTGATCTTACAGAGGGACGCGCCACCATTTTGTACACCATCGTGACAAGTCGGGTGATGGATGTAGGGCAGTTTATTGCAAATGAGATCCACCGGTGTGCCAACACCGTTGGCAAGGCCGCTCTTGGTCATCGCTCTCTCATCACCCATCTTTGCAGCCTGACAGGGGTGGATATTTTTGTACCCCCGTTAGAGAAAGCAATGCAGGACCTGGACTTTTCATATTTTCAGAGGTTCTGCTCAGTTGCTCCCAGACCCAGGATGCGCCATCAGCCATAGCTAGAGGCTGAGCCAGAGCCCGAGCCCGAGGTAACTCCCACCATTGACATGCGGTTGCAGGCTTTGGAGGCCAAGCTCGATCACCTTCAGCTCCTGGAACCCCAGATGCAGGCCTTATACTGGATGGGGATGGCCAATGCTGACATGCTTAGGGGCATCTCCCTAACTATTCCTGAGTTGCACACCCCATCAGCTGAGGAATTTGCTGCCACTGTTGCTTGGCCTGGGGCCCAGGCCACTACTACTGGGGCAGGTGGAGCCTCAGCTGCCGCAGAGGATGAGGAGGAGGATCTAGACGAAGAGGGCGAGGATGACGCCTGAGCATTTGGAGAGAGTGATTCACATTTTGCAGGACTTGTTTTGTTGATAGTCCTGATTTATTTTATGCTTTTAGTTTTCAGTCTTAACTTTCTTTTGATAGTATTGAACTTTTTAGCATAGTGTAGAACTTTGTAACTTGGTTGTGGTGAACTAATCTTTTGCATTGAATTACTACTTTTCATGATCATCTTTTGTGCTTGTTATGAAATGATGTTGAATTGGCTTGTGAGCATGAGCTTGTGGTTGTTCTCGTTTTGATATAGTGATGCTTGAGTTTAATTGTGATCAATGATTTTGGCATATGTTGACAATTGTGGAACCCAAATACCCTGTGAGAGGTTGTGCCCCAGAGTTGATTTGTGTGAATGCTATCACTGTGGACTCATAATTGACTTTGCTTGAGTTGAATTGCTATTCATTTACTTGCATGCTACAGGTGATCAAGGCCATCTTTCTTTTTCTTGTTATATAATTGAGCCAATCCTTTTTAAGTTGATTTCTTGTGCAAATCCTTTGAGTCTTCTTTGAGCCTTAAAGATAATATGTGCCATTCCTTGAACCTTGAGCATAGTGAAGATATTGACTACCGTACCTGGAGCTTGAGAGAGCAAATGATTGTTAGTCATGAGTATGGTTCAAGTTTGGGGGAATTATTGCTGATACAAGGGAGCATGAGAAAATTTGTAAAATTTTTGGTTCAATTCAATTCAAAAAAAAAAAAGAAAAGAAAAGAAAATTGGTGCAAGCAAGTTGGGAATTGGTTTCATTGGTTCAATAAAGAAGGGAGAAAAATACTTTCATGATTTGATTAGTTGCTCTCTTAGCTCAAAGTACTTTTGTTATCTTGAAAAACCAAATTTCCTTCTTAGCCTAGCCACGATACAAGCCATAAAAGACCTTGTGATGATAGCATGCTTGTGAAAGTTTTAGACATTTTGAACAAAAAGCAAAGTTAAATTGTGTAACATTGTGATGGTAGAGAGAATGTTGTTTATATCCATACACTAGTGGGCTTGAGTGAAACACTTGTTCTTGTGAGAAGTGGTTCCCATTGATCAAGGAAACATTTTGCCATGATTGTTGATCCCTTATAAACTCTTGCATGCACTTGTGATATTTTTGTTTTGTGAACACCATAGCTTTAGTTTTCCTTGCTAATGAAACACATGTGCTACACAATCTTTCAAATAAGAGCAAGCACAATTGACATTTGTTTTCTTGATTTGCTAGATCATTGCAATTGTGTTGTTCATCTAGGCCAAGTTACCTTTTTACTTGAGGACAAGCAAGGTTTTAAGTTTGGGGGAGTTGATAATGTTAATTTTTACCATTATCCAAGCTATATTTCATTAGCAAAATCATCTCTTCCAAAGCTTTTAACCTACTTAATCCTCAATTTTACCTTACTTTTGTAAATAAATACATTGTGGGTTACATTGATCTAAATATACCACTAATCCCCATTTTTTTGTGTCCTTTTTGTAGATTGGAAGCTTTGCTCCAAAAGTCCAAACAAATGAGTGACCCAGAATAGTAAGGAGAAGAGCAAAAATGTCAACAGGAAGCGCCCGGCGACACAGAGACAGCGCCAGGCGCAACAGGCCGCCAGTGCCAGGCGCCAGACAAGTGCCAGCCAGGCGCCACTGCAGGCCACCGCCGGGCGGTAGATGAGAAAATTTCCCCCTGTTTGATGGCTAGCGCCTGGCGGTGAGACCCTTCCGCCAGGCGCCTGTTTTCGCTGATGTGGCAAGTTGGCTCTTTTTCTTCTGTTTTCGCGAGGGGAAGTGGATCTTTGGCATTTTGGAGGCACGAAGAACATTTTTGGAGAGCTTGGAGGAGTGCTAGAGCTTGTGGGAACAGCTCCATCTTCCTCTTTGTATCTCTTTCTCTTCCATCTCTTCCATTTTTAAGCTTGAGCGCTCCATGGCAATGGAGAGCTAAACCCATTTTTGTTGGGGTTAGATGTAGCCACGAAACTCTTGTATAAATGGAGAGCTAAACCCATTTTTAATAAGGAAATTTAGGCTCAATCTATTAAGGAATTAGGGTTTGAGTAATATTGTGGGTTGGCATTAGCATATTAATGAAGAGGATGTTAAATTGTAGTTGCATGAGAGCATAGTTGGTGAATTCTAACTCCGACAATATCAAGTCATATCATTTCTAATCTTTTCCATTCACTAAGTGTCTTTAACTTCCAAAGTTCAATTTTAATTATTTATGCAAAGTTTAATTTCATACATTGAAACTCAAAATATGGATTTATTCATTAGTTTAAATTAGTCACTAATTACGTAAATATTTAGTATACACGAGTCTCTTGGGAAACGATATCCCGGTCTTACCGGTTACTACTTGCGCGACTTGGTACACTTGCCAAAGTCATAACAGAACTCCTTTGGTGTGATTGTATTATATATAACTGTACTATATATATATATATATATATATATATGTTTATTTTGTTAGCTCACCCTATCTGCTTGTGTTGGCGATGATCGTGTACGTGGTACACGGGAACAGATGATGTTGTAGGTGGATCTGGTGAGGCATAGAGCCGGAGCGGGGCTAGATTGGGATAAAGAGTTTTCTCAGAGTTTTATTGTTTTATGATTTGGAATAATTTTGTAAACACTTTGTGATACTTATGATTTAATCAAGTTTATGATTTGGATTTAGTTTATTTGACTATGTAATGAAGTTTTCAAAATTTTCCCACGTTTTGGGAAATGAGATTTAATAAATGATGCTGACGTATTATTTCTATTTTATTTTATTTAAAATCGTAATATCCGGATGGGATGTTACATTTGGTATCAAAGCAATGGTTTTCCAAAGATTTTTGGGCCTCGGGGAGTGAGTTTTGCGCGTTTCGGTTGTAACTTGTGTGTTGTGGTTAAGTTCTAATGCTTAACTCTATATTGCTAAGCTTAGTAACATTGTCCTTGCCGTGTTTTGTTGAGCAGGCAAGGAATGTTGCTTGTGAGGCTTAGGAAAATGTGATGCTCTTACCGGGTTTTGGTGAACAGGTAAGGGTGGGGCTCTTGTCAGGTTTTTTTGAACAGACAAGAGTTGTGTTTGTGAGGCTCAAGGAAAACAACACTCATACCGGGTTTTGGTGAGCAGGTAAGAGGTGGGCTCTTGCTGGGTTTTGATGAGCAGGCAAGGGTTGTTGTTTTTGAGTCTCAGGGTAGGCAACGCTCTTACCGGGTTTTGGTGAGTAGGTAAGGGTGATACTCTTACTGGGTTTTGATGAGCAGGCAAGAGTTATTGCTTACGAGTCTTAGTAGAAGCAACACTCTTACTAGGTTTTGGTGAGCAGGTAAGAGTGGTACTCTTGCTGGGTTTTGGTGAGTAGGCAAGGGAATTTGCTTATAAGACCTAAGGAAAGTAATGCTCTTACCGAGTTTTGGCGAGCAGGTAAGGGGTATTACTTGTCTTTCCCGATGTGTTGGTGCGCAAGGGGAGAGGTTCTTTCCAAGAAGGGTTGGTGAGCAGGAAAGGAACTTGTGAACTAGAAGTATTAAGAACAAAAAATGTCTTGGTAGAGTGATGAAGGTGCACACTCATGACTATATCTGAGATAGTTTCCTTTCTTAATTCTAAAGGTTTTGGTAAAAGAGAGAAAGGTGATAGGTTGAGTTTTTCTCCTATACCTTTCTTGTTAAGTTTGTGTTTTTTTTATTTGTGTGTGTTATCTATAGTGGTTGACTACAGAATCAAGGATAACCTTGATCTCTTTGTTTTGCAATTTGAAGATGCGAGTCGCATAAGGATATCCCAGTAGGCAAGGAAACCTAAGTTGGTTTGATGAGCCTTAAGAGCGATGTTGGAACCCAGAAGCAATGTGTTAGGTAAGGGGATCTTCAAGGATGAGTTCTTGGGACTAATAACACAAGTTTTGCGAGAGGAATTGAATTCAAAGGTTAGAATGAGGAGAGGTGTTCAAACGACTACTGGCATCGTGAATTTGGGAAGTTAAATTGGTACTACTTCCTAGCATAGGTCTAAAGTCGGAGGTAGTAAGTGGTGAAAAGTATGAAGCGAAGATTAAAACAAAAAGGGTAGTGATATGTTAAACCATTCCATGGTATGACCGAGTAAAAAGGAGCGTAGAGTTGAATAAAACGAAATGAAAAGGAGAAGAAAGAGAAGTGGGTGAAACAAGATCTCAAAGACATAATGATAAAGACTCAATGTAAACACTAGAAGGATTGCAATACCTAATGGATCGCTAAGGAGAAGTCAGAGAGTAAACCATACAAGTGAAGTATTTTGACAAAGGCAGAACTGGTACCGTAAGGGGCATTGGATGGTAAGGGAGGTGATACATGACGAATGCGTGCAACTCAAAGTCAGTAGAAGTCTTATATAGATAAGAGGAGAAGGCCACTTGAGTTTGAAGTTGACGATCATGCATTCCTTAGGGTCACCACGACCGCAGGTATTAGGAGAGCTCTCGAGTTGAGGAAGCTGACTCCTAGATTCATCGGGTCATACCAGATCACGAGGAGGATTGGACCAGCATCGTACGAGGTTGCTTTGCCACCCCACCTGACAAACCTACACAATGTCTTCCATGTATCACGGTTGAGGAAGTACATTGCGGATCCCACTCATGTGTTGGAAGAGGATGATGTTCAGGTGCGTGAATACTTGGTTATTAGAGTTGGACCAGTGAGAATCCTGGATTCTCAAGTCAAGCGACTCAGAGGGAAGGAGATCCAGACTGTGAAGGTTTTTTTGGAACGAGGCAACTCAAGAAATGACGTGGGAGATGGAAGATGTCATGAGGAAGCCATATCCTCACCTTTTCCCTGGTAAGTCCTACTTTTCGAGGACGAAAACTTTTAAGGTGGGGGGAATGTAAGATCCGGGAAAATTAATTAATTAATTAATAAATGTGGGTAGTGATAGCCTTTATGGCATTAAATTCTAACTTGATGATGTGGAAAAGTACTAGCTCAAGTGGTTGAGAGTACTTTAATTATGTGAGAGGACTTGGGTTCGAGTCTTATTTATGCTAATTGTGTGTTATTTTGTTTGTTATTGTTTTAAATATATGTTGATCATGTTTTGGAATAATATAATAATTGAATTATATTAGTTAGTAAGAAACATGAATTGACATGATGGTTTAGCATTGATTTGACATTGGTATGGTTATGGGTTCATGCCTTGGAGAACCCAAATTAAACTTTATTTTTGCTATTTTTGGTTTTGGCTTGAATGTGAAGGGTTAACGTAAACCCTAGATGCATTGGCAGCCAAGGGTGGTTGCAAAATGGACCATGAAGAAACGATGAATGGTAATAAACATTACCATTAAACCTTAAATTCGTTTTTGGGTAATTACTTAGCTTTAAGGCACCTTTTAAAAGGCCAAAGTGAGGTAAGAAGAAGGTTTTGGCAAGCTGTGAGTGCACTCAGAAAACAATGCACGAATTTTGAGAGTAGGGAGCTTGGAGTGAAGCTTTGAAGCTGAATTGGGAGAGAAAGCAAAAGGGAGATCATTGGTGATCAAGAAAGAATTCACAACAATTCTAAATTAAGCTAAGGAGTCCAGGTTAGGAGAGATGATTAACGTCGTTTTAATTGGTTAATAATTAAATGTATGTTGTATCGTATGTTATTGCATGATCAATGTCTATTTTTGTTGAATTTCGAGTTTCTGGGAATTTTTCCAGAAATCGCCTGGCGGGTGATGAACTGCCGCCAGGCGACACATGCATTTTGCCTATTTTTCTGGGTTCCTAATAGGAACCGCCTGGCGGTGAGCTTAGTGCCGTCAGGCGACGCAAGCCCCGCCACCCAGTTTTCTGGGTTGATCATGAATTGCTTGGCGGTGAAGAACACCCGCCAGGCGATGCTTTTCGTTTTGATTCGATTTTCGGGTTCTGCATGTTTTGGGTTGCTTTGGTTCGGTGGAAAAGGAATTTTAACAACATTTGGACCAAAAGGGAGGGATTAATTGTGAAAAGTCATGGTAATGCGAAGGAATCAAATGAGATTGGCTATGAATGAATGTTAGGGTGGAAGAATTGGGGTTTTCGAAAATTGTATAACAAATTGCGTAATAAACTACAAACTTATTGGATGAATTGTGATCCTAAACCTTTGAGTGGTGAGTATTGAGTCGAAACTGAAGGAAATCGGGATGGTTGGGTTGGTTGAGGTTCGTAGGCGCAAGGGAAGAGTTGTTGGGTTCTAGAAACTGCAGGAACCGCCTGGCGGCACCGAATTGGCCGCTAGGCACCACACCAGAGGTGCGTGGTGTGTTGATTCATGAAAAACGTTGTTTTTCCTACTTTTCGCGCAACAGTAACCACCAGGCAGTAGTTTAGTCCCGCTGGGTGGTAGTCGTCTAATTCTTGGCGCTAGGCGCCACCAATTTTTCTTGTTCGCGCAGTTTTCGTAAAACTGTATTTCCTGGTATGTGAACCGTCCGATTTAGGTGAAAATTTTGACAGGTGGTCCATAACATGTGGTTCTTCACTTTGAACGGTGCAGATTGGATTTGGAGGTTAGTAGCTAGAGATATACATTACTTAATATTGCTAATTTTGGAGTTTGTAAAATACATGAATAAGCCCTTGATTAGTTCAAGTAACTTCTAATGAAGCATAATTGGGTTATGTGGTAAGTCTCTATCAATTTGAATGTTCCTTTCGGTTAGTCACATTTGGAGAATTGGTTTGGTGACGACATGGGTGTCAATATTAAATTGCATCGGTGCATAAGATCATGTGCTTAAAATTGTCAGAGTGTCGCTGCTTATATTTTGTTTGAGCATGCTTGGGATGGTCTATACAACTAGGGGATGAATGCACATGTGAGATGCTATAAGGCCTAGAACATTATAGATGGCAATGCTTTTCATTAGGGGTACTCTAGAATGAGAGCAAATGAGAGCAACCTATGTGAAGTGTGCTTGAACCTGAACTAAAACCAGTAATGTGCAAGTACTAGTGTAACGATTGGCAGTACGTGTCCCCCTCCAGGCAATCTGGAAGCAGCAGCGCCTAGCGGTACGTGTCCCCCGCCAGGCGATTTTGCTGTAGCAGATTGGTGTTATGCTTGCTATGATGTGCGTGATCTACAAGGCTTCTAGGATATCTTAAAGGTCGGCTTGTTGGTGTTCCTTGAGTTGAGCTCAGAACGTATCCCTTGAGTTGAGCTCGGGATAGGGGTTAAGCATGTGGCATTCCTCGAGTTGAGCTTGAAATGGCATCCCTCGAGTTGAGCTCGGGATGGTGGATGAACACGAGGAACCCTTGAGTTGAGCTCGGGTTGGCGAGTGTTGCCGGTGTGAGTGTGCTGGTTGTGGCCAGTACGGATGGGTCCAGATAGATTGCCCACCTCAGTAGTTGACTGACGAGTTTGGTAGTCTTGGGATGTTACGAATTATGTTCGTATACGGGAACTCCACCTGGCGTTACGGTGTATGATCCATAGCATGGTTACCCGCACGTGCTCTATCGGTTGTGGCTGATAGGTATGGCAGCAAGACACCTTGAGGTACCCACTAGAAGATGTAGAACACGAATAACATGGTGGTGGCCATGTGATGTGATATCAAAGGATGGAATTCCTTTGGTGTGATTTTGTGATTGGTATATTTGTGTCATATATATATATATATATATATATATATGTTTATTTTGTTAGCTCACCCTATCTGCTTGTGTTTGGCGATGATCGTGTACGCGGTACACGGGAGCAGATGATGTTGCAGGTGGATCTGGTGAGGCTTAGCAGCGGAGTGGGGAAAACTCATGGGAATAGTTTTATAGAGTTTTATCATTTATGGTTTTGGATTAAAGATGTCATCTATTATGAGACTGTTTTGGTATTTCATTGAATTTTGAGAAGATTTGAACTCAGAGTTATCTTTATTATGAAATAAATTATTTGAAATTTCCTGCGTTTTTGGGAAATGGATTTATAATTAATGCGTTTTTATTTTCTTGTTTTATTTTTTTGTTTAAACCCGTAATATCCTAACGGGATGTTACAGCTGAGCCATGTTGAATATATAAATTTATATATGTTAGCTTGAATGTATGATGTTATAAGTGTGTGAAAAAAGTCACTAATGATGATATCACAATGATCGAGTGTTGCATGATCATGATGGGTTTTGGGCAAGTATCAGAACATGATGATTTTGGTTTCACTTAAGTGTTGGCATGAGAGTACATGGTTGTGCATACTGTGAATTTATATTATTGAACTATATAATATGTTGGAGTGTAATCTTGAGTTAAGTTGCTAAATATAGACCTGTAAAATAGTAAACTAGACTTATGCGTGGACTGTTTGAGGATATAAAAATGGTTTGGGGTGCTAAACTAGTAGCTAGCACGTTACTGATATAGCGTCTAGCAGCACGGGGAAGGCCATTAGGCGATAGAAGTACCAGGGATGTCCTTGGAGCGAGTGGCACCTAGCGGTAAGGTGCGAACCGCCAAGCGATAGCCTTTAAACAGTGGCTTTGGAATCTGTCTAGCGCTTGGCAACGAGAGAGTTCCACCAGGTGATCTACGCTGGAATGTCACCTGGTGGCGTTTAGGCAGCGCCAAGTGATAAAGTAGATAGCAATGTATTCTGTTGGCTCTTGTTTTGCATGTTTGTGATGTTAAGCTTGGACCATGAGATGCTTGACTGTGTCATGAGCGGGTAGGTTCATATTATGATGTTCTCGTGTGAGGATATGAGCGGGGAGGTTCATATGTTCTGTGCTCACACTTGAAGGTTGTTACGAGTGGGGAGGTTCGTAGCTTTTGGATCATGTGTGTTGGACTACGGACGGGGAGGTCCATAGAGTTGGACTATGAGCGGGGAGGTTCATAGAAGCAGGACCACGAGCAGGCAGATTCATGTAAGAATGTTTATCCTGGGTCCATGGTCAAGTATTTGTATGGTATGCTTGGAATAATGGTTTCATGTGCAAAAGGAGATTTAGAGTTTTACACGTTGTGTGGCTTGTTTCTTTGGATGTGTGTGGTCTATAAGGCTTTGGGTGATACCTTGAGGATGGACTTTGCTGGAACATTCCTTGAGTTGTGGCTCGGGATGGAGGGTAAACATGTGGCATTCCTTGAGTTGTGGCTCAGAATGACATCTCTTGAGTTGTGGCTCGGAATGGCATTCCTTGAGTTGTGGCTCGGGATGGAGCATGAACATTAGACATTCCTTGAGTTACTGGTGTAAGTGTGCGAGTTGTGGCTCATATAGAGGGTATCCACTCGATTGAGCAATCGTAGGTTGTGGCCGGTGATGTGTTAATCTTGTGTCGAGAGTACGAGTTGTGGTTCATATTGGGAACTCCACCTAGCGTTGCGGAGTGTTGTCCATACCATGATTTCCTCACGGGTTCTACAAGTTGGGGTTTGTTGGTGGAGGCAGCAAAGAATATCTTAAGGTTATCATTTCAAAGACGTAGAACGTGGATAAACATGGTGGTGACCAAGGTTTATGGAATCAGAGGATAGTGTTCTCTGATGAGTGTGTGTGTGTGTACATTGATTTGTAATTTTCTATACACACACACACATAACACACACACACACACACACACACACACACACACACACACACACACACACACACACACACACATATATATATATATATATATATATATATATATATATATATAGGTGGTGTTGTGAGGCATAAAGTTGGAGAAGGGCTATATTGGGAAAGCTTTTATTTGGGGATTTTCTTTTATGTTTTTTGTAAACAATATTTCAATTGGTTTATGAGTTTAAATATACGAGTTTAATAAATGTTTAATGTTTTCCCACGTTTTGGGAAAGGTAGTTGAAATTAATGCAATCTTATTATTTATTCTATATTATTTCATTAAAATTAGTAATATCCGATCGAAATGTTACAATGTTAGTCCAAAAATAAGCTTAAGGGAAACACAAGTAAAGAGTCGAAAAGGATAACTGTGACATATGAAAAAAAGGAAAAGGTATTTAACCTTGCTTTGATACCTTGCGATAAACCAAAAGAGAAAAAAGAAATAAGCCCTAACCTCCAACCATTGTCATTGTTACGAGAAGCTTTATGTGTTTTTTACTTTTAAACCCTTACACCCTTGACCTCTGATGGTGTAATATAATGTTGAAGAGAACATATTTGATGACTCTAACACTTTCAAATTTATAGAAATTTACCTTCCGTTGAGTAATTACTATAAGAAATTATTTCAAATTTTGTGGGATTACGGTATGATATAAAATTTAGAGAAAATTTTAAAAATTGATTGGTAAAAAGTAATTAATGCAATATGAATATCTTTTATCATCTACATGTTAAAAAATTGTCAAAATAAATTATTGATCTTAAAATTTTAATATATGACTCCGGACTAATTCACATGTCTGCAGGAGCATATATAATTTAAAAAATAAAAAATAAAGTCTCTTTAAACTATTATATAGATAAACTTTATATAGTTTAATGTTATGCTAGTGTGAGGTTAAATAAGTAGACGCTCTACGTGTTCTAGTAGTAGGAATAACCTAGGGTTTTTTTATAAATTTGGTGCAATTCACTCTTGGAATTCCAAAAATGGGGCAAATTTTTAAAAAATTCACAAAGAGGGAACGTGGCAAAATGGTACGACTTCATTGCGAAGAAGTCTTGCGAAAATGAGAAGACTTCTATTAAAATGAGCTGAAGTCGTGCCAACATGGTAAAGCTTTGCTATAAAAAATGAAGTCTTTCATATTGATACGACTTTAATGAAATAAATACCTCCTTAAGTAAAGTCATGCCAACATGGCATGACTTCAATTTTAAAATTTTATGAAGTCATCTGAACATGGCATGACTTTAGTGTCAGAAAATTAGAAAATTCTAAAAATGAAATATTTTTATTTAGTTAAATAATAAAAATAAAATAATAAAGCATATTCACTAAATCTAAAATATAATTATTGAAATTTTTTATTAAGATTTGTTTTTCACAAAATGGCGTAAAAGTTATCTATGAGACCCCATGCCACAAGGAGGTCTTTTTTTTTGTCATCTAGGTGTAATCTGAAGGGCTTGAGGTTGATGGTCATCATCATTATATTCATGTTATTGCGTTTGGTTGACATCTTCCGACATTTGTGGCTGAGATAGGCCAATAAAATCGCTAAAAGGATGTGGGATATGCGAATGAAGGTGTTGATGATGAAGTTCCAAAGAAATTTTGTATAGGACCAAAAAAAGTATCTAGTTGTTGAGGAAAGACGTATGTTTATGGAACTTGCTGGAATGGAGTTTATGAAGACATTGGTTGTGATGCGTCCATATATGGTGGAAAATCTTTTTATTATTAAAGAAATCTTTTTTTTTCTTTCATCTACATTTTTACTTTATTCTTCAATTAATTACTCAACTAAATTTTTTAATAGTAACAATTCAAAATGTGAAAAAAAAAATTAGTGGAGTTGAAGTTGTGCCATCTTGAGACGACTTCTTTATAAAAGGTATAAATATACATTTGGTACCCAAACTTTTTCGGAAAGTTCAATGTGGTACCCGAACTTTAGGAATGTTCAATTTGGTACCCCAATTTTCTAAAGAGGTTCAATTTGGTCCTCTCCGTTAAGTTGGAGTTAACACCGTGTCCGTACAGGACACGTGTCAAGCCATGAAATTTTTATTTTTTTTCAAAAAATTAATTTTTTTTTCAAAAAATTTAAAAAACTGCCACGTGTCAGTTTATCATCGTGCCAGTGGCAGCTTACAAGCATGACACGTGGCAGTGTAATAGTTGTTTTCAATTTAGTACCCTAATTTAAATTTTTGGTTCAATTTAGTACCCCAATTTTTTAAAATCATTCAATTTCGTCATCTTCCATTTGAGACCAAATTAGTAAATAAGCTTAATTACAACCTATATATACATGTTACAATAACTTTTTATATTATATATACATCAAATCATTTCACCTAAATACTTAAATTATTTTATTTTTTTCATTTTAACCTTTGTAATTCTTTATACATGAAATTTTTTACACTTGTAAAAAATAAAATAATTTGAATATTTAGGTGTAGTGATTTGATGTATAAATTCAAAACAATTATTTTAACATGTTTATATAAATTATAATTAAGCTTATTTACTAATTTGATCTCAAATAGAAAAGGACGAAATTGGATCATTTTAAAAAATTTGGGTACTAAATTGAACCAAAAATTTAAATTGGGGTACTAAATTGAAAACAACTATTACACTGCCACGTGTCATGCTTGTAAGTTGCCACGTGGCACAATGATAAACTGACACGTGGCAGTTTTTTAAATTTTTTGAAAAAAAAAATTAATTTTTTGAAAAAAAAAATTAATTTTTTGAAAAAAAAAAAAAAAAATTCATGTCTTGACACGTGTCCTGTACGGACACGGTGTTAACTTCAACTTAACGGAGAGGACCAAATTGAACCTCTTTAGAAAATTGGGGTACCAAATTGAACATTCCTAAAGTTCGGGTACCACATTGAACTTTCCGAAAAAGTTTGGATACCAAATGTGTATTTATACCTTTATAAAATTTTAAAATTGAAGTTGTGCCGTGTTGGCACGAATTTACTTAAGCAAGTATTAATTTAATTGAAATCTTATCAATATGGAGAGACTTTATTTTTATAGCAAAATTTTGTCCTGTTGGCACGACTTTAGTTCAATCTAATAGTAATCTTCTCATTTTGGCATGACTTCTTGAATATGAAGTCGTTCCATTTCATCACGGCTTTTTCTTCGTGGAAATTTTTTAAAATTCTGCACCATTTTTAGAATTCCAAGTGTGAATTACACCAAATTTGTAAAAAAGCGAATAACCTATAGCTCATCCAAGAAAATAATATAAAATGAGTTGTTGATAATTTCAATATATCATCAAGTTTTTATACAAATCAATTAAACTTAAATGATATTATTTAATAAAGTAAAATAGATTTTCCATATTAATAGCACAAATTACATTGGTTCTGATAGTACAATATTATTAACCGGACACACACACACACACTATATATATATATATATATATATATATATATATATATATATATATTATAAACAATATATAGTATATGAAATATTTATTTACAAAATCTATCGCACTATTTTTTATTGCAATTTTACGAAATCAATGTAATATGGACTCAAGCATGTAAAATCTAAGAACGACAATATTTTTTTTTTTCTAATTCAAAAATCAGAAACAAAAAACACATTTTTACTTTTTTCTTTTCTTTTAGTCTATCTTATGTTTGAGAAACCCAGCCTAAAGTTTGAATTGTTGTGAGTTTGTAGTGATATGTTTTTAGTGTAGATAAAGGTCGTAAAATTTGAGTAAATATTAGGGAAATTTGTTATTTGAGGTGGAGAAACACTACCCAGTTGCATGCATATCTATAACGGATGTTTCTGCACTACATTACAAACCATTAATTTGATTCAACACTAAAATCTGAGTAAGTGGTGAAAAGAGAAAGAACACTTGCATTTTCTTATATCCACCAGTTTCTATATACCAGCTCTACATTAATCTACATCACCATCAAAGAAATCAACCATGCATGTGATCCGAGGCTTGTCCTTGTTCGCACGTTCAACCATGCACAATCATTAAAATAAAATAAAATAAAAACAATAAAAGATAAGCAATAATCAAACATAAAATAACGATAAAGATTTAAGTATAAAAAATAAGAAAGTTGAGTGGCTTATAAAAAAACACACAAACATTATACTTTGTAAAGTTTTAAGTTGAAAATGTTATTAAATATTTTATGAGTTTACTTTCAGTTATTAGCAGAGAATTTTTCGAATCTTTTCCCCGTAAAATACTTCAAATGAGACTAGGTTAGGTTATGATTAAAAGCTAGCAATTAGTAGAATTAATAAGTGGTGAATTTCCCCGAATTACTTCGAATAAAATATCCTAACATCTAAGTTATAATATTGTATTTTTCTTAATAATATTTTTGGTTCCTATATTTGTAGCAATGATTCAGTGTTTTTCTTTTATTTGTTTTTGATTCAACGTAAAGAAAATGATTCCTTCCGTTAGATTAGTGGCACTTCTTCCATTTTGCTTCTATGATTGGACAATAAACGTATAAAAAAGTGGATGATTGTATTAGTAGATGTTATATCATCTAAACAACGTTAACATTGCTCTAACGTTAGAAACAATATTAAATCTTTTTAAAAATATAAGAATCACATTAAGTAAAAAATAAATAGAGGAAAAACATAAACTTATTTCTATAAATATAAGGATAAAATATTCTATGAAGCCTTTATTATTTTATTATAACCCTAATTGAGTTGATCTTCTAAGTTTTTTTTCTTTTTCTTTATACCTTTCCTAAGTGTGTTATCGATTCCAAAATATCGTAGGATGAAACTCTATAAAGAACTCAACCACCAAAATGATCAAAATATAACCAAGTTTTCGAATTTGTAATTCTCAACCACAAATCCAGTCGTACGTAATACTAACAACTCACAACTAATATTTGTTGATAAAAAAAAACATAATATTGAATTCACATTGCAAAATGTAGAAGCATTAACTTCATTTGTTCTCAAGTTTTAGTGGTTTCGAATAACTTTTTCTATAGTTGTAATAGATAAGGCTGACAGGTATAAAGAAACAACTAAAGATATAAAATAGGATGTTTTTTTTTTAAGGAAAGATAAAAATAGGATGAGATAATAGTTAAGTTGATTTTATGAGATTGAAAACTAAGTTGCATTGGATAATCCTATATTCTACATATTCCAATAACACACACACACACACACCACTCAGTGGTATCAAGATCTGCAATCTTGAATTTGTGGTGCAAATTTTAAACCATATTATTTAAAGGAAATTGTTATGCAATGACATTTTATTTGAGTTGCTAGAGAAAATGACGTGCAGAAAGTATCATCAGCTATATAATGCAGAACCACACAGTGATGCCACTTTGATATGCAACACTAAGCATAAAAAAATAAAAAGGTAAATTTAATAAAGCCAAGACAGGAACGACAACAGCCAAAGGTGGAAATTAAACCCCAAGAAAATTAACTTTACACTTTTTGGGCGACTTTATTTAACCATTTCTAAAATACAAAATTAAAAATTGACTTCTTTATCAATTAAGATTGACTTATATATAAAGTAACCTGGAAAAGTTATTGTATATAATTTCTCTACATTCTTTATTTTAAATGTGTTTAAGATAATCTTAATTAAAAAAAAATTCTTATTTTTATAAAGAATTTTTTCTAATAATTATAGAAAGAATAAAAAAAAAACAAAAACAACAACCAAGGTTAGAAAATTAATGGGCAATTGTGATCACTCATCCGAAGAATAGACACGAGAGAAAAAAAGACATAAAGTCTCCATTATTAAAAACAATGTTGCATGTACAATAATTTATATGAAATATTGTAAATAATGTAAAATAAAAATATAAAATTCTTTAAAATTTGTAATTTGTAGAAAGATGACAAACATAGACGCTTTTGGGAGGGATTAAAAGAGCAGTTCCTACGAAAATATGTGTTAACAATGAAATAGGAAGAGCGTGCTTTATGACTCACTGTCCTGTACATTCTTATCCATTGTGTCTCTTTAAGAAACTTTATCCTGTACAAACTCTTGACATAAAGACTTATTTGGTACGGATAATAAGATAATTAGCACCATAATTTAATCACTGTTATATTACTTTCTATGACATCATATGAACATTCGATTGTGTAGTAGTAATAATAATAATAATAATAATAATAATAATAATAATAATAATAATAATAATAATAATAATAATAATAATAATAATAATAATAATAATAATAATAATAATACGAAGGTGAGAAATTTAAGTGTCGTATTGTGTGTCTGAATGGAGAAAAGATTAAACCATATCTAAAGAGAAAAATTGAAATGTATTATCTCAAGGTTTTAGTTTGGAGCTCTTCGAGACTTCTGAGATTTAAATCTCTTCAATGTACCAACTCTTTCGAATATGTCCACTTGACTTATCGAACCTTTGTCACCGTCTTTGGAGATAAAAATAAGGATAATGGATTTAAAGAAGTTGAAAAGGAGTGCTTGTTGTGTTAATATTGGAGTGTTGGTGACGTTGGTTTTAGACACAGAGAAGTTGGATCGTGGACCCAAGATGCACTTATTACATGTGTTGAGTGTAAATGTTTGAGAACATGAAGACGTTGTTGCAATATGTGAGGTACGTTCAAGAGATCAAGATTGATCTTTTGTCAATTAGTATGTTTTCTAGGAGATGATAAGGTTAAATTAGTTGAAGTTTTTTTATCATTGTGTGTACTTGAAAAGTCTCATAGATTGAAGTTTGAGGCTAGTAATGATATTCTATTATACTTAGAGATGGCAAAGTGGGGTTTGCCCTGTATTATGGCATGCAAAGTGAGGATCGAGTAAGCCTCCGTTTAAAATGAGGTTTATTTTTCTGGTTCGTCCCATTTCGTGGTTTGATCCGCATTTGTAATGAGTAAAATAAAAACTTTGTGATGAGCAAAATAAAATTTTTTTTTATCTTTCCATAATAATTGATATTCATTTTTTATCGAAATAATTTCAATTAATCTAACTAATCAAAGTCAAGAAACAATAGCAACAAAGATTATAACTAAAGTACAATAACAATATATCACCTTACAAGACATATATATTTGTTAACCTAAAAATACATAAAATGATATTCCATATTCGAGAACTAAAATCATTATCTTATATGTACAATGATTACACAGAATAATAATAATAAATAGAGGTGTCAATTTGACCCAGCAAAGAAGCCCATGGGGCCAAAAACCCTACAAAAGTCCTGTGGGTCAGGGCCAACCCATGGGCTTTCATCTTCCACATGAAAAATATATTATTTTTTAAAATATATTATTATTTGTAGGACAGGCCCAACGAACCGGACAAGCACGACGACCCGAATAGGTCGAACGACCCGGACCTGCCCGATGACCTCGACAAGAACGACGACTCGAATGGGCCCGATGATCCAAACAGGCCCAACGACCCGGACGGGTCGGACAACCCGGACGACCCAGACGAGCTTGATAACCAGGATAAACCCAACAACACGGACGGGCTTGACGACAAGGATGGGCTCGACGACCTGGACGAACTCGATGATCTAGACAGGCCAGACGACCTGGACTGGCCCGACAACCCGGACAAGATTTATGACCCAAATGGGCCCGATGACCCAGACGTGGGGCTTGTTCGGGTCGTGGGGCCTGTCTAGATCATCGGGCCCATCCGAGTCGTTAGGCCTGGTTGGATCGTTGGGCCCGTTTGGGTCATCGGGCCCGTTTGGGTCATCGGGCCCGTATGGGTCGTAGGGTCCGTACGGGTCATCGGGCCCGTTAGAGTGTTGATTAGGCCAATTTTGAACACAACACCCTATGCACTTTTCAAAGGGAGGAAGCCTGTTTTAAGTCAGCTAAAAGTATTTGGAAGTGTTTCATTTTAAATAAAGGCAAAGAAAGTCTTGGCAAATTTGATGCAAAAGTGGATGAAGGTGTTTTTCTAGGCTATGCTACACAAAGTCATGCATATAGAGTCTATAATAAGAGATTGATGACTTTTAAAGAGTCTATGCATGTTGTATTTGATGAAACTAACCCAAAATTGCAAGATCATGTGCCTAAGATTGAAGATGAAGAAGAAACAACATTGGAAAAGAAATCTGCTGCAGAATTGGAATCAGTTCTAGGAAATCAGTCAGCTGAAAAGGAAATTCAGTCGACTGAAAAAGTTGTAGACAATAACTTACCTAAGGAGTGGATTGAACCCAGAGGATTATCAAAGGACAACATAATTGGTGACATAGAACAAGGAGTATCCACTAGACGCAAGCTTGCATTCTTTCAACATGTTGCATTTGTTTTTCAAATTGAACCTAAGAATGTGCATGATGCATTGTGTGATAGTAATTGGGTTGTTGCTATGCAAGATGAACTTAATCAATTCACTAGGAATGATGTATGGTTTCTTGTTCCTAAAACTGATGCAATGAATATGATTGGTACAAATAGGTGTTTAGGAATAAAATGGATGAAAATGGTAATATAGTTAGAAATAAGGTTAGGCTAGTTGCTAAAGGTTATAATCAAGAGGAAGACATTGATTTTGATAAAACATATGCACATGTGGCTAGGCTAGAGGCTGTAAGGTTATTGTTAGCATATACATGCATGTGTAATTTCAAGCTTTCTCAAATGGATGTGAAAAATGCATTCTTGAATGGTTTCTTAAATGAAGAAGTGTATGTATCACAACCTCCTGGTTTTGAAGATCACCTCTATCCTAATCATGTTTTCAAATTGAAAAAGGTTTTATATGATTGAAGCAAGCACCACGACAGTGGTATGAGAGGTTAAGAAACATTTTTCATTAGAGGTGTTGTTGATAAAACATTTTTCATTAGAAAGCATGCACGTGATGTAATACTTGTTCAAGTATATGTAAATGATATAATCTTTGGATCAAATAATAACTCCATGTGTGAAGAGTTTGTTGCAGCTATGCAGGGAGAATTTGAGATGTGTATGATGGGTGAGCTAACCTACTTCCTAAGGCTGCAAGTGAAGCAACTCAAGCATGGAACATTTTTAAGCCAGTCAAAATATTGTTTTGATCTACTGAAAAAGTTAAAAATAGAGGATTGCAAAGAGGCTACCACTCTAATCGCTACAACCTGCCTTATGGATGCAGATGAGGCTGGAAACCAAGTTGATTCAACCAAATATAGAGGGTTAATTGGTTTCTTGCTATATCTAATTGCTAATAGACCGGATATACAGTTTGATGTTTGCTTTGTGTGCAAGGTTTCAATCCAATCTAAAGAAATCGCACTTCAAAGCTGCAAAACGGATTCTCAAGTATCTGAAAGGTACAACTAATGTTGGATTATGGTATCCTAATGAATCTAACATTGTTCTTAGTGGTTTTTCAGATTCTGACTATGCAGGGTGCAAATTGGATAGGAAAAGCACACGTGGTACATGCCATCTACTTGGATCAAGCATAATCTCGTGGAATAGCAAAAAGCAATCATGTGTAGCACTCTCTATAGCTGAGGTTGAGTACATAGCAGTTGGACATGCATGTGCTCAAAGCATATGGTTGAAGCATCAACTTATGGATTATGGTGTAAAGCTAGAGAAGGTACCTCTTTATTGTGATAATACAACAACAATCAACCTAACCAAGAATCCAATCCATCATTCTAAAACTAAACACATTGAAATCAAGCATCATTTCATAAGAGATCATATTCAAAAAGGTGATATTGAAATCATGTTTGTGAAAACTGAAAATCAATTGGCGAATTTATTCACTAAACCACTTGCACGTGATAGATTCAATAAGCTTAGAACTGAATTAGGTATTCTTGACATGAAGAATGTATGTTGATATCTGTTTGGCTTGTTAATCTTATTAGATCATGTGTGTGCTGCATTTAAAGTGGTGAAATATGCATAATTTGAAAACTGCTAGTATTTCAGTCAGCTAAATTTATAATTTCAACACATAGATTTCATTTAAAATGTCAAAATCTGCATAATCTGTTTTCTGGAACTGTTTCAATCTGCTAAATCTCACAAAATAGCACATACATTTGATTCAAATTGATCTGGTGTGAATTTTGTGAAATCTGAAATTTTTAGTCAGCTAAAACTGTAAATTTAACATATAGATTTCACTTAAAATTGCCACTGCACCAAAATTCAGTTTTCTGGTACAGTTTTAGTCGACTAACTCTGTATTTTTAGGTGTTAAAATCACTTATGCTGATGTGGAATTGCTTGAATTGATTTTAATTGATTGACCCAGTCAAAGTATGCACACATGACTGTTTTTGGACTGTAGCAGCAACATATAATAGCTATTAGATTAGCAAAAACCAACTTTTCATATTGCGTTGACCATAAAGTGCTTTAATTACATGATTTCCAATGTGCATGCATTAGATGTGAATTGTTTGTGAGTGGATTGTTCATAAAACGCATGGGAAACACATCATTGCATCTCTGATTCAGATTCCCTCACATTTAATTGTTGTGATTTCCTGTACTACATTGAAAAACAGAATATTTGTACAATTTAATTAACTGTTTTTGAAAATCAACATGTTGCTTCTATAAATACTTGTATAAGCATCATGCATTGGCATTCTCATTTGCTAGTAAGAGCCAAACCTACTTTTCACCATGCCTAGAAGATCACGAGTTGCCCCCTCAGATGATGAAAGTTCAACTCCACCTACTCCATCCTCTTCAAATGCTATGAATCAAGGAAGGCTTGAGATATGGTTTGAAGGCAATGACGACAGAATGCAAACCTTTTTTATTGAGATCAATAGGAAGCAAATCATTCTTCCTAAGGTGATTCGTATGTCATGGCTAAAGGCAGAAAACTTTGGCAACCTTGAGCAACATCTCAAAGCTAAAAAATTGAAGACTTTCCTTGAGCTTTCAGGTAAGGTGTATCTGGATTTGGTGAAGGTGTTCTATGCCAACCTCAAGTTCAGCAATGGCATTCTCAAATCAAGTGTCAAAGGAGTGGAGATGGAAATCACTAGGCAAACATGGAAGGATGTGGCTGGCCTAAGGCAAAGAGGTGTGCAAGTCTACAAAGATGAAACTAGTGTAGTGGATGAATTCAACAAGGTGGAATACCTCAACCAATGTGTGAGAAATCAAGGTGAGCAAGCTAGAAATTTCCATGTGGGAAGGCTTCGTGTGGAGGAAAGGTTACTAACCATGGTGGTGACCAAGATCATCATGCCTAGGGGGAGCAATCATGCTACCTTGAATGAAGGTGATCTTGTGGTAATGTATTGTATCCAAAATGGTGTGATGGTGGATTGGACATACACAATTTGTGATCACATGATGAAGGCAAAGAGGCTCACGAATTTCAAGCTTCCATATGTGGTGTTCATCTCCAAGTTCATTGAGCATTTTGGTGTAGATGTGAAAGGAGAGCTTGAGGAGTAAAGTGGACTTCTAAATCATGTTTCTACACTGAATATCACTACAAAAAAATGTTTCTTACCAAATTTAGTGAGCAAAAGTTGTTAGTCACTATAATAACCAATTTTGATACCAATTCACAAAGTAAAAAATTATTGGTTACTAAAATAGTCACTATTATGAATAAAAAGTTATAATTGGTCACTAAATTGGCTTTTAAAATTAGCTACCATGGTTTTGACTACCAAAGGAAATTGGTCAATAAAAATTAGCTACCTAGGTTTTAGCTACCAAAATGACTTAATTTCTAAATTGATCTTTAATTAATTACTAACCAATTTATTGACTAATTATAATTTTTTATTTATAATAGTGACTATTTTAGAAACCAATATTTTTTTTATTTTTTAAATTGATATCTAAATTGGTCACTATATTTACAACTTTTGGTCACTAAACTTGGTTACTAATAAAACATTTTCTTATAGTGTATGCATAAGATGAGATTCACCAAGATAGGCAACACTTGGCTAGTTGAAGGAGATCAAGGTGTTAATATTGAAGTTGGAGCAAATGATCATGAAGCAGGAACAAGTGGAGGAAACCAAGAGGAAGATGAACCTCAACCAATGGCAATTGAGTTGTATAACCCTCCTAAGAATACTGAACCTGCATACTCCAAATTTGAGAGAATGGTTCTCAATCAACTTCAAGACTTCAATATGGCTCAAAATGCACATCATGCATATTGCACAACAAGGTTTCAAGACTTGGATGACCAACTCCATAACGTTCATGACCTCTTATTCAATGTCTACAACAAAGACAACCCTAGGAATGAGTGAAGGGGATGGCTCATAGGTCATGCATTGCATTTTCGTGCTGCATTTTGTATGTCTGTTGTCTGTTCCAGTATTTTAATTGGCTATTTTTTCATTTCAGTCCACTGATTATATCAGTTTTTAGCTTCATGATGTATCTGTCATTTCTGTTTCTAGTTTGGTGTGTTTGTATCCGTACCAAGTGCCCTGGTATACCCCTCACTGGTGCAGGGAAGGCAAACGACAGCGGTTATTTTGCACTTTTGGCTTCGGGTTCGCACCCGAGACATATACTGTCGAGGTCAAAAGACTCTCGTTTATGTCTCGGTTATTAACCCGAGGCAGAAAAAGTAGTTACTACCTAATTGTGTATCAGAAATAAAAAAAAATATTGTCGACGGTGTCGGAACAACCTCCTCGATGGTGAAATGGCGGTGCAGGCGGAATGAAGGGTTGCGTGCAATAGAACCTTCGTGATGGTTGCTTGGAGAAGACGAAGAAGGAGCGACGCTGGAACAATCTCGTCGACGGTGAAGTGGCAACGTAGCGGTGCAGGCGGAACGACACAACAACGATGTTGGTGAAACGGTGCAGCAGTGGCGCTAGTGGAACAGCGCAACAACAGTGTTGGTGGAATGACGCAGCAGCGGCATCGTGGAGTTGCTCGAAAATGAAGAAGATGCAGCGGCGGCCATAAAACCACCTCCTCCACGGTGCAGTAGTGGTGAAGCTGGAACGAAGGCTGGGGTGTAGTGGAAGAAGAAGAAAAGATTTGGATGCTGTGTGGGGATGCTCGGAGAAGAAGAAAATTGAGATGGTTGGCGCGGTTGCAAAAGGATTTAGGGTTTTTTAACCCTACGAAGCCATACTACCTCGGTTAATTTGAAACCGAGGCATATTGTCTTACTATATGCCTCGGTTGGCAATAAACCCGAAGCAAAAAGGTCCTTACTACCTCGGTTATAAAAGAACCAAGGCATATTCTAAATACAACCAAGTAACTACATCGGGTCAAAAAAACCTGAAGCAAAAAAGCTATTAGGCCTCGGTTCTATGGTAACCGAGGCATAACAGCAGTTAAAAAATTTCAAATTTTGTGGATAGCGCGAATTTGTAAAATTTTTTAAGTTATATGCCTCGGTTAGTATAACAACCGAGGCATAAAAGGTGCCTTTAATTACAAAAATGCCACCGCATGTTTATATGCAGCGGGTGCGCAGGAACCGAGGCATATACTGCGATGTAAAAACTCTAAAATGCACTAGTGCCTATGTTACTGCTTTAATGAAAATTTTCATCTTTCCAAATTGATTTATGCATTTACTCATTTGATGAATCCAAAGGGGAAGAAAAATGAGTTAAAATGAGTAAAAGTGTGTTAGATTTGGAAAACCTGAAATAAATCTACTGGAATCATATAATACTGCAAACTTAATCTAAAATCTGAAGTTAAATCATATTATTAGTGATAGGGGGAGCATATGCATATGTGATATGTATGTATGCTTGTGTGCTTTTGCTTGGTTGTATATTTGGAATACTTGTATCTTGTATGCAAAAGCTTTTTCAAGTTTCTCTATGGATCTTAGCTCATCAATTCAACTCGAGGGTGTTGGCTTCATCAATTCAGGGGGAGATTGTTGGCACAAGCAAGCTTGAAGCAAAGAATTGATAAAGCCATGTGCATGAAGATATTAAGTATTTGATGAAGATTGATGAAGATCCTCTTGAAGATTAAGTTTTAGTGTGTTAAATCTGTATATAACATGTTAAATGTAATGTGTTAATGTTATACATTGTTGATAGGCTATATGACATAGGTTAGATGTCTTGTGTGCCTTAGTGTGTCTCTTTTAATCTGTTAAAATGGGTTTTAATAGGTTAAAAGGCTTGTTGTATATAGTTTCTGGTATGAATGCATTTAATCAGTTGAATTATTTTTCAATCGACTGATTTCACTTAAGTCAGGTGAAATCAGCTGACTGTATGGAAAATTCAATCGACTGTTTTCACTTAAACCAGACTATATAAGCTGCGAGCAGAGGTGCGAATATGAGTTTTTCTGAACGAAACCTTGTCATTCATCTTTGGGAAGCGTTCTCTCTCTACAATACACAGCTGGAACTCGTGTTTTGAAGATCTTGGTTGATCTTGGAGTCATTTTGGCTTGTGAGTAGCTTTAAGAACACATGTATGGTTGGCTAGGGACAACCACCATCAAGTTTGGATGTTCTTGTGCCTCTGGATGGTTTGCCTGATGTGATTTCAGGTCTGCAAGTGTGATTCTTGTAGTTTGTGTGTCTAGATTTTTGTGTGACTTGTTATAAATACTTATTGGAACAAGTCTTGTATGTAAAAGATTGTTGTTTGAGTTGAATTCGCAAATTCTGCATTCTGCATAATTCTCCAGTATTTTAGCAGACTGATTTGTCTTTTTAATCAACTATTTCATAGCATCAAGAACAATTTAGTCTGTTGTTCTATATTTTAATCGACTAAAAGTGTACTGGTCTGCTGCATTTACATCCAAACTTTCAGTCCATTAGATTCAATTGAAAAGAAGTTTAAGCTTTCGAAAAAGTTTTATAAAGCCAATTAAACCCCCTCCCACTTCTTGACTAAACTCACCATTTCAAAATTAACACATCCCGTCCCACCTTTAGCCTGTGTAAGTTGCAGACTTGTGTGGGTCAACGAGTTCATTATCCAAGGCCGCCCCACGTTTTTCTAGAGGCAAGCCCACCTAGCTGGTCCCAAATTGTCATTCCTAATTATACTATTTAAGTATGGTCATGCACATTGTGGTGCTCAACACTAACTCAAACTTACGGCAGAGGGTTTTATTTCCTCACTGTCATAGACGGTTACCCACGGACAGTGTGGATTTATATCTTCAAAAGATTAAGACTTTCAGAGATTTAAAGAGTGGCACCCCAGATTGGTAATCAGCAAAGGACTAAACTAAAAGTGCTCATAACTAACAATGGATTGTAGTTTGAAAAAAATAAAATGAAAAGGAGGCATAAGATAGTCCCCAACTACACTTCAACAAAATGGTCTTGCTAAAGAATGAATAAAGCCATCTTGGAGCGAGTAAGGTGTATGTTACTGGAAGATGGTTTGTCTAAGTCCTTCTAGGGGAAGTTGCAAAAACTGTGGTTTATGAAATAAATAGGAGTCCATTATCTAATTCAAATCTCAAGATTAACACGGAGATATTAAGTGGAAAGGTAACATATTATGATAATTTAAGGGTGTTTGGTGCCTTGGCATTTGCACATGTCAAAAAGGATAAACTAGAAGCATGAACAAAGATACACTAAAGAAGTGAAAGGGTACAATTTGTGTAGGTTAGAACATAGGGAAGAAGAGTTCAAAGAAAAACTAAACTCAAGAAAAGATCTTGGGATGTTCAAACATTTAAACATTTAGATGTTAGACTAAACCTCGTGAAACACATTTTTGAGTCTGGAAAGGTTAGGATTGTAAAGATAACATAAAAACATAATCATGCAAATGTGTTTGCAAAGTTTTTGTTGTAGCATTTTTTTATTTTAATATAAATGAATGTAATATTATAGAAGCTCTTCTATAATTTGGAGTTATAAGGTGAAAAATTGTAATTTATTGAGTCTAAAATCATGAGCATTTCTAGCGTTTACCACCTATATGCAATGGACTAATTAATCCATTGTTTAGGGTAATGTTACCCAAAGAGTTCAGCTTAAACATTGTCTTGCATTGCGTTGTGTCATTCCAAATTTTGTTTTGCTATTCTAGGTCACTACTCTTCTTATCATACGTTATTTTTGGGTTAAAATTTATTAAAAGTTATAAAATTAGTAGACATTTATAAAATAAATTGTGAACCCACCAAATTAGACTATTTTTTATAAGTTTGTTAAAACTTGCTTTAGTTGGTTTTTATAATTAGAGCTATTAAAGGATTAAACTGATTTTCTATAATTTGAGCAAACGATCCACTTGAAATAATTGTATTAAGTCAATCTTAACCATTTCCTAAACCGATTACAATTTGTTTGGGCTAGCACGACCTTATATGGAACCAACAAACCATTTTAGTTTACTTTAAAAGTTAAAAATAGAGAACAAGTAATTAAAATTTAGATCACGTAGTTAAATTGAAATTGAAATTTTATATATAAATAAATGTTAATTACAATATGTAAGGCCTACTAATTTTCTTTATTTCTTTTTTGCCCTAATTTAAAGGGGCTACCCCAAATCGGTTAGGCCTAGGGCTGGCCCATAACTTTGTTTTGAGCAAGAGAATGTCTCGCTCAGGCGAGGGGAGTCTCGCCTAAGCGAGAATGCGTGTAAGGTCATTGTTCCTGTAAGTCGAGCTCTCACCTAGGCGAAAGGAGCTCGCCTGAGCGAGAGTCCCTCTCGCCTGAGCGAGACCTTTCTGCCTGAGCGAGAAGTTGGGTGAGAATGTGGCTTGCTTTGATGTTTCTATGTTCTCAAATGTTGACTCTATGTTTGTATTGATATTGCTTTCAAAGTAAAAATTGAGTGATTTTGTATGAGCAAGATGAATTATGGTTGGTGGTTTATGAGTTTAACATGATTTGAGCATGATGTATGTATGGTATGGTTCATGGGCTAAAGATGGTGAATTTTGGCATGGTTTTGGAATGGAAAATGATTGAAGGTTGGTTATAAATGTTGGCATTAGATTCATATTTATGGCCAGTACATATTGGATGGTTAAACATGATTGATATGTGGTCAAGGCGTAATTCCATGAGCCTCTAGGTGAGACCTCATGGTGGTGCCTCAGTTGGTCGGGACGTAATTCCATGACCCCTGTTAGTGGAAGTTCATGGTGGTGCCCCATCTATATAATTTTGTAAGGATTCAAGGTAAGGTTACATCCTGACACTCTAAGGAGTCAATTAGTCTCACATAGAGCGAACTAACTCTTGTGGGGATAGTAGCAGGAGGCCTGAAACTCATTAAGGGCTAACCTTGTGTGTGGGGATTTAGACATTGTAACACATAGCTTGGGGGTGAGCAGCTCGGTAAAGCAGGAAAATCCACCACAAGTGCAAGCATCCGCTGAATTCGACTAAATTATATGTATCTGGATGAGTCATGCCTGAGTCTTAGTGTATTGTTTGCAAGTCATAACATGATGGGTTGACATATGTATCTTGAACTATGAAATGGTATGTAACTGCATGATAAACATTTTTTTTGGCGCTAGCTTACCCTTTTGTTGTTTGTTGTATGTCTGGTATGTGTGGTTTTCTCTTTTTGCGATGATCATCAATTTATTGATGTGAGCATATGCGAGGAACACCCGTGGTCAACATGGAGGTGATGGTTTCGCTGCGTAGCTCACCTAAACTGGATTCTACTATTTTGGGCTTTCAGATAGGGCTATGGCCCATGTACTATTTTGTCCTTTAGTACCCTAATAACTACTATCAAGTTCTTGTATTTTGTTTAGTATTGGCATCTTGGTGTGCCTTGGATCCCTCTAAGTATTTTTGGATATTGTAAGGAGTCGCGTTTGTACTCCAAGACTTGTCTCTTATATTCTATCTGTGTGGCATTTCATTTAAATTAAAGTTATTATTTAAATGGGGTGTTACGCAATATATAGGGTTAAATATGTTTTTGGTCCCTAAAGTTTTAGTGAAATTTGAAATTAGCCCCTCTTAAAAAATTTTGACTAATTTAGTCATTCATCTTTAAAAATGCGTGAATTTAGTCCTTTTAACTAAATTTTGTTAAGTTTATTTGACATTTCAAGCACATTTCATGATAGTATTTGAATTGTTTATATCGTTTGACACATTTTTGATTCAATGTTAACTCAAATATTATCATAAAATGTGTTTAAAATGTCAAATAAACTTAACAAAATTTTATAAGAAAGACTAAATCCACGCATTTCTAAAAATGAAGGACTAAATTGGTATAAAATTTCGAAAAAGGACTAATTACAAAATTCACCGAAACTTGAAGGATAAAAACATATTTAACCCTAATATATATATATATATATATATATATATAGATAGATATATAATAAAAACATATTATTTTTCCAATTTTTTAAAAATTTTATAGTTATTTTATAGAGTGAACCGACCTTATCCATCCTACCTATATATTAATTTCTTCATTTAATCGCATAGCAAACCGGACGGATAAAATATGGTTTCAATTTGTTTTTAATTCTAAAAATTATGTAGGCTTTTGATACTGGAAAAATAATCATATACATTATAAAATTGATCAATACTACGTATATATCTAGAGGAAAAATAAAAGTGATAAATTCATAGGATATGTAATATGATAGGTTAAAAAAAAGAAAAAAAATATAATAAATATATATTAGATGAAAATATATGTGTATTATTAATCTCTAATATTATCCGATTGTAGTGAAGCTATATTTTGACACCTCAACTTCTATAGGTACTAGCAATCACCATCTTTATATTGACCAAAGAACACGAAAGAACACGTGTTATGGTGTCTTTGTTTTTAGTATTTAATCGAGTTCATGCATGGAAAATAGTTCATGGTGAAAGCAAATGTTACACGATGACATAGAGGAACAGAAGTAGATAAGGTTACATGAGAGGCCTATCATCTCATCTATATAAGTCTAGCTGCTAAATTGTTTTAACAAGTTGATCACATTTAAAGTTTTATAAAAGTTTATTTTGTGAAGATTCTCTTTTTATCCTTTATTATTTACAGTATTAGATTTTATAAAAGTGTAGGTTGAAGACATGATATAATATATTTATATATGTGAGTCTAATTAATTTATAAGGGGTTAAATTTGAGCTTTGAGAACCGTTGTGTTTTTATTTATCGAATCAAACTCAGTTGTGAAAGTGCATTGAATTTATGTGAGGATCTAATCAACCTAATCCATAATGGTAGGATGCTATATTTTGTTTAATATGTATATTTCTGACTTTTTTTTAATAAATTAGGTTTTTTTTTTTTTAATTCACCCCGATGGATAACTTTTAGAAAAATCACATATATGAGTAAGTCAATCCTAGTGGTATATTTATTGTGAAGAAGTCGTGTTAATATACTACAACTTTAGTTTAGAATATTATTAAAGTTGAAGATGTGTGTCAAGGTTGATTGATCAAAATAATCATTGTCATTAATATAATAAAAGTACATAATTTACTATTGAAATCTTCTAAGATATTTTTCCTTTTAAAAATGATAGTTTTGATGTTATATTTGATGAGTCCCATTTTAAATAAGTTTTTCTAATTTCATCTCTTTTAGTCGTTAGATATTCTCATATTTGAGAATGTTTTCGTAGATTACATTCCAAAAAATTAGTATCAAACTCCTCACTTGTAATTATTTGAATCTTAAGAAAGAGCTCCTCTAATTGAACATTTGGATTAGTATCTTACTTTAAGACACGTGAAGAAGTTGAACTTGTGTTGTTTCATCTTCACGGGTAGCTTCATTTTTATTACTTTTAAAAAATTAATTAATTTTTTTATTCTTCTTCGATATCACTTTTAAAAAACAAGGTTTAAGACTAAAAGTAATTTATCAAAATCTAATAAACAATTGACAGACATAATTACTAAAAGAAAAATATATGATAATCAAGCTACAATTAAAAATTGGGTATGAAAAAACACATACTAGATAACTTTACCTTCTATATTCATAAAAATGAATATACAAAAGGCTCATGAGATAAGAAAAATACTAATTGTAAACTAATATTTAATTATCAAGAGAGACAAAAGAAAATTTATTTATTTTTCTTCGAGAATGGAAGAGAACATATGAGAAATGAGAGCAAAAATAATGAAATTGTGTCTAACTTCTTGCTTTTCTTCAAAAAGAAAAGAAAACATGTGAGATTGGAAGATGAATACAATATGTGAGAAACTCAAAAGAAATTGAGAGAGAAAATATATATATATATATATATATATATATATATATATATATATATTAAAGCACTATACACACTTTCTATTTTTTATTTCTTTTAATTGTTTAACTTGTGAAATTCATTCGCATCTCGAAGATATTTTTCGTCATAACTTTTATGCAATTATGTTCAAATGATGTATGTCAATTAAATTTTTTTATATATCACAATTGAATATTTCTACTTTGTTTTAATATTTTTATTTATAGTATATTTTCTTTTCACACAATAATGTTTAAGACTCTCAATTTAAGTGTTCAATAACATAAATCTTTTATTTATTAGGTAATATTAAATATTTATCTTCTTTATTCTATTATATTAATTTTTGTCTCATTTTAAGAACTCTTTTATTTCGCTAAAACAATTTTTGTTATTTCTCAATCATTGACTAGGTTGATATTTGAAAAGTTTTCTTTGATATCTTAGGTATTTTTCATTTTATCGTACCTTTAATTATACATTTATTTTCTTTTGTGCGATTTCATTCAATGGTCTCTCAAATTATTTCTGAGACACACATTTGATCAATTTTTTTAAAACTTTTTTTTGTTGTTTATTTTTATCATGTAAAATATTATTTTGATAATTTTTATATAATTATTTTTATTTTTCATATCATTATCATACGTGTAATTTTATCACTATAATTCTATGAATAAATTTTATTTACTATAATATAATAATTTAATATAATTGGCATGAATATTTTTTTATCACCATCTAACATATATTTAAGTTCAAAACATGAAAGATCTATGTTAAAATTTTATTATTATTAATGTAATGGTTTAATTACTCATTTGGTCACTGTTTTCGTCTAGAAAAGTCAAGTTACTCCTCCAGTTTTTTTTAGTCTCAATTTGGCCGTGATTTGTTAAAATTGATGCAATGTAATCTTGATTTTTGAAAAATTGATGCAATCTGGTCCTAATCGTTAAATTTTTTGACATGGATCAATGATTTTTCATCAAAATTGACACTAAGATTATGTCAATAACACCAACGAAATAAATCATCCTTATTAACAATTTCAATTTTGATAAAAAATATTTATCTGTAAAAATTTAACAGAAAGAACCAAATTGCATACATTTTTCACAAATCAAGACCAAATTGCATCAATTTTCACAAATCGGGACCAAAGTGAGACTAAAACAACTAAAGGACTAACTTGACATTTTAGAACGAAAACAAGGATCAAATGAGTAATTAAACTTACTTTAATCTTTGTTCTTTGTGTAATTTTTATCAAGTGATGTATTATAACTTTTATTAGTTATAAAAAAGGATTTTATTAGAATTTAAAAAATTAAAGTAACCAGACTTTTAAAAAATATTTTTAATTTGAATATGTCTTATCCTTTTATATTTTTCTAAAAATATTTTTAAATTTTATTAATTAGGTTTTATTAACGTTTACAAATTTAATAAATGTTTGAGTTGTTATGAAATTTTATTTGGTATTCTAATTTGAAATGTATACAATTGTAATTGCTTTCTAAATATTTTATATTGAAGAAACAACCATCATTTTAGTAATTTTTTATTATCTTATAAAAATTAATTAATTGATATTGAAATAGTAAAGTAGGTATGAGTACAAGTACGAGTATATATTATAGAAAAGATTTAAAGAATAATTCTGGTGTATTATTTCAAAGAATAGGGTACCATATATATACATACAAGAGTGCTATAATTCCTCATCTATTAAAGGAATGAGTGCACAGATTTGCTCATAGAGATAATAATGCCTAAATTATAGCTAATACAATATTTGACATATCTTAACACCCCCGCTCAAGTTGGTGCATGGATATCACACATTCCCAACTTGAATAAAGACTCATTAAACACTCTACTTGACACTCCTTTAGTGGGAACATCAACCAACTGCAATTCTGATCTTACCAAAGGAAAGGAAATTATTCCAGCTTCAAGTTTCTCTTTGATGAAATGTTTATCAATCTCCACATGCTTTATTCTATCATGTTGCACCGGATTGTGAGCAATTGCTATAGCCGACGTATTATCACAATACAAACTCATAGTTTCATTTTGTTTAAAGCCCAAATCTAATAGTACAATTTTAATCAACATAAGTTCACATACACCTAGTGCCATGTCTCTGAATTCTGCTTCAACACTAGATCTTGCTACTACAGGCTGCTTTTTACTCCTCCAAGTTACAAGATTCCCTTCTACAAAAGTAAAGTATCCAAAGGTAGATCTTCTATCATCTTTTGAACATGTCCAATCTGCATCAGTGTACCGTTCTACTTTTAAGTTTCCATGATTTGAGAACAAAATTTCTTTTCCATGAGTGGAATTTAAATATCTCAAAATCCTCTCAACAACATCCATATGAAGCTTTCTTGGGTCATGCATAAATTGACTAACAACATTCACTACATAGGTAATATCTAGACGTGTATGAGACAAATAAATTAATTTTCCTACCAGCCTTTGGAAACTCCCTTTGTCTATGTTTGCTGAATTTGAGCATTGAAAGAATTTATGATTCTGTCAAATTGTGTATCAACTGGTTTACTCCCAAGCAGTCCAGTTTCTGATTGTAAATCAATAGTATATTTTCTTTGACATACATAGAAAAATACCATGTTTTGATCTAGCTACTTCAATACCCAAAAAATATTTGAGGTTTCCAAGTTGTTTCATCTCAAATTCTGATGCAAGGTATTGTTGTAAACTGGAAATATCATCTTAGTCATTTCTTGTAATAATCATGTCATTTACATATATAATCAAAGCTGTAATTATTCCTTTTCCTCTCTTCAAAAATAAGGTGTGATCAGAGTTATTAGCTCTATAGTCAAAAGCCTTCATAGACTTGGTAAACATTCCAAACCATGCTCTTGGGGATTGTTTTAATCCATATAGAGCCTTCTTTAATTTGCAAACCTTCATTCCAATTGAATCTGTCATACCTGGTGGAGAATCCATATAAATTTCTTCTGAAATTTCTCCATGAAAGCATTTTTCACATCAAATTGTAGAAGAGGCCAATCTTGGTTTTCTGCTAGTGACAGAAGTATTCTCACAGTATTGAGCTTGACTATTGGTGCGAATGTTTATTGGTAATCTACACTATAAGATTGAGTGTAACCTTTAGCCATAAGTCGTGCTTTATACCTCTCAATAGTTCCTTCAGCTCTATGCTTAATTATAAATACCCATTTACAGCCCACAGTCTTCTTCCCTCTTGGTAAGGACACAAAATCCCAAGTGTTATTTTTTCCTAAAGCTTCCATCTCATCAACCATTGCTTTGGTCCATTTAGGATCTGCCAAAGCTTCATGTTTATTACTAGGAATAGAAATTGAAGATAATTGAGACAAATGATGCATATGACTGGGATAACCCGTGAGATGACACATATTTACTAATGGGATATTTAACTTTGGCTTGGAGGTCTGGTTCATATTTAGTTGGAGGTTGACCACAGTTAGAACGAGGTAGAAGATTATACTGGACAATATTAGACTCAATGTTTGGTGTGTTGGTGGTCTCATGCAGACAAGGATCAACTTCAGGATCGGTTTCGTCTAAATTAGTATTATCAAGGGTAGGATCAAGAGAAACAATTTCATGATTAGTTTCAACTACATTAGTATTATTAGAGATAGGATCAGAAGGTACCTCTGAAGAGTCAAGCCAAACCTGTGGAGAAGATTGAGCCAATTGGTTAAGATCAGAAGACACTGTATTATTCAAAGGAGAAGTTTCCATATTTAGGATTGACTCACTTCCTACAGAATGATCCTCACACGATAATTTATCTTTATAGTATAATTTTATATGTGGGATATCAAAGATACTAACATCATGATTATGCACTTCACTTTCATTGCCGCCCTGAAGTGTAGAATCAACATAAAAAAACTATGCTCATTAAATGTCACATCCATAAAGATATAAAATTTATTTGATGGTGGATGGTAAGCAGAATAGCCTTTTTTAATTGATCCATACCCAACAAAAACACATTTTAAAGCTCGTTCTTCAAGTGTTGTACGTTGATGTGGGTGTAAGTGAACATATATAATACGTCCAAAAATATGAGGCGGTAAAGAGACTATGGAAGGAAGGATACAATGATCAGACAACACATCTAAAGGCCTTCGAAAGTTAAGCACACTAGAAGGTGTTCGATTAATCAAATAAACTGTAGATCTCACAGCCTCACCCTATAAATGAGATGCGACATTACCATCTATCAAAAGTGATCTTGTCACCTATAATATATGTCTATTTTTTCTCTCAGCCACCCCATTTTTTTGTGGTGAATAAGGACATGTAGTTTGATGTAAGATACCTTTGGAGTTCATGAACTCGATTAACTCAGTCTTAAAATATTCCCCTTCATTGCCTGATCGAATAACCTTAATGTGTGTATTAAATTGAGTAACTATCATATGATGAAAGGAACAAAACATATTACACACATCACTTTTATGTTTAAGCAAATACACCCAAGTTAAGTACAATCATCAACAAAACTGATAAACCATTTTTTCCCATTATGTGTAGATTGTGGGGCAGGGCCCCAAACATCTGTGTGGATTAATGAAAAAGAAAAATCTATTTTTTTATTGCTTAAAGGAAACACAGCAAGATGACTTTTTGCCATTACACAAGTTTCACAAATAAAATCAGAAATATTGCATTTATGAAATAGTGATGGAAATAATTTTTTTAGATAACCAAAAGAGGGATGTCCCAATCTTCTATGCCATAACCAAATTTCCTTTTTGTTTTTATCGTGTATGTGTTCATTCGTAAGACAAGCCAAAGTTCCTTTATGGGTTTGTTGTGAGACATTTTCAAGATAATACAGTCCTTCTCTCTCTCTACCATTGCCACACAAGAATGTGATTTGGTTAACTTGCTGACAGAGAGAAGATTACAATTCAATGAAGGAACAAATAAAACATCAGAGATTGATAAAGAGGGAGAGAGGGATATAGTACCTACACCTTCACTAGGAGATGAGATCCCATTGGCATTAATAATAACAGTTTTAGAACAATTAGGGGAAAAATTAATAAATTTATGTGGATCATAAGTCATATGATCGGTAGCACCTGAATTAATTATCCAATCACCACCCCTAGTAACAATAGAAAGATTAAGAGCAGAGTTAGATATACCTGACTTGGTCACAAATCCGGCAATAGTAGAACTATGACTCTTGGGAATAGCTTCGTGCATATGGGTAGCAACGGAAGTCCCAAAATCAAGTTTCTCCGATTGGTTTTTATTGGAAGGAGCCATCAGAAATATTCAAATAAAGAAGCATCGCTTCCTATATTGTAGAGGATGTCGGTGTTTGGCTCTAATACCATATAGAAAAGATTTAAAGAATAATTTTGATGTATTATTTCAAAGAATAGGGTACCATATATATACATACAAGAGTGATGTAATTCCTCATCTATTAAAGGAATGAGTGCACATATTTTCTCACAGAGACAATAATGCCTAAATTATAGCTAATACAATATTTGACATATTTTAACATATATCCGTTATTTGATGGGGATGGGGATTATACAAAAAATTGATACAAGTAGTTTGGTATGGGGATGAAGATGAATTTTTTCTCTTCGATGCGTATGGGGATGAAGATGAATTTTTTCTCCAAAGATTGAATATGGGATAGCGAAACTCGTCCTCACTCCACCTTGTTGCCATCCGTAATCACCATATCTAATAATATTATCTATAATTTTAATTACTTTCGGAAAAATAATATACTTAATACATGTATAATATATGTTATGTGGTATAAAATTATTCATTATGCAATTTAAAATATATAAACAATTATAACACTATAAAAAATTATAACACTATTTGAGTCACTAACAATGACTAATATTTTTAGTCATTATTTATCGTTTTTGTAGTAGTATTTTAAGTTTAAGTCGTGCCACCCTAATACGACTTCTACCAAAATTAAACTAAAGTTGTGCCACCTTGCCATGCCTTTAATATATAATGCATTAAAATAAAGTCGTATCACATTGACACAACCCTAACTTAAAAATATTTTGCACTAAAATCGTGAGTCTAACATGTAGTTAAAACTAAGTAAATATAGAGAACAAGTAAAAATAAAATATATTTTTAAAATTTAAATCATGTAGTTAAATATAAATTGAAATTTTATATATAAATAAATGTTAATTACAATATATAGGGTTAAATATGTTTTTCGTTCCTCAGGTTTCAGTGAAATTTGGAATTAGTCTCTCTTCAAAACTTTTGACCAATTTAGTCCTTCATCTTTAAAAATGTGCGAATTTAGTCATATTTATCAAATTTTATTAAGTTTATTTGATGTTTCAAGCGCATTTCATGATAGTATTTGAATTGTTTATACCGTTTGACACATTTTCGCTTCAATGTTAACTCAAATATTATCATAAAATGCGTTTAAAATATCAAATAAACTTAACAAAATTTGGTAAGAAGGACTAAATCCATACATTTCTAAAGATGAAGGACTGAAAATTGATGCAATTGGGTCCTCATTGTTAAATTTTTTGACATGGATCAATGATTTTTCATCAAAATTGTCAATATCACCAACAAACCAAATCATCCTTATTAACAACTTCAATTTTGATGAAAAATCTTTGTCCGTAGAAATTTAATAGAAAGAACCAAATTGCATACATTTTTCACAAATGAAGACCAAATTGGATTAATTTTCACAAATCGGGACCAAAGTGAGACTAAACACAACTAATGGACTAACTTGACAATTTTGAACGAAAACAATGATCAAATGAGTAATTAAACTTACTTTAATATTTGTTCTTTCTGTGATTTTTATCAAGTGATGTATTATAACTTTTATTAGTTATAAAAAAGGATTTTATTATAATTTAAAAAATTAAAGTAACCAGACATTTAAAATATTTTTCATTTGAATATATCATATCCTTTTATATTTTTCTAAAAATATTTTTAAATTTTATGAACTAGGTTTTATTAACATTTACAAATTTAATAAATGTTTGAGTTGTCATGAAATTTTATTTGGTATTCTTTGAAATCTATACAATTATATTTTTTTCTAAATATTTTATATCGAAGAAACAACCCTCATTCTAGTAATTTTTTATTATCTTATAAAAATTAATTAATTGATATTGAAATAGTAAAGTAGGTACGGGTATAGGTATAAGTATATACCCGTTATCCGGTCAGGATGGGGATGAAAATGATTTTTTTCTCTGAAGATTGAATATGGGATAGTGAAACTCGTCCTCACTCCACCTTGTTGTCATCCCTAATCACCATATCAGTCACTAATAATATTATTCTGTAATTTTAATTACTTTTGGAAAAATAATATACTTAATAAATGTATAATATAAGTTATGTGGAATAAAATTATTCATCATGCAAATTAAAATATATAAAAAATTATAACACTATAAAAAATTATAACATTATTCGAGTCACTAACAATGACTAATATTTTTAGTCACTATTTATCGTTTTTGTAGTAGTATTTTAAGTTGAAGTCGTGCCACCCTAACACGACTTCTACCAAAATTAAACTAAAGTTGTGTCACCTTGGCATGCCTTTAGTATATAATGCATAAACTAAAGTTGTATCACATTGACACAACCCCAACTTAAAAATGTTTTGCACTAAAATCGTGTGAGTCTAACACGACTTCTTCACAGTAAAGTTGTGCTAAGATAACACGTTTTTAAAAGTTATCCATTTTGGTACATTTAAAAAGAAAAATTTCAGTAATAAAAAACCTTATAATTCCATAAAAGGGTTATTTTTGTTAGAATTAATTGACAAATTAATTTTATTATGTGACTTATTTGAAATATTATGATGGACCCAATTGTTATTTAATAAAATTTAAAGACCTATTGGTTATTATTATTATGAGAAGTAATAATAACATAAAGATAAAATAAAAACTAACTTGATGAACGTTGGTTTATAAAAGGGATTGAGGTTCTGTTTCTGGCCATAAGGTTCTTTTCACAGTAACCCATCAAGAACGTGTGAGAAGAGAAAAGAAAGGCAAAGAGAAAGATTGGGAAACAGTGGTTGAAGAGCACACAAAAATTACAAATTGAAGAACCCATATTCACATGATCTCTTATAGATTAAGGTTAGTGCTCTATTATGTTTGATTGTGTGAGAATCATAAATCTTAAAGATCCTTAATTGTTTTACATGTGGTATCAGAGCATGTGTTGTAGGAATTATGATTGTCAAATCATGTGATGATGTTTCCCTAATTTTGATGAACCCTAATTATAGGATTTAGGGGTTTTAATGTTTTTCCTGCTAGGTATATGTAAAATAGAACAACTTCTCTTTTGAATTGAAAGTCGCATGTTAAAAACATTGTCATTGGCATGAAACTGATTTTGGTGAAAACTATGCATGGTTTAATTGCAAATTGGAAAGCATTTACTCTTACGTGCGTAATTGAATTGGAAAAGCAATCCATCTTTTCCCATGAATTGAATAGTGCATAGATGAATGAAGTTCACATGATCTGTTTTTAAGTGAGTGCATGAGCTTTTATTTGGAATTAAAGGAATGTTGTTGAGTGAATTGATGCATTTTCGTTTTACAAATTATGCTATTATTCAATGGCATTTAATTGCAATTTGAATGAAGGCAAAGCATGTAAGTTTGATATCCAAATGAATTGTGATCCTTGGTTATTCTTAAGATTTTATGCATAATGATATTTGCGAAAAGTGGGTGTGATTATGTACGTCCACGTGTGTATAAATGCTTGCATTTTTTAATTACGAAATTAAATAACTGATTACGTGGTTTATTTGGATTCAATTACGGTGATATTAACTGATCACCAATTAATTTTATTTTTTTATTTATATAAATAATTTTATTTTAATTTGCAATGATATGTATGTTTTTTATTGTTGGATTAAAATTAATAAGAATGATATGTATGGTTAATATCAATTAAAGGTATATTTATATATTTGAAATCAAGTATGATAAATTTTGTTAGTCATCAAAGTGGCCAAAATTTTAAAGTTTTTGTGATTTCGAATTATTAATGTTTTTATTTCAATTACCCATAGTATGGATTCTAAATTATGAATAATTGATTTATGGGTTAATTGAAGTTCATTAATTATAAGGTATTTCAAGATTGTCCAAAGGTTAATTAATTGTTCTCATAATTAATTCATAATTAATGAGTATGATTGTAGATAATTTTGTACGCATCACTAGTTTTATTTATATACCCAAAGGTAGTAGGTGATTCTAGTTGATTCATATTTTAATTATCAATAATGTTACAATATGATTAACATTTTTATGTTTATGTTTGTGTATTAGTGGATCTCCCAAAGGAGAACATTAGTATGCATAGAAAGTTGCTTATGTTTAAATCTGTATTTACGTTTAGTTTTATGACTCAAAGCATTAATGTTAGGCATGTGTTAATTGCAGTCTCTACTCCGGTATTTTTACACTCGCACCCTACCTCTGTTCCAGTTTTTAATGGGTTGAATTTCCCT
Source organism: Vigna unguiculata (assembly GCF_037176805.1). Lineage (NCBI taxonomy): Eukaryota > Viridiplantae > Streptophyta > Magnoliopsida > Fabales > Fabaceae > Vigna > Vigna unguiculata. The sequence continues at coordinate 8,833,542 of NC_140801.1, forward strand.
AACTAGAGTGAACAAGTCCAATTCACTTATGTGTTGGATCTTGATCTAGCTTTTCAAGTTGAAAAGTCGACTGCTATCATGGATGCCAGTAGTAATGAAGAGAAATCTCATTACAAAGCTTGGGAAAGGTCAAACAGACTTAGCTTAATGTTTATGAGAATGAACATAGCAAGCAATATTAAGTCAGCTCTCCCTAAAACCGATAATGCAAAAGAATTTATGAAATTTGTGCAAGAGCGCTCCCAAATTGCTGATGAATCTCTTGTTGGGACATTGATGAGTACGTTGACCACCGTGAAGTTTGACGGTTTGCGTACTATGCATGAGCATGTGAGCGAGATGACAAATATCGCAGCAAGACTTAAGTCTCTAGGAATGGTAGTGGATGAAGGTTTTCTCGTGTAGTTCATTCTAAACTCATTACCGTTTAAGTATGGTCCATTCCAGATGAACTACAACACCATGAAAAACAAGTGGAACGTGCATGAATTGCACAGTATGCTAGTTCAGAAGGAGACCTAACTAAAGAACTTAGGAAGCCACTTTATTCAGTATGTGAACTGCTGGAAAGAAAGTTATTAAGAAACATAGAAAGGGTAAAGGACCACTGAAGATTGATGAGTCCTCAACCAAAATTTAGAAGAAAAATGACAAATGTCATTTCTGCGGGAAGTCTGGACATTTCCAAAAGGATTGCATAAAGCGTAGAGCTTGGTTCGAAAAGAAAGGTGAGCATAATGCTTACGTATGTTTTGAATCAAACTTAACTAAAGTTCCCCATAATACATGGTGGATTGATTCTGGATGTACGACTCATGTTTCTAATGTGATACAATGATTTCTTACCACCCGAACCACACACCCAAATGAGAACTTTGTTTTCATGGGCAATAAAGAGAAAGTTCCAGTGGAAGCGGTCGGGACTTATCGTCTAATCCTCGACATTGGATATCATTTAGACCTTATGGATATCACTTCAATCAAACATGTATGAGGCCAGATATTAGTTTTGCAATTGGTATACTTGGTAGATACTAGAGTAAGCCAAGATTGGAGCATTGGAAAGCTGCAAAGAAGGTTTTAAGATACCTACAAGGAACAAAGAATCACATGTTTACTTATAGAAAATCTGATCACCTTGAGGTGATAAGTTATACAGATTCAGACTTTGCCGGTTGTATGGATACAAGAAAGTCTACATTTGATTATGTGTATCTTTTAGCTGGAGGAGCGATTTCATGGAAAGGTGTGAAGCAGTTTATCATTGTTGCATCCACCATGGAAGCTAAATTTGTGGCATGCTTTGAGGCCACAGTTTAGGCTAATTGGTTGCAGAACTTTATTTCAAAACCTGGAGTAGTCGACTGTATTTTCAAGCCACTGGAAATTTATTGTGATAATTCTACAACAGTCTTCTTTTCTAAAAATGACAAGTATTCCAAAGGTGCTAAGCATATGGAGTTGAAATACTTTGTCGTTAAAAAAGAAGTTCAGAAACGTAGAGTGTCAATAGAACATATTAGCACAGATCTTATGATTGCTAACCCTTTGACAAAAGAGTTACCACCCAAATAGTATGTTGGCCATGTAAGGAATATGAACATTATGTCTACTAGTGAATGTTAAATGTTGAATGTTAATGTTATTAATATTCATGTGACACTTTGAGCTCTTTAATATATAGGCTTATGAAATCTGTGTTTTCTTCTTTATGTTTATGAATACAAATTATGATGAAGAAAACAAATTATGTTGTTATATTTACAGTACTGTATGCATCTTATATGTATATATTTACAAGACTGTATGCATCTTATATCTACACCGTTTAGTACATCTTATATTTCCTACACTACAAGAGAAAAAAAATTATTTATATACAGTTTTCCCCTCAAATACTGGCTTTTAAACAGGTGGAGGGAAAAAGTTATGGATAGGGTTCACTTAGACTGTTGGGGGTAAATAGAAGGTAACTCAAATTTGTCCTTCAATGACAATTGGCGCGTTTGGAGCAAAGAGAAAAGTAATAGTAGAGTTTCCCGTTCCCTGAAATGTTATAGAATTATTCACTGCATTTGTTTGCCATGCATTTCCCAGAAAATAGCAACAATGTCGGCAAAGAAGGGATCAAATATGTTGGGAGCAACCATCTATGATAAGGTTATAAAATTTGGTTTTTCACACACAATCATAAAATAGGGAAGTGAAAAAAATATCACATAAAAAATACAACATATCATAATAAAATGAAATGAAATGAAAATTCTCCCAAATCCATAAAACTGGATTTTTATTATACTTTTATAAAGATATTGATTAATTTTGTAGTGACTAGTCAGGATAAATGAGCTCATGGCCAACAAAGTAACTCGAGAACATCTCATCTTGAGTAATACTAACTCGTTTAAATCGCCAAGGTCATACCTCCAACTACAATAATCAAATCTTTATTTATCATAAATTTTATTTCAATATTTAAACCATATAATTATATAAATAAATAAATAGGATCAATGCATAATTAAAAAAATATATAAATAAATAAAAAGGACTAGTACATAACTGAAGATAAATATACATAAGTAAATGAGAGTAAATATAAATAGGATAAATAGGATCAGTGCACAACTAGAGATGAATATAAATAAATAAATAGGAATGGGAACTAAATATAAATTAAAATGAGGTTAGGGATACCTCACTTAAGATAAATATAGAGAAAAATAAATATGAACAGATAAAATAATCATAGTAAAAAGATAAAATGATAGATGTCTCCTTCCCTTACCTTAATTATTGTGAAAGATATATCCTAAAGCTTTGTGAACGTTTCAACTTTCTTCTTTTATTTTCTTCAGTGCCAACTTATACTCACAAACTCCTCTTCTCCCTTTTTTTTTTCTTTGATCTTACTATCTCCATTTCGTTTCACTACCACCACTCCTATTTATACTACACACATAATCATTATATTCGGTTTATTTGGTTTGTAACACTGTTGAATTATGTTTTCTTCTTTCAAATTCTAGTTACCGTGGCTTGTTATGGATTAAGTTCTCATTTTTTTAACCTGTAATTTCACTTACATTTATTAGCATTTGATCTTATTCCATTACGTGGAGTAATCTCTCTCTCTCTCTCTCTCTCTCTAACCTAACAATATGTCCAGTTTACCTAACAATATGTAAGTTTATCCTTTATATATATACATACTTACGTAACTTAACATATTTATTTTACGTTTCTTCTTTAATAAAAATATTTTATTTTTATTAACTTTCTAAAATATTTAATATATTTCTTATAAAATCATCAATTATTTGTATATTTTTGGATATTTATAATCTTTACAGTCATATGTTCATAATTTATTATTATAATAATATATATATATATATATATATATATATATATATATATATATATATATATTCATATATATATTTGTAATAATAATAATAATATATAATGAAATGCTTATAAAGTAATACATTATTTATTTATTTATGGATGTTACAATTCTCACCTACTAAAACGAACTTCGTCCTCGAAATTTTTTATTTATTTATTTTTTAGATAAATAAGGGTAAAGGTTTGTTATTTTCTCTTCTAATTCCCATGTAATATCTCCATTAGCTTCATTCCACGTGACCTTCACTAGAGGGATCTGTCTGCCTCTCAATTCTTTGACCTTCTTGTCCATAATCTGTACAGGTATTGCATCAAATGTAAGGTTATTTTTTAATTTTACTATATAAGGTCTTATCACATGAGTTGGATCAGAAATATATTTTCTTAATTAAGACACATGAAAGACATTATGAAGGTTGGAAAGGAACGGAGGTAAGCAAATTTGATAAGCAACAAGACCTATTTTCTAAGGATTTGGTAAGGGCCAATAAATCGGGGAGTGAGTTTCTTTGATTTCATCACTCTACCAATTCCAGTGGTTGGTGTTACTTTCAAGAATACATGATCACCTTCTTGAAATTCAAGAGGTCGTCTTTTCTTGTCAGCATAACTTTTCTGTCTACTTTAAGTTGCTCTCAATTTGTCCCTGATCATTTTGATTTTCTCTGTTGTTTGTTGAATCATGTCAGGACCTAATACTAAATTCTCACCGGTCTCAAACCAACACAAAGGTGTTCTACATTTCCTTCCATATAATGCCTTATAGGGTGCCATACCTATGCTGGAATGGAAACTATTATTATAGGTGAACTCAATCAAAGGCAGGCATCGATCCCAACTATCATAGTTTTCTAACACACAAGCTCTCAGCAAATCTTCCAAAGATTGAATGGTTCTTTCAGATTGTCCATCAGTTTGGGGATGATAAACTGAGCTAAGGTGAAGCTTGGTACCTAAGGCTTGATGTAAACTTCCCCAAAATTTTGAAGTAAATCTAGGTTCCCTATCAGATATAATACTTATTGGAACTCCACGTAACCTGACAATTTCTTTTATGTACAATTCGGTCAATTTTTCCAATGAATACCTAATGTTAACCTATCCACGATAACCCATATGGAATCAAATTTTTGAATGGTTCGTGGGAGGCCAACTACAAAATCCATTGCTATACTATCTCAACTTCTGTTGGCTTTTGGTGTTCTATTTTAGCTTTTTGACAAACTAGACATTTTGCTACATATTGTGCCACTTCCTTTTTCATTTTGGGCCACCAAAACATTTTCTTGAGATCTTGATACATTTTTGTTGTGCCCGGATGTATGCTTAATTTGCTTTTATGTGTTTCTTCTAGAATCATTTCCTTAATTTCCTCATTATTGGGTACACACATCATGTCTTTAAATATCAAAGTTCCGGTTTTATCTATGCCAAAATTCTCTCCATCCTTTTGTCCTATCAATTTCTTTTTCTTTTGAATGAATTCATCACTTTCTTGTGCCTCATGGATTTATTTTTGTAAATTGTTAGTGATCTGAATGGAGTTTAATTGCATTTTATCATGGCTTATGGTGACCGACACATTCATGTCTCTAAATCTTTTTAACAAATTCATCTCATGAATCATTAGTGAGGAGATATGTAAAGATTTTCTACTTAAAGCATTTGCCACTACATTTGCCTTACCTGGATGGTACTGTAATTCAAAATCATAATCTTTCAGAAATTCCATCCATCTTCTTTGTCTCATATTTAATTCCTTTTGATCAAACAAGTATTTAAGACTCTTATGATCACTAAAAACTTCAAACTTTCCACCATAAACATAATGTCTCCATATCTTAAGTGCAAAAACAATGACAGCTAGTTCCAAATCATGGGTTGAGTAATTTTTCTCATGTGTTCTTAATTGTCTAGAAGCATATGCCACTACCCTTCTATCTTGCATAAGAACACAACCTAATCCTATTTTGGAAGCATCATAAAATATAACAAAGTACCTAGTAGGATCAGGTAATGCTAAAACAGGAGAAGTGGTTAATCTTTTCTTGAGTTCTTGAAAACTATTCTCACATTTTTCTGTCCACACAAAAGCTTGGCCCTTTTTGGTGAGTTGGGTTAAAGGCATAGCTATTTTAGAAAATCCCTCAATGAATCTTCTATAATATCCTGCCAAACCGAGAGAACTGTGAATCTTAGTCATTGTTTTTGGTGGTTCCCATTGTAAAACTGCTTCTACTTTGGTCGGATCCACTAACACTCACTTATTGGAAATCACATGTCCTAAGAATTTTACTTCCTCTAACCAGAATTCACACTTAGACAATTTAGCATACAATTTCTTTTTATTCAAGATTTGCAAGACAATCCGAAGGTGTTCCCCATGTTCCTCAAGACTCTTAGAGTAAATAAGAATGTCATCTATAAAAAGAACTACAAATTGATCTAAAAATGGATGGAAGATTTTATTCATATAATCCATAAATATTGCAGGAGCATTGGTCACACCAAATGGCATAACTTGATATTCATAGTGGCCATACCTAGTTCTGAAAGCAGTTTTTTGTATGTCTTATGCTTTTACTTTAATTTGATGATATCCTGACCTTAAATCTATCTTAGAAAATATAGAGGCTTCTCTTAATTGGTCCATCAAGTCATCTATTCTAGGAAGAGGGTATTTATTCTTTATGGTGAATTTATTTAATTGACGGTAATCTAGACACATCCTTCTTTTTAACTAACAAAATCGGGGCTCCCCAACGTGACACACTAGGACGAATGAATTGTTTTTCAAGTAACTCTTCTAATTATTTCTTCAATTATGCTAATTCAGAGGGTGACATCCTATATGGTGCCCATAGATATTGGTCCAACTCCAGGCATCAGATCTATGAAAAATTCAATTTCTCTGTTAGGTGGTAAACTAGGAATATCATTGGGAAAGACTTCAGGAAAATTTTGAACAACTGCTATATTTTTCAACTCAACTTCCTCCTTTATTTCCATAGAAGATAATAACAAGTACCCTTGAATTTCATTCCTTAAAGGCTCACTTTTTGAATTGGTAGGTGATTTTTTAAGATTCTCAGAGTTTGGAAATATCACTGATTTCTTAGCACAATTCAAAAGAACTTGATTGGAAGATAATCAGTCCATACCTAAGATTACATCTAATTGAGATAAAGGTAGACATATTAAATTTACAAGGAATTTTCTATTCTCAATGAACAGTGGACAGTCTAAACAAACTCTATTGGTAATTACCGAGTCATTTGTAGGAGTTGAAACGACCAAACTAGTTTTTAGAAAGGAGGTCGACATATTAAGATGTTGAACACAATAATTGGAAATGAATGAGTGAGTTGCACCTAAGTCATACAGTACATTTAAATTTTTTCCTTTAATAAAACACGTACCTTGAATTGGATCATGGTTTTCAGCAACTTCAGCTCCAGTCATGGTGTACACTCTTCCTGTTGTGGTAGGTCTTGTCTTGGTTGTAGCTGGATTGAAATGTGGCTTTTGTTGTCCACATTCAGAGAATAGGTGACCAGGTTTCCCACACTTGAAACAGACTGGTCCCTTAAGATGACAATCTTTTGCAGAATGACCTTGTCCACATTTAAAGCATCTGATATGATCATATATAGGTCTACTAGAATTTCCTGATGATGATTGGTTGGATTAGGTCCTCCATTGTGGGCGATTGTAAGGTTTTCCCTCAATACGTTTATTTTTATTTGTATGGGGTCCAAAATACTTTGGTTTTATATTTTGGTTGTTCTCAAAATCTTCCAAAAATCTACACTTATGAATTAGCGTAGGAAAATCAACAATTTCTAGTATTCCTACTGCTTTTCTCAATTCATTCCTAAGTCCATTTTCAAATTTTATACACTTCATCCTTTCCTCTGGGTGATAAAAGAAAGTAGAGTATTTTCCTAATTCTTCAAATACATCCCAGGTAATAATTATTCTTCCTCCTTCAAGTAATCTCCTGGTACCATCACACCAATATTCAGCTTCTACTATTAACATAAATACAACATAATTCACCTTTTGGTTGTCAGCACAGTTCATAACTCGAAATATTTTCTCCATCTCTCTCTCTCTCTCTCTAACCTAACAATATGTCCAGTTTACCTAACAATATGTAAGTTTATCCTTTATATATATACATACTTACGTAACTTAACATATTTATTTTATGTTTCTTCTTTTATGAAAATATTTTACTTTTATTAACTTTCTAAAATATTTAATATATTTCTTATAAAATCATCAATTATTTGTATATTTTGGATATTTATAATCTTTACATTTCATATGTTCATAATTTATTATAATAATAATATGTATATTATATATATATATATATATATATATTTTCATGTATATTTGTAATAATAATAATAATATATAATAAAATGCTTATAAAGTAATACATTATTTATTGATTTATGGATGTTACAATCGGGGTTCTGTCTCTAATCATAAGGTTCTTTTCATAGTAACTCATCAAGAACGTATGAGAAGAGAAAAGAAAGGCAAAGAGATAGATTGGGAAACGGTGGTTGAAGAGTAGAAAAAAATTACAAATTGAAGAATGCATATTCACAGGATCTCTTATGGATCAATGTTAATTCTCTATTATGTTTGATTATGTGAGAATCCTAAATCTTAAAGATCCTTAATTATTTTACAATTTTCACTTTTTTCTCTCACGACACATTGCTCATCTTGTGAAAGGAACGAAAATTAAGGGAAAGTTCATATAGACTTTCATGCAAATTACTATCAATGTATTTGATAGATACACAATTTAAGATTATAAAATATGAGATTTTATTTGGCATTTTAAATCTTGGAGTTGAATTTACGATATTAGACTATACTGCATTTAGAACCCTATATTTTAATTCATAATAATTTAAGTATTATATGTAAATAATTATATTTTAATGACACAAATTGAAAGTAATTAAATATATTATATTGGTGAATAATCCATCTAAAAGGATATAAAAATCTTAATAAGTGGTAATTAAAACACAATTTTATTGTTTGAAAATTAAAAATAAAAATAATAATTGTAGATAATTTGGTTAAGTCCTTATATCACACAACGTTCTTTTATTTTTTGATATCCCATTGTCAAAAAGATATAGAGAGAATAATATTGTATAAGAAAGTATGTTTTTATCTAAAAAGTCAAACCATATTACTTTCTTATCATTGTTAGATAATGTAGTATTTTCCCTAGTAGTTGTGCTCAATCCATTATGTATTTCTGGGCTTGGCCCATTATCATTATAAATAAACTATCATTTGTGTATGTTTTACACAAGGGAGATTATTCCTTAACCTATTTTCATGTTATTCAACGATCATCATAAATTTAGGTTAGATTATAATATATGTTATTTGGTATTTTGATATCTCGTTGTTTAGAAAGACAGATACTAATGGATTTTTAATAGGGTACATCTGGAAGGTCTAATTATCATCATGAATTTGCGTATGTTTCTTCTTTTGTTTTCTAATGACTAACATGACACTATTGAATAAAAGTTCATGAGATCCTATAAATGTTGATTAGGTGATTTTGAAATAGTAAAATTTAAAGCATAAATGTTTTGATTGTAAGAAGTAAGGGTTATACAACAAACAACGCGAGGCAAAATGAATTTAATGTCAGACGATATGTTTATGTTTCTTTTTATAAGAAAAACCCATAACAAATTATATGCATCCATGCAATATTACAACCTAATGATTAGAATTTATGAACCTATTCTATGTGTTAAGGGATGTTCTCATCTTCACGTTCACTAATAAGATCTCACAAAGCATAAGTCAAAGTCTTTTAGAAAATACGTTAAAGTTGCTTCACATCAACACACATTTTTTTGGTTTAATGTGGTTTTAGAAGGGGATGAATATAGTCTATAAATATTTTAAAATCATTTTGTGCAAATATTATATAAGCAAATTAATGAGTAAAGAAAAAAGAATGTCCAAAAGGAGATTATGTTCAATCTCTTAGGCAACCTGCTTAAGAAGTTTCACTAATCAAATCCCTTGACTAGAATGAGTATCAACCTCTCCCGGTTACAACGAGTATAGACCCCTCAATGGTTACAATGGGTTTAACTTTTCTAGGTATCCTTCTTAATCCCCCTTTGAGATTAAGAACTCTTAATTACAATAAACAATAATAATATCTCACGTAGGAGAGTACAATCACGCTCATATGGTAAACTTCATTGTGTGAAGGATATTTCAACGGTTTTCACTCAACCCATTATCACTTTATAAAATAGGAATATAACACTTCGCAGTTAGAGTATTCTCATTTTGATTTCTCTAGAATATTTGACAATTTTTCTCGTTCTCTATTTCAACATTCTTTCAGTATGTCTCTCGCATTCTTTTTGTCTTCATCATCTTGGTCCTGATATTTATAATCACATTATGCCATTTAAGTGTTTATGCATATTCAATTGAGTATATATTCTTTATATCTTTAAATATCATTCATTATCTTGCTTTATTTGGAAGTACTCGATATAATGATCAAAGAGTATTGCTTCATGTAAATTATCAATTATTTCCTTATTAGCCATTCATAAATTTAAATTTCAAACTTCATACCATTGTGGCTTCAATGATCTGGAAATTCTCTTGCAATCTTTGATATGCAGAGTCCACCAACAATGATTGTCACTCGTGAAAAGTTCTTAACAATTGAGTGTACAAGTTTTTTTAACCTCTTATTTATACAAATCACTAGATATTTAATGGTTTGGCCAACCCTTGTTAGACCAATTTCATCTAAAAGTTAAAACAACTTTCATTCATATTATGCATGAGAGGTTTATCAAGGGGAAAATTCATTGGAGAGATATAACATTAATGAGACTTGAGCCCAACCCACATAAGAAATTAAAGCCACTTCCAACCCAAAACCTTAAGGTAAAGGGTTTATGAGTCTTCTACTTTATATATTACTCAACTTTTTCATTTCTATCCAATATGAGATTTAGACTCTCGATTGAATTCCGATAAGTGTGTTGGTTATGTTTATCATGGTTCCTCGTTAAGATATGGTGTATATGTTAACCAATAGTAAAAATTAATGATAGTTTTACATTATCATTGCACATTTGTTTAGTATGATTTAAGCATAGTTAGTTCAAATCAAGTCTTCGTTCCACTCCTCTTGACAAGGGGGTTTCTTCCTACATCTCCAAATTTTCTTCTTGCACCCCAAAACATTTTGAAATGCCCATAATGGCCTCCCTTTGACTTTGACTTTGACTTTGACTCAAAGGTAAAATATTAATTAATTCCTCAACAACTTTCACACCCATCACATTTAACCTAGTCACACTTATCTCCTTATTTCTTCTACATCAACAACTTTCACCTTTACCACGTCGCAAACCTTATTTCTTCTCCCTCACCAACCCTCATCCCCTAGGGCCGCAACGAAAAAGAGTCTTGCACCTTATAATCAGTCTAGCGCCAACATAGTCTTTGCACCCCACCTCCTCCACGCACTAAGGTAAGTTGATTTTTTTTTATGTTTCTTATTTGAAATAATATGTGTATATCATGGTTAGTTGATAGATTTAGAAAGGCTTTGCTTATGGTTGATAGATTTAGCAATTTAGCATGTGAGATTTGTCAAGAAAGCACTGGATTTGGATGTTTACAAACCATTTTTAGGAAAGCACCGAATTTCAAAATCCGTTTTAGTGGACTACCATATTTCAAAATCTGGTTTAGGAGGGTACCAAATTTGATAGTAAAGCACCGAATTTCAAAATCTGGTAGAAGTCTTAATAGAATTTCGAAATTCATTACACTTCTAAAATAGATTCCGAAATTTGGCTAAGAAGTGTACCAAATTTAAAATTCTGGTTAAGACTTTTACAATATTTCGAAATCCGATTAAGACTTCTATCGAATTTTGAAATCTCACAAAAATCTCCACCTTGTCTCCAGATCCTAAATTTGAGATTATGCCACGCCAATCCTCATCATTAAAGGAATTTAGTATGTCATGGCATGTACACTTTGTGTACTTAACAATTAAAACAATAGTAAATTCAGATTCAATTATTTTAGGGTTTGATAAATAAACAACACACAAAACCATTCCCTTCATTTCATGATCTAAAGGCATAATGAAAGAAACAGAGTGTCCCTCACTTATATGGGCATACCAACAAGAATCATTGACATTTGGGAAAGAAACATCATAAGACTCACTGTTGTACCATAAGATAAAATGCAGCGGAAAATGATGTTTTGACAAAGAAACAATTGACAAAATGTGACAAAGTGAGGTATCTTATTTTTATTTAATGTTTTATTTAAAAAAATCCACATGTGATTGCAAATCTAAAGGAAACTCTATCTCTATTGAACCTGGACAAAAAAGCCTTCCACAGTGCTGAACGAAAAACCCTTCTTCGTAGTAGAACCAAAATCCTTTCCTCGCACTTGAACCAAAAACCCTTCTCGCGCATCGCAACCCCTCCCCAAGGTCTGCTGCCTGAAATCCAAACATCAGAGCGTTCTTCCGTTCGTTTTCTCCCGCTTTTCCAAGCTCTGTTGCTGGGGTCCAAGGTGGTTGTCTACAATTGTGCAAAACAAAACAATATTTAGGGTTAGTATCTCTTTTTCAAGCTTGACTGTATTCCTCCACTATTTCTCCCCCAAATTTATGAGCCCCAATTTTTCCCATTGGTTTGTTCGTTGAAATGGTGATAATGGTTCATGGATGACAGAGGTGTTTGCTTCATTGGGTGGGTTTCGTTCTTGGAGGGTTGGTTCCATTTGACCGTGGAGGTAAAGTGTCGTAGTTTCACAAAATATGATTTTGAATTATTTTTATTTTCAGTTGTACGTAGGATTCTATTTAGGAATCCCCTATTTTTTTTAAATGCTTTGTTGTGTTGAGGTTTTTGATGAAAGTATGATTGGATGCGTTATCCTTACACATTTTTGCAATGGTCAAATATGTTAAATGTATGTAGACGTATGTACACAAACTTGTTGGATAAATGTTGTTCAATGAATTGTATTAGTAGGAAGCTATATATTATTTGTACGAAAAAAGTTGCATTGTGTTTGTTACATACACAATTAGAGTTTGGTGTTTCATACTTTGGTCAAGTTTTAATTGTTGGTTCATCTCCTAGTTTGAATAATTTATTTGATTCTATGGTGTTGTGTCTTTTATGCCTTATTGTATAGTATTTGTTTTGGTGATGTGCTTTTTTTCTTTTTATGATTTGTTTTTTGTGTCATCATTTTTAGTTTTGAGGTACTGGGTTACTATTTCTGGATATCTCTACTGAGTAAGGATGTGGAAGAAGGTAACAGCTCCATTAAAAATAAGGTATGAATAGTGTTATCATACATTTAATTTGTGTATGACATTTTAATAAGTCTCATTACTATAGTTGTTTAATTTTTTTATAGATACATTTGAGGCATTCTTGTTGAACAAAATATGTTGGATCTCTTAATAACCAATTAATAGCATAGGATAAGTTATTTATTCAAGGAACCTATTTGGATGGTTTATACTATTGAAGGAGTCTACTAAATTGTCTAAGAACTTTCTTAGTAAATTATGTTCTAAGTGAGATGAAAATAGTGAATGTTTTTGAAATAAGATCCCAATCAATTGGATTTACTTTAGTGGATGTTTGTCTAGGTTGGTCCAAAATTCAATTTAAACGAAATTGAAGTGGAGAGTAGTTGCAGGAAAATGTTTAAAACTAAAAACGTTGAATTAAACACATTGTATGACTTCTTATTGTGAAATAGGAAGGAAATTTTTGTACCTGACTTTTGTAGGGTTTATATATTGTTTGGCATTTGTCAATTTTTATTGTCAAATCGTAGTGGTAGGGTTTTCCCTATTCTGTTTAAGCTTGTAAATTATATTGATGGTCTTGGAAATCTGAATTGGGGTGTTGTTGGGTATGAATAGTTGGTTGAGAGCATATGTTATGCTTCTTTCTTATTTAAGAGAGGTGAAACTAAAACACACTTCCATGTAGATGGATGTGTTTATTTGCTACAGATATAAATTTTTTATTTAGTGTTTACTTTACTTGAATGATGTTGTAATATTTGTTGATGATTGACAAATCATCTTCATTCATATGTGTTCTAGTTATGGGCTTATGAGAGCATCTATGATGTGGTCCCAAAAGGGTCGATGTTTATCAACCAAATTTCCCTGTGTTTTGCATAAGATCGATGTGAAAGTGGATGATTTTTTCATAAGTCGATGTTTATACAAGAATTTGGTAATTTTGAATTAAGTTCCTCTGTTTTTTAGTTGTTAGATGGTTGTTTTATTACATGCATTGTTGTTGTTGTCTTACTTTGAAATTGTATGCAATTTCTTTTTTATATAGTTGCCTCACCATAAGAGTTTGGTTATGTAATTGTGAGAGAAGCTTTTGAAGCCTTCGATGGTGGCTTTGTTCAGAAGGGAGACGTGAGAGACAATGATGACTTAAAGCTTGTGGTTGATAAACAAGAATAGGTCATTGAAGAACTTGAAGCACAATTGAAGGAATTGAAAAGACTTATTCATGAAAGGAAGGGTGAATGTAATGAAGGATCTGGAGGGCCTTCCCATGAAATTCGTGATTGTTCATGACATCATTGGTGATGATGTTGCGGATGACAATGCTTATTGGTAAACATATGGATGATGCTCAAGAAGGTAAAAAAGCAGTAGCACTTGGTAATGAAGAAGCAAATGATAGTGAAGAAAGCAATATGTATGCTCGAATGAAGCATCAACCACGGTTACATTTGAAGAGTGCGGCAATTCGAACTCCATTTGTCATATATCAAAGAAGGAAGTTTCGTAAATAGATGTTTATACTTGTTTATTTCAAATTTCTGGAGAGAAAATAATTGATCTTTTTTTTTGTTAGTAAGAGATCGAAATAAACACACTAAAATCCTTACTAGCCAATGTCAAAGTCAATAAACAAAAAAGTGTTACATACAACAACTCTAACCTTATACATATAAAGCAACTAGTTTTAAAAGTCTTTACATCATTATCAGGCCTCTTCAATTATTGGTCCCCCTATGAATGAATTTGTTTGAGCTCCAATTTTATACCTTCGTATAAGTTCCTTTATTCCTCGAATAGTAACAAAAATCATTACAAACAATGATCGAAACCATTGTTTTCCCTCAAACCAATTCAGAAAGGGATTTGGAACATGTGCACTGTCAAAGTATGCATGAAATGATGCTACTCAAATGTTGAGTAATAAACCTAATAAAAACTACTGATGCAATTCCAAACTGGCAAACAATGTAAAAGTTTAAACCTGAAACATGAGCTTCATCTCACAATAAGAACCACAAACAACAACACAAATACTCATTCAATCCACAAATGGTTCTATACAATTCGTCAGATCACAATTTCAAAGGCTGGCTTTTATCACAAAAGAACAAACAAAAAAAATAATGAAAAACTAAAACAATGCAGATTCAGAATGCAAATTCGACAACTGAAATGTAACAACACAAAAATTAAAATTTTTCAAACCATTATTCAGAACCACAATAGACAATCCACAAGAACCAATCCAAACCCTAAAACCCTAACAAATTCCTAACAATGAACCAAAACCCTAAACCCCAAATGAAAACTTACCTCTTACTTCAATGGTTTCCACTTCCAACATTGAAACACCATAATGCTTTCCAATCACTCACCCGACACCCAAAACATAACACAACCACAACGAAATGGACGTCGTCTACGACACACCCAAACAGAAATAACGATGAAGGTACCAAAAATAAACAACAAATGTGGGAATGGAGGTTGTCAAAGACAATACCGTGTAAAAGGCCCACCTTGCGAGGGAGGAAACGAACACCAACAAGAACCTACAAAATCAATACCTTCTGCCAACGACACAACCAACGAAAAATAGGGTAGAAGAGGACCCTCTGGAAGAGAGACACATAATCACCAACTTTCTGAGTGGAGTATATGGAAGAGACAAACGGGAAGTGACCACGGAAGGGGGAAGACGAACACGAAGCAAAGCGCGAAACTTCAAAATGCAATGAAAAATGAAAAGCCGAGTCTTTCCACGGTGGATTATTTTCAAAATAAAACTAATTAAGTGTTGCATCTTAGGTGTCCATGTTGACATTGTCAACTTTGTCAAAAAGATACTTTCTTAAAGTATCGTTTTTGAAATGGTTATTCATTTATCTAATTTTGCTATTCAAACCGTATTCAACAATAATTATTTTAATAATAAAAATTACATTGTGGGCTTTAAAATCAAACAACAATGTTGTTTTAATTAATAGATAAAATAGTAGTAAAGGTAATAAACAAAGAAAAAGCTAGAAAAAGAACCTCATATATGCTATAGGTGATAATAATGAAGAATCCATTGCATCTTCCAAAACCAATCAAAATATTCAACTAGAATATCTTTTACTTGCTTAGATAGTTGAAACTCGGTGTCACATTGCACCAAAATACTTCAAAGATTTATAACGGTGTTAAACAATGGCATAATATCATCCCAACCATCATCCTCCATATCCATGCAAAACAAATGCATATAAGACATGGGATTCATTGTTTGTGACATCCAAGATCGAACAATAGAAGATCAAACTATTCATAAAATGTTGATGAGTTTGTTATCTTCATAGATCAAGGTTAGGTTAATCTCTCATCCCTGTTTCCTTTCGTCCATTTTTGTCCATTATGCGCTCACAAATCTCCATGTTCGTGTTTTTCGTGTCTCTCGTCGTCACCCTCAAAGACCTCACTTTGGTCGACGTTTGTGTGCCTCACTGCCACCATTTCAAAGTTATATTCTTTGTCCTGCTGCGCTGCCACACCGAAAAGCCTTATTGGGTTGCCATATTGGGGTTTAAGTTTCCAATAGTTGTGCCCTTGCACCCTCTATGTCAATGCACATTGTTTGAGCTCTTCATATTGTCGTCGTTTCCCCCTCCATCCCCACTTGTTGTCGCCACTTGCCCCTAGCTTTTGGTGGACTCCAAAATGCATTTCTCTACTTGGATTAGTAGTATCTAAAGTGTAACTATAGTAGCCAATTCCATCTACAGATAGTTTTTTTAATTTTTATTTTATTTTAACATTTATTATTTATAATTCAATTTAAATTTTATTTGGATTTTTAATTAAGATTATATTTTTGTTGTGCACCGTTATATGTTGAACATGTAAGTTTTGAATTTCTAATTAAGATTAAAGTGTAGTATATCAACGTGTTGGGAGGATTGAATGCATGCATAAATAAAATTTGTATGGTATTTAGTAATGGATCGAAATTGGGTGAATGTTAGTCAAATTAGTGATGTGTACCAAAATGATGTTTAAGAGCTTCTACAATTTGCTCCATGAGATGGAAAACCTTTGAATGGAAAATATTATTTTCTTTGTGTTAATTGTTTGAATGAGAGATTAATCCACCTTACATTTAATTTTTTATATTTTTACAGTCTATTATTTTTACTGTCTCTACATGATCTACTATTTGTAATTTAAATTGTTTTCAGCAATGTCTATCTCTTATAGTTTTATATCACCTACTAGGGGTGAGCAAGGGTCGGTTTGGGTCCAATAATCCCAATCCGACTAAATCCGAATTTAAAAGTTTAAAACCACATCCAATTGTTTAATGTCTTAGATCATTCGGGTATAGTTACATCTGGATGATTAACACGTTATCCAGATAAAAGAGAAAAAAAAAACTAAGGAAGACGAGTAACATGAGGAAGACAAGTAACAATAACAAAGATCTTGAACACTTGAACACAAATATACAAAAATTCAATAACACAAGAAATAGCTCATGAAGGCCATGGTTGATTGCATATTTGTTGCACTCCTCTTTAGATCTTCAAAGTTTCTTTAACCTATAATTTTCGATTTTCCTAAACAAAAGGAGGAACCAAAGCAACAACGACAGTGGCCACAAATTAAAGAAAAAGACAAAGATAGCACATGGTGGAAGACATGTATCAACAAGAAATTAATGAAAAAGATGAACAATGACCACCAAGTGGGGAAAACCCTAACGCCCTCGACCACGACATCGACAACAATAGCACCATCACCACCTCCCACAACATCGACAGTGACCACACCAATAATCAAAAGATTCGACACCAAAAGCATCCTTCATAGCGATGAAGGGCATGAAAGAAAAATGAAGGTGGAAAGGGGAGAAATGAGAGGTAGCAGCATAGAATTAGGTTAAAATAAAAGTTGAACTTTAATATGTTGGAGATTCAGGTTAAGTATCTATGAAATTAAAAATTAAAATCCATTACAACCAAACTCGTCTAAAACCAATTCGATAACAATTTTTTTTCTCAGGTAAGACAGATTCGGACAAGCCCACATAATATGCTCATTACCTATTACTTACTCTTTCATATCTTCTTTTATTATCTAATAACTTCTGTATTTTTATAAAATTTACTCAACAATTTCTATATATCATTTCTTTCATCAAAGTTTATTATTTACATTTTCATACATTTTCTATTTCATTTTAAATTGAATTTAAATTCTTAATTTAAATTAACTCAATCATAATATATTAATTAAAATAATTATATACAATATTTTTTATTATATATATATATATATAATTATTTGGTTTGCTATTGTTATTTTCATCTTATAAAACAAGATTTAGTCCTTTAATTTAATGAAAAAACATTTTCCTAATCTATCATAACTTAATATTTTAATAGTGAAAATATTATAGTTAACCAAATATTGTATGTTAACACGATATTATTATGTTACAAATTTTAATTTGGAAAACACACAATTAATTGTGTTATGTATAACAAATCAAAGACAATTCACTTTAATATCAGGTTTCCTTCTGTCGGGTTTGAACACAGAAAACCCTTATCACACACACTATAGAGTCCGAAGGATAAACCTTTCACCGCTATACCACATCCATAGGTTTTAAAAAACTGACTCTACTTTCAGGTAAGAATATAATCTGGCAAAAACTGTCAGGCACATGAAATCAAATTTTAAGGAAAAAAAGAAAAAAAACTCAGTACCGTTGCAAATAGCAACGAAATAGAAGGTTACTAAACAGCATGTGATGATAGAGTGAGGACAATAAATATGAAATCATTTTACAACAGTGCATCGGAGTGTAGTGTCAACTGAGCACTACGTTCACCTTAATTGAAGAGTCTGTTAAGATTATATCCCTTCCGTTTTCAGCCTTTGGATGATCAAGGGAATTTAATCTTATTCTAACGTGCAGTGGTAGCATGAAAATAAGATCTCTAATATCACCTTTGGATTGCAACAAAGAAGCACTCCACAAATCTCTCTCTATTTTCCCAGATCTCTTGGAGGTCAGAATATCAACTATCCTTCCTGCATGCTCCTCCCGGTTACCTTCATTTGAGTTTGGGATTCTTCTAAGTTTGCAATGCAGTACAGCGTAAATTATAACCTGTATGAAAGAAAACGAAAATAAATAAATAAATAAACATTTATAGTTTACAAGCATATTCAAAATTAGGTAGAATAGTCCATTGGTCCTTGAGAATGTATGGAGGTTTCATCTCTCACATTCATCCTTTATTTGAGGAAAGTATCTAAATGTTATCATGAAAATGCAACTTAGTCCCTGCTGCATTTATCATAAATTACAATTTAATCCATATATGTAAGGACTAAATTGTCTTTTAATCATAATATGTAGAGACCCCTATTTGAAATGAAGGAGCAATGTGCAAGATGGAAATTACTTTTAGGACTTCTTATTTGCTTAATAACATTCACAGACTAACTTAAAAAACCCTGTTTATTTTTAAGGACCAACTTTGAAAACTTATTTACTTTCAAGACTGAAAAGATCATTCGGCCTTATAATTATTCTGGTTCCCATGTATGTGCACATGGGATAACTACAGAACAAATACATACATGAACCTGAAAATTGATACAAATTCTAACAAGAGAATTAACCAAGCTCTTGCAACAATTGATGTAGTCTTGACAATGTCAATGGAAATTTAAGAAAATGTGCTATTCTCATTCCCATCTTGTTATGTTGCCTATAAAATGATAATAAAATGACAGCTACCAAACAAGACCAGATGAGATAAGCCTACCTCGCTTGTTCCAGGGCTAGTACAGACCCCACAGCTAATCCGGACTTTCTCATCATCTTCCACTACTGAATTTTTGTCCAGATTATCATCTTGAACATTTATTTCAGATTCACGTTTTGGAGCGGCAAGATCATCTAATTCATCATACCACTGTTGTGCAACACCAGCCTGCACCAAGAAAACATTAAGTTACTCAGAATGTAATCAGACTGCTTCACTTAGAAAGTTTCAATTTGCAAAAGAACCTTATATAAGGATCCTGGAACCTCGTCCACTCCAGAAATTTCAGTAGCTGCACCTCTTGTTTGACACCATATACAAGATTCTTGTACAGGTTCAATAAGCTCAATATCCACAGGAATATTAACATTCAAATGTATGTCAATCCTGCCTGTGACAACATTGCAGAAAAGTTGTAGAGAAATAAATAATTTTGTTATAGCATTACATTGTTGTTGATGATACAAAATGAAAGAATATAAAAGATATAAGAACAGTTCATCTAGTTACTAATCCCTTATTGTTGAAAGTCTCATATCGATTAGAGATAAGGTTAATTCACAGTATATAAGTGGGTGCAAACCTCACCTTATATGTTAGTTTTGTAAGGTTGAGTTTAGCTTAAAGTTCACTTCTTAATATGATATCAGAGTCATGATTAGAGCTTGTCCTAACGAAGTTTGTTGTTTGTTGGGTCTATTGTTTCACTCATCATCGGCCACTGTCAAACCGCCCATTAATATCTAGTCTCACGTTCGATATGTATATGCCTCGACATGAGGAGGTGTATTGGAAGTTCCACATTGACTAGAGATAAGGCCAATTTATTGTATATAAGTGAGTGCAAACCTCACCTTACAAGTCAGTTTTGTAAGATTCAGTTAGCTTTAAAGTTCACTTCTTAATATATTAACAACTCTAGAAAGAGGTATTATGTATCGTTGGGATAAAAATATCCTAATATCTCTATAGTAATTAGGAAAAATATCCCTAGAATCTACACCCTCATTTCATAAGGTCTATGTTTCCTTTTCCAAGAGTGTGATTGTTACAAATGGAGGAGTTGAGAACATAATTAGCATGGCTGTAAATAATAAAGTATTTATTTGCTCTCTCTCTCATTATTCAAGTTGGCATCAGTGCTCCCAATCTTGGGGGCTTGTTTCCACTGCCACCACTGCCGACCACTGGCTGCTGCTGTCCTCCTTGAAGATAGGACAAAATGGCTGGTTACTTTTATTGACGATTGTACCTACTCACAAGGACATACGTTATGAAAAGTTTGGACATATGTTATGAAAAGTTTGATGTTTTTCAAATCTTAACTAATGATTTCCGTTTTGTGAAAAATTAATTTCGAAAAAACATCAAAAGTGGTTTCAAATTGAATATGTGGATCATGAATTTTTTTTTTTTTTGCTTAATGGTATTTTCCATTATCTAAAACGTGTTAACACTCCACAACAAAACGAGGTTGCAAAAAGGAAGAATTTTCATCTCCTAAAAGTTGCTAAAGCTCTCCTTTTCCAAATATTTGTTCCTAAAACATATTGGGGAGGAGTTGTATTAAGTGCCACATATCTCATCAACAGGTTGCCAACTCATGTCTTAAATGCCATCAGTCCTAGTGAGCCTCTATTGTGTTTATTTCACTCTTCTAGTGTAACTCTACCTTGTCGGATCTTTGGTTATGTTACTTTTGTTCACTCTCACAATCCAAATCACAATAAATTAGACCATAGAGCTCTTAAATGTGTCTTCATTGATTATCCTTCAAACAAAAAGGGATGCAAATGTTACCCTCAAAGTCGTTGTGTCCTTACCACAATGCATTGCACTTTTCGTGAAACAATCATTTTTTGTCAGTCCTTCACTTTACCAATGTTGTCACCCTCAATGAAGCTCTAATGACTTGGAGTTTGCTAGTGTTTTGCGAAAAATTGGAATCTTTCGTTGATTTTGGATCAGACATCATGGAGATGCAAATGAGAAACTAATTGTTTAATGGGTGATTTTACAAAGAAGAGAAAATAGCAATAAAGACTGTTACAATGAAATTGCAGCAATTAAGGTTGCACCCTCTTGAAGAAAAAATGGCAGTGAAGGCTCTAAGTGGTAATAAAAGAGAGACCAGGTCTCCAGCAAAAGCCTAGAGACTTTGATACCATGTGAAAAATTCTTTTAGGATTTCAAGAGGACTTTTGTTCAGTAGTATATGTGAAGCAGGTCAATTTATCATATATGCAACAGTGAGAACAACTCCCCAATAATGTTTTGGAAATTTCCCCAGAAAGATAAGTGCTTGGGTGGAAGCAAGTGCCTATTTTTTCTCTCTGCCACTCCATTCTGTTGGGGAGTATAGACACATGAAGAGTCATGAGTAATCCCTTTGGATTGAAAATAATCCCTAGCATTGTCAGACCTAAATCTTTCTATGTTGACCCCAAAGTGATTTTGTTAGGGATCAACAAATGAATTCAGAGAATAGCAATATAGATGAAACAATTCTAGTTTTATTATTCAGAAAAGTATCAGAAAATATAGTAGGGTTAATGAATCCTACTGCCACAGAGCGAGCTCCTCACAAGGAATACAACATTCCTCCCGATTACCCCTCCCCATATCCCTCTCACTTCTTCAATGATTCTGTTACATCTTTTGCCACCTCAGCACTCCTCTTCACACCTTTTGTTCTCCTCTCATACACCCTCCAAACCTTGGGCCTACTGCCAGTGTTTAGGCCCACATCCCTTGCTCTGTCAATACCCACTTCTGCAAGACTAGCCTTGTCCTCAAGGCTCATGTGTAGGAACTGACTTTTGACGTAAAATTCCTCTTCCCATGTAGCATCTTCCATACTTTGGCCCTTCCATTGTATAAGCACTTGACTAATAGCATCTTCGCCATCTTTAATCACCCTTTTTGTCAGTATACTCTCTGGTTCTCGGTTTACTCCATCATCATCACAAGCCAACTCTAGTGGTAGTCTCTCCTGTATATTATAATTCCGTACGGCCTTCTTTAGTAAAGATACATGGAAACTCGATTTATCGTAGATGTTAACTATCCACGTGGTCTAAGCCTGAGAAATCTGAGACCGAGTTTGTTAATTTTAATGGTCAATTAGTAGGTGTGTTCACTAAATCATTACGGGAGAATTGATTATAAGTGAAACAAGATTAGTACATATGATTTATATACACTACCTTAAGGGGAGACTTAGATGCAACGGGCTTAGGCCCATCTCTTTGTATTTTCCTATTTATAAATACATAACCCAACGTGATCTACACATGTTAGGGATTCAGCCTATGTCTCTCTTATTTCAACACCTTAATTTTAGGGATTTCTTACAAAAAAATTTACACATATTATTCAATCAATCTATATTTATTGTACAGTAAATATACAATATTTACACCCGTGTTTCAACAGATGGAGTGTGTGAAGTAATCACACAATTCCTCTATCATCTCAAATACACAATTTTAACAAGGATCCTAATTAAACTCAAAGACCCTAATTAAAAAACGAAAAAATCACCTAAGATACTCTAAACCAAGATATTATAATCAGATATTTCTAAAAATTTGAAACTTTAAATTCATAAATACACTGCTTTAAAATGTAAAATAACCTGGTAGCAAATCAAGATATTCCACATGATCAATTGGTGTACCCAAAAGTCCATTTCCCCTGTCAAACCAGAATAATGAAGAAGTCAATTTTTCTATTAGAATTGAGGGAAGAATAGGATCATGCATATCTCAAAATGGGAAAAGAATTTCCTTCGTCATTACAAGGAATATTCCAGCCATATGGCAAGCCGATGTGGCATGTTGACACATCTAGGACTAGATATCTGGAGGAAAAAGTTCGCTAGACTGGACAAGTGTGACATTACATCAAGAAAGGATAGGCTGAGCTAAGTATATACTAGACCTATCTCAATGCCAAAGCTTACTCAAGGGAATAGACAATTTCCCAAATGATTAAAAGGTACTATGATGAATACCTAATGAAGGATCTTAACAGTTTCACTGGAAACAATCTTACATTTTAACATGGACAGAAACAGAAAAAAGTGAGTTTCTGAACAAAAGAAATCTACACAAGTTCTTTGAAAAATAACTTACACAGCATAAAATGTTTCCAGGGGGAAATTCAGCCAATAAGGTAATCCAAGTATCCCTATATTAGATAATCCGAAGTTTGAACAGACTCCAGATTCTCCACAAACCTTCAAAACCCTCTGTCCAACTAGTGAGAGAAAATTGGGAGTGAATAATCTCAACAAATGCATCCACAGAGCAAGATAGCCCTAACTAAAATTGAAGAAAAATACCTGGATCACAAACAAAAATGTGATTTTGCAAGGTTGCCAGTGAAGATAAAAGATCAGAATGTGGTAGGCCCTCAAGTAAAGAGGCGCTCTTAGTTTCGTGTTGAAACCAATCAGAGGGAATCCGATCTATGACGGATAAACGTTTCATGATTGACTGCCCACAGATCTCAAGAATTCTAGGAGAACCTACGTTAGAAAATAAATATAACAAAGAATCCATCAGTTCTAGCTAGATACAAGATTGTTTAAACAAGTAACCATATAAGGATTATTGAATCAAACCTTCCAAAACTTCATTTATCTTTCCTGAACAAATATCCATGATCCACAAAGTTCGAAACCTAAAAGTAACAACGAAAGAATCAAGGTAAGGAAGGAATATTACTTGAACCATAACCCTTAACCAAGAAAATTTAGTCATAAGAAAAGGAAAATTGAAAAAAAAAATCATGATGTTCAACACAACAATGAAGCACAAGGGATACCGATGACTTATAGCAAAAAAAATTAGTACTTACCCTCCTAAACATAAGGTATTCTGCCACCCTACAAACTTTAAAAGTCTACACTAGACCCTGACTCTTATTTGGAGAAATAAGAAAAACTCGACTCTTAAGAAAGATGGAAAGGCTTGAGCATTTTACATGTAAATATTCTCTCAATTGCTTTTCACCACTTCAAAACAGAGAATGATGAAATAAATAGCACTCTAAATTCCAATTCCTACCTTAAATTTGACTGAATTTCAAGTCAGTAACACTAACTGAAGCAATCAGGTCATGTATAAAAATGAAAGAATACAGTTTATCTTTCGTCAATTCTACTATGTTGTTCTAGACAAATTTAACACCAAAAGGGTCTATGAAATTGAGTTATCATGATATCAAGTCATTAATACTTTGCATCTCAACTAACAATTCTGATTTTAGTGACCAAGTGTTGGCAACCAAAGCGCTTTGGTTTCATCATTGAGCAAATTGTTGCCCTGTTAATATTGGAAAAAGTCTCTTTTCTAATGTGTACATAAAAACATGGTAAGGATATTAAACATACTTTTAATAACTTCTAATAACAAGTAATCAAATATTTGTCGTTTCAATTCATGAATGCTTTCCGTTAAAAAATAATCTCTCTATTTCAGACTTCTTAAAATTTGCCTAAGCACACAAATGTCAAACTGTTAATAAAAAGGCTTACACCAGTCATTTTGAAATACTTGTAACTTTCAGTCATTTTTAAATTCCTATTTAATGAAATTAATGACAAAAATCCGTTTCTATAATAGGTTTATTTATTTGAAGCAATCACATCCAGTGAGTCAATAGTTATAAGCATAAGGAAGAGATGATGCAAGAGAGAGAAGTCAATGACCTCAATAAATTCCTATTTAATGAAATTAATGACAAAAATCCGTTTCAATAATAGGTTTATTTATCTGAAGCAATCACATCCAGTGAGTCAATAGTTATAAGCATAAGGAAGAGATGATGCAAGAGAGAGAAGTCAATGACCTCAATAAATTTGGGTTATCTGTGAGATGAACATTTTTTTTCTCTAAACTCCAATGCAGACACAGCAGACAAAAAGAAAACATCAGGTGATCAGGTCTAGGCTTTAAAGTTTCTGTGCATGATAGAACAAAGGATCCAAAACAATATTCAGGTTGCAGCCAAGGAGAAGGCCTTACAGGTTTGTAGATGAAGAGGCCAAATACTACTAGAGCTTAGATGCAAGTACAAAGTGAATATATAAGTGGAGGAGCTGAGTTATTGAGAGAATAAATGAGAAAGTATGTAGATCTGACACATCATAGAGAAAGAGGAATACAATATATTCAGTTTCAGCTTCCAATATTGGAACATCTAAGAAGACCCTTCACTGGGAGCAACTACAGCTCAATTTTTAGTCTGTAATTCTGTCCATATTCAAATATCAATACAATCTCCCTTTTATAGACAGGAACTGTTTCCAATCACCACATCAGATCTTTGAAACTTTTCAAGACATGCAAACGTAGAGAGGACTAGATGTTTGTAGCATTTAAAAAAGTAATAAAAGCACTTATCCCACCTTCGGTCAATAATGTAGAGAGTGTCATCAACTGATTTGAGCAAATGCCATGGAAAATACAACGATGTAGAATCAAATACTTCAGATGTTTTCTCAACATTGGTCTTGCCACTGCTTTCTAAACCAAGCTTAGTCATGATCCAATTCCATATGCGAATACCTCCCTTGTTAGAGGTGCTTGTAGGATACAGAGTGTCTACTGTTCGTGCTCCCATGTCAGCTTTCCTGATAGCATGGTTCTTAGAACCAGAATAATATAAATAATAAGAAAAGAACCAGATAAGTAAATGATAAGAAACGAGTTCATCAATAGGAGTTCAAAATAAGCCACAAAGAAACCACTAGTAAAAAAGAAACAACAAAGAAACAAGCCCCCATGGATAAATGAAGCTTACAAGAGCCTATATGGTAAACATGATAATATGAAAATGACGTTAATCTTAAGGCCAGGAGTTGTGGGGCACCAATGTCGTCTAAATATAATTTACAGCAAATCATGACATTCCTTTTCCACTTCAAACACATAATAGGATAATATATTTATATGTAGTCTTTACATAGGATACAGTACAGGATAGCACAAGAGCTTATTAGGTTCATATTCCATCCTGATCGTATCTAGCTCTCTTAACATTTCATCAAATAACGAATTCCATGAACATCAATAAAGGAACCAACATATAAACAGCTTCAAAAAGTAGATACGCTGTAACACCTGCACAATCCTATAGAAAACAGTCCTGCTGAAAAAAATTCAAACTCTGCTACTTAATGTCTACATCCAAAAAAGTTCCCCTAAAATTTACTTTTCCTAACTAAGAAAGTTTTGGTCATTCCTCTCCAGTTGTTGTAAATTTTTCAAGCACTAAATCAACAAAAAAGTCGAATTTATTCATTGCAGAAAAGTTAGCCTTGTGTCTTACACAGATCCGGAAGAAAGAGCTAAACAAATCCTATAGCAGCCTGGACAAAACATCAGATAACCATTGAAAGAAATATTGATATTTGATATTTAAATCAGTGTATGTAATTCCAAATGCGTACCTCTGAATCCACAAAATATAAGCAATCCTCAGTAGGATCGTAGCATGAACCTGCAGGACGCCTTAATTTAGCAGATTCAAAGTCTCCATCCTCAAATCCCGGGGAAGATCCAATCTGGATAAAAGACAACAAAAAGTTATCCTGATGAACAAGTTCAGCTAAGTGGTTGAAAAATGTCCAACGGCTATCTGCATAAATTCAGATATTTAATATCTAAATGGGAGAACTCCTTAGTGTATCATGACAGAAAAAGAAAGAAGACATTTCAAATGGTTACCATAAGCATAGCACTGTCTAACACTTCTCAGAACCCATCACCAAGCATGGTTGTGACTATCTAGTATCCTACATTTATTTATAAGAAATTGTTTTAAATAGCTTCTATATAATCAGATTTCTGATTCTTTCAAATTTTCTATTATTTCGAAAGACTGTGACAAAACATAGCAAACAAAAAAAATATTATTTAAAAAAGGTTTAATAAACTTTTTGGACCCAATGTTTGTGAGGTTTATTCAATGTTATCTGATTATATTTAAAAAAATATTTAGTGTTATTTGAACCTATATAACAGTGGCATGTGGTGAACTAAGTTACTATATATAATTTTTCAGATGAAATAGACTCTTACGAGTCTACGAGTCGGGTCTGCAAGTCGAGTCTACGAAGCTCTCATGAGTTTACGTAGACTCTCGAATCTAATAACCTTGTTACTATGGAATAATCTACAATCCAAGAGACACATGGGAGTATGTGGGACGAAATTTAGACAATAGTGCATACACATGAAGAGTTTTCTAACTTTCACATGTCAATTTCAAGTGCATATGATGGTTGGAACTACCTCTCATGCCTTCTTGTTTTTAGGACCATCCAACTAACTTCATGTGTTTCTTTCCTTATTAGTTGGTGCCACATAAGCCTCTTCACTAACTCCATGTGCCTTTTCCTAATTTTCAAGAACCATCCATGTGCTCGCCAAGATTAGAAGTTAACTAAGTGTTAAACATAGGATTAGTGAAATTAATCATTAGTTTAGTTAGTCTTATGTGTACATTTAGGATTCTCTTTGTTCTAAACACATGGAAGGTGACTTTTCCGATCCTTGGTTGCAACATAAGTCCATAAAAGGAGATCTAAGTCCCTCTTGTAAATCACTTTAATCAAATTCTCTGAGACATCTTGGAGAGTCTTGAGACTATCCTACTCTTGTTTTGGATCTTATCTTGAAATGCTTTTTCAAGTGGCAACTCCTCATGGCCCTTATCCTTTGGGATTCATTTTAAAGGAGGCATGTTCTCTTCCATCTTCGTTAATCCATTTTCTATTTCTTTTTACAACATGTTCTTGCTTTTCCTTTGTGTTCGATGAAAGCCGAATTGAAACTGATGTATTTTACATGCTTGCACAATGCTTCTTTGTTCTTATTGGGGTTTTGAGTTTTCAAACACCTCTTGAGTTGATCAATATCCAATCATCCTTGTAAGGATTACATCAATAAGACTAGTTGGAATAGGTTCGATATTCTAAATAACTATCATGGAAGATGAATAGACACGGACTTGATATAGTGCTCATCATTGCTCATATGCAGTTACATTTCTTTATTTATTAAACATAATGTATTTATTGAGATGAATATCAACTATAGAAGTTGTTGAGTACTTTTTCACTTAAGCATTTCACCATAATTCAGTCTTCAGACTAATATCAGTCCATTGCAAAGAAAAATAAGCCATTAAAGGAACTGAAATAAAAATTAATCTTGAACTGCACTTATTAACTAGTATACATACACTGTCCAGAATCTCTCCATTCCCATCTGATACAAGAATCCTATGATGATTGCAATCAGACAAGAAAAGGCGATTATGACTTTCATCTGCAGAAACACAACCTGTAAAATAGGACAAAAGAAGATGCAGTATTTAATTAGTTTCAGTCAAACGGAACCAAAGAATTAAAAATATATTATTATATCTACAGATTTTTAGTTATTAGCAAATTATAAACCTTGCTATCAATTTTCCCTTAACTAACCCAAATGCTATTTTAAAGCTCTACTTTTAACATGAATATCAACTTAAGGAAAGAAACAAATGGTCAAGGCAATAAAAATTGCAAAGCATTAAGAGAGGCTTGGGGAAAATTGGGTGAATAACCAGTATACTTGCTCATATTCATATAGTTATACAAACAGATTGCCTTCTATGACAATTAAGTGTATAATATATAAAGCAGGTTACAATTCATAATAGGGGAAGGAAAAACCAACTTTTGAAATTACAAACATATGATATATATCTAGAGTGCAAATCTAACATTCTCCCAAAAGTTCGAGCATATAAACTATATGCACCAAGCTTATCTAGGTGTAAATCTTATATTGCCTATCAAGCTCAAATATATAAATTATATGCATCAAGCTTAAAACATGTACATTAAATTTGGAAACCTATCATTGTTATCAAATTTCGGCCATGCCGGCACCACGGCAGAAACCAGTAGTGGCTTCCTAACCTGCCGCCACAACAAGGCAGTGGTGAATCAGGTTTTCCGTCGCAGCTCATGGCAGCCGCTTTTGGCATGGGGGCCGGCGGTAGTGGAATGGTTATGTTGGAAAAAGCAGGGTAGAAAAAGATGACAAGAACATGACGAAGCGAAGAAATGGGCAGTTGAGGCTTGGAGAAAGAAGGGCAGCAAATGGAGAGGCATGGTAGTGGCGGCATCGAAGAAAGAAGATATAACCAGAACCAAAACCCTAATTGCATCCCTAGTTTTATGATTGTTTAAAAAATAGAGTAAAAAATTGGACCAGGTGCACTAAAAAATTTATTGAATCTAACCTAATGCACAAAACATCTTTTACCTTTTACTGCATCCAACCGCAACTGAAGTCAAATTTCATTTAACCTAAAACAATCACTCCTCTCACTTTTGCCTTTGCCCATTGTTAGAAGTTGGTTTTTTAGCCTAACTCAACTCCACAAAACTGGCTTGTAAGATGAGGTTTGCACCCCACTTATATACTATAAAATGGCCTTATCTCTAGTCGATGTGGAACTTCAAACACACATCTCTCACGCTGAGGTATATACATCTCGTGCGTGGGTCTAGAAATGGGTGGTTCGTTGGCGGTCCAATATTGGGTGAAACAGAATGTCCAAGAAAGCTCACTAGGATAGGCTCTAACTTGGCTCTAATACCATGTTAGAAGTGAAATTTAAGCCTAACTCAACCCCACAAAAACCGGCTTATAAGGTGAGGATTGCACCCACTTATATATTGTGAATTGGCCTTATCTCTAGTCGATAATCAACTTTCAACACATCCCCTTATGCTGAGGTATATTCATCTCGTGCGTGAGACTAGAAATTAGTGGGTGGAACAGAATGTCCAAGAAAGTTTGCTTAATAGGCTCTAACTTGGCTTTGATATCATGTTAGAAGAGGGCTTTAAGCCTAACTCAACCCCAAAAAAACTAGCTTGTAAGGTGAGGTTTACACCTCACTTATATATTATGAAATTGTCTTATCTCTAGTCGATGTGGGACATCCAACACACCCCATCACGCCGAGCTATATTTATCTCGTGCGTGGGATTAGAAATGGGTGGTCCGATAGCAACCCAAGATAATGGGTGGAACAGAATGTCCAAGAAAATTCGCTAGGATAGGCTTTAATTTGGTTTAAACAATGGCTCTGATACCATGTTAGAAATGGGTTTTAAACCTAAATCAACCCCACAAAACCGACTTGTAAGATGATGTTTGCACCCCACTTATATACTATAAAATGGCCTTATCTCTAGACGATATGGGACTTCCAACACACCCACCTCATGCCGAGGTATATACATCTTGTGCGTGGGTCTAGAAATAGGTGATCTATTAACGGCCCGATAGCGGATGGAACAGAATGTCCAAGAATGTTTGCTAGGATAGGCTCTAACTTGGCTTTGATACCATGTTAGAAGTAGACTTTAAGCCTAACTCAACCCCAACAAACTGACTTGAAAGGTGAGCTTTGCACCTCACTTATATATTATGAGATGGCTTTATCTCTAGTCGATGTGGGACTTCCAGCACACCACCCTCACGCCGAGGTATATACATCTTGTGTGTGGTTCTAGAAATGGGTGGTCCGTTAGAGACCCGATATCGGGTGGAACAGAATGTCCAAGCAAGCTCACTAGGATAGGCTCTAACTTGGCACTGATACCATGTTAGAAGTGGGTTTTAAGCCTAACTCAGCCCCACAAAACCGGCTTGTAAGATGAGCTTTGCACCCCACTTATATACTATGAAATGACCTTACCTTTAGTCGATATGTGACTTCCTACACATTCCCTTACATCGAGGTATATTCATCTCGTAATCTCATGCGTGGGACTAGAAATTAGTGGGTGGTCCGCTAGCGGGTGAAACAGAATGTCCAAGAAAGTTTGGTAGGATAAGTTCTAACTTGACTCTGATACCATGTTAGAAGTGAGCTTTAAGCCTAACTCAACCCCACAAAATCGGCTTGTAAGGTGAGGTTTGCACCTCACTTATATATTATGAAATTGTCTTATATCTAGTTAATGGGACTTCCAACACCCACCAACAGCCACCATTGTTGTCACTGACTTCCGTCTGCCGCCCCGTCTGCCGCCAGTCAGTGCCAAGTCCTTTTTTTTTTTCAATTTTTACTTTTATTTTTTAGACATAATATAATTACTTTTACATTAGAATTATATGTGGTGGTATTATATTTATTCTAACTGCAATGTTTCCGTCATAACCCGTTATGGTTTCCATTAACTTTATAAAGGATTTTTGGGTTGTCGATATTTTCCGTTATCCGATATCGATAACATTGTATCAAAGACTTCATCAAGTGATCAGCAAGTTGATTTTTTGAGTTGATAAATTGAGTAGAAATTTCCTTAACCATTAGCTTCTCTCGAATAAAATGACAATCAATTTGCTTATGCATTGTTATTTCCAACAGATTTCATTTTACTTTTTATGAGAATGTGATGGTCATAAAAAGAAGTGTTAATAATGTAATTAGCATGATTATAATTAATAGAATATTTCTTTATTCCCTCTCATTATTCAAGTTGGTATCAAAGCACTCAACCTTGGGGGCTTTATTTCCTCTACCACTACCACCATTGTCGTTGTCCGCCAACCATTGTCACTATCATCCTTGAAGGTAGTGGTGGCACCAAAAGGTGTGTCTCATACTGGCGATCACAATGCAAACAGTCATGTCATCTTTGGAAGTGTCACGCACCACTACCTACGTCAATGTGTGTAGTCCACACACTATTCAAGAGACACCCACTTGCCACCACCACAAACAAGGAAACCCTAAGTCCATCCCAAGGCATAATGTAATCCTATGCGGCCCTTGTTTCGATAGATATGAGTTTTTCGCTCTCTCGAAAAAAAACTCTATTATATTTGTAAATTTTCTTTCCTATTGCTTGAGGCGAAATTCACTCCTATGGGTCTCAATGGTCTTCCAAATGTGGTGGGTGTTCATCCGTTTGATGGCCAGAATTATTAGTAGTGGAGCTAGTACATTTAGAGGATTATTTAAGGATAGTCAACTTTAGACCACATCGATGGTGGGGGATCAGGGTCAAATGACCACAATTTTGAGATTTGAAATAATGATGATTCACAGATCATGACCTAGATGCAGCAATAAGATGAGTGAGTGATAGTATTTTCATTGAATAATGACAAACAAACCAAGATTGACCCACTTCAATATTAGTTTTAAATAGAGGATTACGAAAAAATCAACAAATCTTATTTGTGTTTACACTGTAGAAAGATATGCAAAAGCATTGTCTAATTAATGATGCAATATTGAAAAGGAAAGATAAAGGAGCGTAGACTTGATTTGTCCGGCTCATTCTCGGGAAATCTGCCAGACAACTCTACACTGAGATAGAAGAAATGCAGAAAAACCATTGATCAACCTCTTGGTTACCTGGGTAATATAGGAGCAAATTCTGAAGAGTAGAAAAACTACATAGATCTTTAATTATCCAATGTTGTTCCAAAGATGTACATCTCACAACATCGAGCGACTTAGAATTACCACGCACTTTCTCATCTAACTCCTGAACAGCTACATTTGAGACCAATATCAAAAAATGCAAATATGCAAACATGAATCATGAAAAATCGATGAACGGCACATCGTCTACAATGTTAGTCATAGAAAATTTACAATTACCTTGGCTTAAAATTTCAAGACTTGCATCCTTCTCATGATAAATTACCGGGCTCCTAAAATTTTTAAACAACATGTAGCACGCACCTTTCTCTATCTAAACATATCAAATGAATTACATTAAATAAATGTATATGCAAGCATCAAAAATATATTCATAAACAAAATAGTAAAAGATACGCCGGTAGGTATACATGAATAAAAGCAATTCCATATATTATTTATGAATAGTAAGTGGAAGGAATATGTATTTCCGCAAACTCTATAGTCAATATAACTAGAAAATGCAAGACTCTTCTATCTAGCATTTTATTGTTTCTACCACAGATGAGTTTCTAAATCCCCAAAGTTTGTAGGACAGTAGGAGGAGCAACTCAACAAACAAGCATTCTTTCCAACACTGCATGCATTCAGCCTCCATCCTCACTGTCACTGTATATTGAATAAGATCAAATTATGTACTTTTAGCACATAAATTAAATATTCAAGTTAGCAAGTTCTCTGCATACCCACTCTAACCCATCAGTCCGTGCACTAGTACCCTATGCAATGAAGCCTTGGGGAACTTATGACATTGGTTCCTAAGGATTGTAACTCCTAAAAGAATGCCTGTTTGACAGGAAACCATTAGAATAAAAACAATCAGTAACCTTAGCCTATAGTTTATGACTTCATCTGTAAAGACATGATAATCATAGA
Organism: Vigna unguiculata; assembly: GCF_037176805.1. Classification (NCBI taxonomy): domain Eukaryota; kingdom Viridiplantae; phylum Streptophyta; class Magnoliopsida; order Fabales; family Fabaceae; genus Vigna; species Vigna unguiculata. The sequence goes on from NC_140801.1 coordinate 8,867,571, forward strand.
CTCATAACTGATATGTAGTAACATGGACACACCTACAATCATCTAGTTTTAATGGGTAGGATGGAGATGGGGTTGGAAGAAGAATCTGCCACCACTGCAACGATGAAGACAAATACATAATATACAGTAACATGCTACAGACCTACAATGATCTAGTTTTAATGCATAGGATGGAAGTGGAGTTGAAAGAAGAATCTCCCACATCTGCAATGATGAAGCCCGGTGCCACTTCTCAGATGTGTTGGGTGATACATTTACTACTTACTGAAAATTGTGGCCGGGGATATTTTAGCAAGAATTAAACAAACATAATTCATAATGATAGAAATGCTAGTTTTTGCATGCATCAAGTCTTCATGCACATCAGAAGCTAAATAAAGGTATTATTAGTAGGATATTAAGTGTACTATTAGAAGTTGTTAGAAGATTCTAGAGATCTCTTTATAATTATGACTAGAGTTAGAGTTTTGTATATATTGAGGCTGATGTACTGTTTCAAATAAAACAATTGAATAAAAATCTTCTCTCTTTCAAATTAATCCTTTCAAGTAAAGGGATTTACCTCACCTTAGGAAATGTCTGCTGAGACAACAAAATGGGGAATGCAATATTTTCTGCCATCAGTAACTGCATTAGGTGCACTTGATCAGAAGAAGAGGCAATTGCTCCCAAACCAATAATATTAATATGAGGAAACCTGCCACCAAAATATATTTAATTAATACAAAATGTACATTAATACAAAGTGAGGAGAGAAAATATAACTTTTGTATACCTCTTTTGAATTGTCTTTAATTTATTAAGCGTAATGTCACAATTGAAATTACTGGCAGCAAGAACTAAAAATATTCCATCGGTTCCAAAAAGTTGGTCAATTTTTTCAGATCTATTTAACCAATAATGATGGGTGCCTGCATTTTAAAGAAAGAATAAATTATGTAAAAGGCAAAATGTGGAAATGATGGACTATTTAACTCATTGAATCAAAAACTATTAACAATTGAACTAGTAAGATAGCAAAAATAAAAAGATGGTGCATACAATTCAAAAATCAAATGTATAATTGAACAAAACACAAGCTTCAGAATATAGATAATAAAACTAACACTCAAAATATGAAGAATTTGAAAGGCTCGTACAAAATTTTAAGAATATGAAAGGGCATGGACTACCATAACAAACAGTAATACCTTCAAATTCATCAAGTGAAGCCTTAATGAAAGATAAAAGATCAATTTCAGTGGCAGGTTCATGCAATTTATCAGCCATTGTTGAGATCCTGAATAAGACTGACGATCAGAAGTCAGGAAACCTAACAAAGCTACAAAATCCTAAATTATGATGTTTCAAAATTAAACATTCTAAATGTAGTGTATTATTCATTAATGGAGCTACAATACAGAAGTATATTCAATCAGATAGCTTGAACTGCGAGCTAGTTAGTTACAATCTAACAGTAATACAACAGACTCCAACCGTCTGTTCTTACAAAATGACGCCTGGCTAACTATTACATTGTGCTGGCTCAATACTGATTCAACTTAGCATACTAATTAAAACAGTAGAACTGATACAGAGAATAGCCAAAGGCTAAGTATACTATCTTATTCATAAATGATGACTGATACTACGGTTTACGTTATCTTCCTATACTGTCAGTCAAAAAAAGCAATCACCTGTGTTCATGAAACCCTCTCACTTGATTCCAGTTAGCAGCTGGGTTCCGTGCAGAAGGCACCAGCATCACAGACAAAGCCACTAAGTTTAAAGCTTTGCTAGATTGATGACAACAGACACCTAGAGAGGGGGGAGTGAAATAAATATACAAATAATCAAGTTACAATTCATTAATGAAAATGATATGCTGAAGCATTCTTAAAAGAACAGGTAGCAATAATCAAACATCGGTATCATAAACATATCAGCAAACGAAGCCAAGAGGTTGAATAATCAAAACCTACATGGCACAACTTCATAATTCTAACAACTTCTAAGAAAACAAAACATCTGGTGATGCAGGAGAGGATGCACACAGAAAAAACGCAAAGGAAACATCAACTAATGATTAATAAGTATACAGCAAGATTAACATCTGTAATTTTGGACTGATATACTGAATCTCTCTCTCACCTTTGCGTTTTTCCATGATAGTAATGTTCTACTTTTCAATTCCCCATATGAATAACATAGACACTCACTCACCAAAAATATGGATAAGCTTACTTCCAATGATTGAAGATAAATTATGGTAGGCTTAAATTCACTTTTGGTCCGTGTTGTATAGCAAATGTGATATTTTGGTCCCTAAACAAGTTTAGTAGTGCATTTTTATTTTCTAATTTTCTAAAATTAAGCAACTTCGGTTCAGTGTTAATATATCATCCCATTACTAACAAAAAATGTAAATTTGAAAATGTGTGTCCGTTAATGATAACAGTGTCAATTATTTATAACATGTTCCACTTGACATTCTAACCTATCCATTAACATTTCCCGTCAATTATTAAATGATACAGAGTACCAAAATTGCTTAATTTTGAAAAAGTAGAAAACCAAGAGTATAATTAAAAAAAAATTTACAAGAACCAAAATTGCACATTGCCTGAACTATACCTATAAGAACTAAAATTGGAATTAATTTATCTTGTTTCTCAGATACTAAACATAATCAAGTCAATGAACAAAACATAAAAAAGAAAAAAGAATATAATAAACATCCAATCAAAACTAAGTAAAATAAACAAAATGTCACAAATACAATAACGTTTTTTCGCTCTAATAATTTCTCTTCTTTTGTCTTTCAGAGCAACCATAAGAGAGTGTTGTGAGTGCAGTGCAGACGAAAAGGCAGAGTAGAAAACACACATACCATACCTGCTTGAGTAACGGGTGATAGAAATTTCGGAAGTTCCTTCGTAAGACGATGCCTCAGAGCCATTTCTCTCTTGCCAGAAGCCTGGTTTCAATGAACAGTGCTGCAACTCAAATGTGGCGTGGGTTTTATAGTTCAACAACTGAAACAAGACAATAGGGTATAGATCAAAGAACGGTTTTAAACGGGTTTGGATCAGAACCGACCCATTGGGTTCTAATGGCATGATAGGAATAACAAATGCGTCCACTTTTTTTAAAAATAATATTAGTTATTGTAATTAAAGTAATTAAAATTATTATTCAAAAATATAATAATTTTTATATATGAAAATATTTTTTTTTCATTAACTTCTATAATTTTATAATTATATAATAAAACACTTTTGTGAACTAAAATATTAATAAAATATGTATAAAAAATAGTTATAACGATTTTAATTTTTATTTAAAAATTATAATTATAATTATATAATAAAAATACGTTCAATTTTTATAAATTTTCTAATAACAAAACACATTATTGATACAAAGGATAAACGATGGAACAGAAAAACTTACACCAAAAAGCAATTACAAAATTTAATGAGATAAAAAAGTTTAACATCAAATATTATAAATAGTCAAATGCAAAATATAATCATTTTTTATTTATAAGACAATAGTTTGAATTCAAAAATATATAATGTAAGATAAAAGATATAAGATTGTGCAGTTTAATATTATAGATATAAATCAAGTTAACCTCTAATAAATGAAAACATATCAATTTTGATTCTGTAGAGTATGAAATGCTCGTTACTTCCATCTCACAATGGAAAAAGAAAAAACAAATTTATAACTTATTAGAAAAAACTTCTTTATAAAAATATTTAGGTCTGAAAGTCAATTATTAGCACTTATAATGTTTGTCCTAAAACTATTGTCTCTAATTAAAGCTACAAAATTAATATAATTTTAAAATATTTATTTTTTAAAAAAACTTTTATAAAATAATATTTAAAATATCACCCTAATTCTGAAATGTGATAGCAGGAGAAGAAAAAATAATTAAGGTATGCAGTAGTTAAGAGCAGATAATAATACCTTTCACTGTACTGCAATTCTAGTTAAAAAAAACCAACAAAATACTTATAAAAACAGGATATTCTCATGTTACTCCTCTACCCCTTTAACCCATGAGTAGGTGAATTTAAGATTAATGTGAAGAGACTGGGAATTTGAGAGAAGAAACAGGAAGAGCAAGGTGTTGTTAGAAAAAAAAAACAAATAGAGATAGTAAGGGTTTGTTGGGGAGAAATAAAAGCGAATAAAGTTAGTTATTAAATTTATTTAAAAATTTTTTTATTTTAAATTAAAAATATATATTTTTTCTTTTAAACAAATTATAACACTTTATTTGTTATTATTTTATTTTAATATGATCTTTTTTTATATTTTTTTTACATTAGAACAACAAGAAAGTTTGAGTGATCATCAAATGTCGAAGCTAATAATCTTAAAATTTCTTGAAATCTCTTGCTATCTTGAGTACTTTTACATTTGATGTTTTATATATAGACTATGATTTAGACCTTATGATGTTTTAATATGTCTTGAAAAGGGGAATAAGAAGTAGGATTTAGGATCTCATGCTTGGTAATAGGATTAGAGATAAAAATGTTCACTTGTGATGATGATACATGGGCTAAATTGTTATGCTCTTTTGATGATTATACTTTGTTGTCATCATTTTGATAATAGATTATATTCTCATGTAGTGTAATTTTTTTTCATGATTTTGATGAGATATGCAAGCTAGGAAAGGTCTTTATAATTCCTCATATATAGCATGAATGCATCATGGTGATCTAATATGAATAATCTATTATCATTCCATGCTTGTTGAACAAATATAATTAATCATTCACTCACATGTATGGGTGGAACTCACTTGAGACTAAGGGGACCATGGTCCCCACTTTTTTTTTTTTATATTTAGATAATTTAGTGTATGATTATAAATATTTTTTTTCAAAATTTAATATTTTTAATATATTTTATATATTTGATATTTTAATAAATTTTTATACATTTATATCTATATGAAGAGAAGATTATTTTTTGTTGTCCATATTTATTTTTTAATTTTATCTTTTAAATATTTTTTAAATAAAAATAATTGTTTTATACTATTTTTTCAGTGATTATTTATTTAATTTAATCATTTTTTATTTGATTATTTTTTAAAACTTAATAATTATAAATGAAAATTAATTATAGTAAAATTATAAAAATTATTTTATTTAATTTTATAACTATAATAACAACATAATTATTATTTTCTTTTATTACTATAAAAAAATTAAATACAATATTTTTACTAGTTTATATAAAAATTTTAAAATTACTCTTTTTTGTTTCTATTTTCGTTCAAAAATATCAAGTTGATCCTAAGTTCTTTTTAATCTCAATTTGGTCTCGATTTTTGAAAAAGTAATGCAATTTTGTAAATTTTTCGTTAATTTCTTGAATTGGATTAAGATTTTTTCATCAAAATTGAAGTTGTGAATAAGTATGATTTGCTTTGTTGGTGTAATGGACGTAATCCTAATGTTAATTTTGATGAAAATATTTTGCCCCACTTCAATAAATTTAACAAAAAAGATCAAATTGCATCCATTTTTTAAACATCAGGACCAAATTAAAACTAAAAAAATCTTAGATGACCAACTTGATATTTTTAGACAAAATAAATTAATAAAAAATAGAATTTAACCAAAATTTTGACACTCCAAATGATTAAATGGATATTATGTGTCAGTCTGCCATGGCCCATGGGATTAATATATATCATTCACCTCTTCCACGTTGAGTTCACCTTGATCTCCAAATGTTCTTTGGTAATTCTACTGATTTGATATAATTAAGATGATATAATTCAATAGGAAACAAAATCATGCTAAGTTACTAAACAATAAAGCATTATATACTTTGAAGGCGTTGAATTAGACAATATTAAACACTAGTAAGCATCTCTTCCAAATTCTTCATCAGTCATCATGCAAACTAACTAACTACAATAAATAATACGTAAAACATATAAATGTTAAATATGATAAATATTATATAAAATACTAGCAGTTGATTTATACATACATATATATAAACATAAGAAAAACTTTAATAACAAGCACATTCAGACATTGATACAAATTAAATCTTAACCTTTTGCCATGATGCATTTGAAAAAAGTTTCATGTTTTATGCGTTTAATTATAGAAGGATGAAACTGGGAAAGGGTGAGGAAGTTTGCTCACTTGCTCTTTCTTCTTTTCGTGTGTTTGTGAATAAAATTTAAATATTTAAATCAACTAAGTGTTAGTTTGGTAACGTGTTGAAAAATTAATTTTGGCCGAATCGATTTTTTTACGAAGAAGCTAATATTATATTACTTGAAAATTGATTTTGAATTCCAACATTTATGATTTATGTGTTTGGAAATCAATTGTGCGACGCCACTCCAAACACACTCTAATTTTTAAGGTCAACTTTATCAATAAACCGCAGGTACATTCACCAACATTTATTTTTATTTTAAAAAAATAATAATGTAGTGGCATTTTTATTTTAAAAAAGTAATGGCAGTAGAACTGCCACTAAATATTAAAAAGATTTTTTTTAATTATGATTTTGCTGAGGCCACTAAAAATGAGATTCTCTTTTAAAAAAAGTTGTGGTTTTACTTGCAATGGTAACCATCATTCAATATTTGTTGATAATTTTTTAAAATGAATTTAGAGATGATTAAAACTCACTCTAATAATTTTAACGATAATTATTTCGACGATTATCATACTTTTATGACGTAAAATTCTATACGGACAAAAATAAAAAAAATAATAACGATTACAATCATCACTAAAGAGTATCTATAAACGACGTGAAATATTAAAATTTTAGTACTGTGTCGTCTTATTCATTCTATTGTTACATACTTCTAATTTACTTCATTCCAAATTTTATTATGCTAAGTTATTAATCTATATAAACTAAATCTTAGGATAATAAAATATTCCCAGCTAATTTTCAGTTTACTTTATATATAAATGTTAATTTTATTTGCATTCATAAACATCACTATTATAAGCATAAATTATAAATAAAATAGAATAATGTTACTTCAAAATTTTATTTATATAAATTTTTCTTTCCTTTCATCATTATTTCAAAAAAGAAAATCCAAATTTATTAATATTTTAGTTATCATGTCCGTTGCACACTTAATAATCTAATATCTACTATAACTATAAGAACACAAATCGGTATGGATAATAATACCCAAATACTTGTATCTAATATTTTGACAATTGTTTGAAAGCTGGACATTTTTGTCATTTCCAATTTTTGTTTCCCATTAATAAACACATTCTTATTCCAACGGCTATAAAAGGTGTTAGTTTTTATGTCATTTATCTTTCACTTCATCATGTTATTGGATGTATTTATGTAATTTGGTTTTTTTTGTCTTTTTGTGGATTTTTCATATATGTACAAATGGTTGTTGGATGTGTCGTGAATATAGTATTCCAATTCAAATTCTAATTTCATATTCCCAAAATTCAAATTTTCACCTTTTTCCTTTCTATTTTTTTTTCTTTCTTCTTCCACGGTCTGACGGTAGCTATCTACTTTTCTTCTTCCTTACTTCAAATCACAAGCGGAAAAGTTCGACTATTCCTTTTTTAGGAAATCTCCTTTTATTCTTTCTTTTCAATTCAAAGTTGTTAACTTTATCTGATTTTAGTTGCCATCTTTTTAATTTTCCTTCATTTTTATTTTTATTTTGTTAATGTTGATATTAAATTTAGGGGTTTGTTTCCTCTTCATCAGAATCTCGTTGTCTACGATCATCATTAAGTGTCGAAAATTTTTTCTGAGATTTTCTCGGTGGAAGATTCAGCGTGTTAAAGTTTTCAGTTATTTTCTGCATTTGGTAATTTGGTTATGTTGTTGCTACTTTTTCTTTAGTTTGACATGATAAATCACCATTAGTGATCAAGATTTTACATGTTTTGGGCTTGTCATTGTTGCTCTATGAAATTTGAAGTGATTCTTTGTGCATTGCAGGGATGACATACTTAATGCTTTTGAAATTGTGTCTCACTAACATGTTAAATATATAAAGCTAAGGATTTGTTGTTGGGCCAAGCTACCAATCATATTTGACTTTAAAAATAAAGAAATTTTGTAGTGTTTTAAATAATTAATATGGTGAGTCATTATGTGTTTTAGCTGAACCTTTTGATTCCATTTTTTGTATTAATGTTTGATCTTAATATTTTTATGGTGGCATTTGGTTTACTTGCCAAACATTGTGGCAGCATTTTGGAGCTTCCATTGAAGGATACAAAGGTTAGGAACTTGATTTTTTTTTAGTGCTTAATTCATGCCTTTTATTTTCATATTTTTTGTTTCACCGTGGTTAAGTTCTTTTTTTTTTTTTTTGAGTTTGGAGTTTCAAGTTGCTAACTTTTGTGTTTAAGGTTTGGTTTTATGACGTTCAGTTAGATAACCCCAATGGGAAGATGCTAGCGTTGTTTTTTACCTTTTATTAATGTTAAGTTTCGTGAATAAAATCAACTCCTACATAGCTTTTATCTTGTTTAATCTTCAAATTTATGTTGTTTTTGCATTGTTTTGTATTTTAGTTGTTTTATACTTTTTTACTTCTAATCTCTATTATGAGTATGTGAAATAAAACAATAGGAAGCAATTATGGTGGAGGAAAACAAGCCAAAGCTCAAGAGGAAGCATGATTGGACATGAAAGATTGACTTTTACACAAATATCCATGTTGAGGGGCACCGAGATCAAGCCCAACACTGCAAACATGGAGAAAGGACTCACATATATGTATATACTGCCTTGGACCACCCTTGGAAGGCCAAAAAAATGACCATTGGGCACCAAGGTCACTTGATGGGCGAGCTAGTGGCTAGCTGGGCAAAAATATGGCTCGCCCAACAAGTTACATGTCTGAGAGAAGAATGTCAATTTTAGGCCTCGCTGGACGAGAATGAAGCCGCTGGGCAAGAATATCGACCCCAATATGCGAATATGATTATTTAATCATGTTTCTACTAGAGTATAGGGGGATTCCTCATTTTTCACGAATAGAAACACTTTGGGTGCTTCGGAGAGACTATCTGAGGCTATTAGGGGTGTTAGGAAACTCTTCCTTCTCCTTCTTGGGTTTCCTTCTCCATCCATGGAGGTTTTATCCCTTTTGGGTTGGAGAGGATGATGGGCTACAAAATTGGAGGCGGAGATGTGAATGGGAGGCGCAATTGGAGCATGGAGCAATATTCAAGAACCTTATGAGAGGGACTATTTCTACTTTACGGTTCCAATTTCTTCCCTATTCTTCAATTTTGTAAAACCCTAGGTTCTCCACCATGGAGAGCAATTTCTATTTGTTGAGATTGGATGTAAAACATTGAATTCTTGTGTAAACTTGTCTTGTTAATTTATATGCTTTTCCAATTCATGTTAGTATTTGATTTCCATGCTTAATGCTTGATGTGGATTGTTCCCATGCTTGATTTGTGATTCTTGAGGTGTTGTGAAACATCTTTAGAATTTAGATTTGAAATTAAATACCTAATGGATGCTTGAATCTAGGAATAGAACTTGGTCCATCAGTAATCTTAGATTCTTGAAACTAATGCATGATTTCACTTGTTGAGGATTCAAGGAATTGAAACTTGATGAATGATCATAGGCTCAAAGGCTCTAGGAATAGGATTTAAGTAATCTAGTGAATTGATTTTAGGTTAAATTACTCTTTTGGTCCCTCTATTTGTCATGAAATTTCAGTTTGGTCCTCAAGTTTTTTGTTGTCTCAATTTGGTTCTCACCATTAACTTTGACCAAACGGTGTTAAAGTCAACGCCATGTGTCAATTTCTGGATTTTTTATTTTTTTTTTTGAATTTTTTAAATTTTATTTTTATTTTTGACACGTGTCACTTCACAGTTGTGCCACGTGTCAAAGTGACTCAATTTGGTCCCTATATTTGTTTTTAGTTTCAATTTAGTTCCAATTTTTGTAAAAATGAAGCAATATTGTCCCTCCTTAGATTGACACTCAATTTAATCTTTGTATACAACTTATGATGATATTCTTAATAAAATTGACGCTTTTATTAAATATTTGTAGAAATATCTTTAAATAAGTTTTTTTTTTTTAGTTTTATTATTAAACAAAGTTAAACCCCAAACTTAATTTAAAAAATTAACAATTTTGTCATCCTATATAAAGGCATTAAGTGTATCATATTATACAAACTTAGTGAAGATTAAAAATCAAATAACTTGTCACACATAAGTTTAGAAACTAAATTTCAAGTTCAAAACAACACCAAAGTCTAATGTTTTGTATAGAATTTAAAGTTAATTTAAAATATTTATAGAAATATTTAATAAAAACGTTAATTTTAGTAAGAATATCACCATAAAATTTATAAAAAAGTAAAATTTAGTGTCAATTTAAGGAAGGACAATATTACTTCATTTTTACAAAAATTGGGACTAAATTGAAACTAAAAACAAATACAGGGACCAAATTGAGTCACTTTGACATGTGACACAACTATAAAGTGACACATGTCAAAAATTAAAAAGATTTAAAAAAAAAATTAAAAAAAAATTAAAAAAAATTAAAAAAAAATAAAAAAAAAATAAAAAAAACCAGAAATTGACACATGGCATTGACTTTAACACCGTCTGATCAAATTTAACGGTGAGGACCAAATTGAGTCATATTTAAGAAAATGAGGACCAAATTGAGACAACGAAAAACTTGAGGACCAAACAGAAATTTCATGACTAATAGAGGGACCAAAAGAGTAATTTAACCTTGATTTTAACATGAATATGGAATTGGGATAATTTAGAATGCATGAGAATGAAGTGGTTGAAGTCTAATCTTGACAAACAAGTGAGAATGCATGAGAATGAAAGTGATTTTAACTTGCCGTGTTGGTTTTTCACTAACAAGTTTTTGGCGCCGTTGCTGGGGACTTATGTTACAACACAAGGCACTTTGAGCATTCGTGACTCTTTTAGGCTTTGTTGTGCATTTTCTTTTCTTGTGCTTCCTTTTATGTAGTTTGCTTATAGATGTTTATGCTTTCCATTGATTTGGTTTGTGTTTAATGCTTATCTCGGGGTACACCTTCGAGCATGATTTAGTTGTTGGAAGGTCATAGGAATGGGATTTCAATAGCCGAAATAACCAAATTAAACCCAATATTACAAGTCACCAGGGATGGGATTGTGTGTTTGGCCCCCCACTATTCTGGTTCTTAATGCAAGTCTTGATGCATGCTTAGACCAAGGGATTTGATAAGGTGTGTTAGGCTTAGATAGGCGCAAACAAGAGGAATTTGAGTGTTTTCACCTTAGAGAACAGGGAAAGTAGTATTCATCGCCTTAGGATAGTATTGAGTAATCTTGCAATAAGAGGGATCTGAGTGAGGTTACTTGGGAAATCTATTTTAATCATTCTGCATATTGGAATTGTTGTTTGGTTGGTGTGCTTGTGTTTATGTTCTGCATTTTTCTTTTCTTCTTGTGATTTTTATGTTTTTTTTTCTTTCAATTATCTTCCTTTTCTTTATGCTTTTCAATTTTCAATTCTCAAATCTTGACTTCTATTAAAATGTGGGTTAACCAGTTTGTTCGAGTATCTTTTGTGTTTTTGTGAGTGCTAGGTATTGATAATGATGAGAAAGAAGACACAAGGAGCAAAGAGATTTGAGCAGTAGGTGTACCCGTCCAAAAAAGAGTTTGCTTTCTTTCCTTTTCTATTTTCATTTCATGCTTTCAATAATCAAAAAGTGTGACTTGGCTGGTCTGACAAATATGATGCACTTGGTTTTATGACTTTGAGTGAGTTTGCATGACTTTGATGAGAACCATTTATGTTTGCTCATAAGTTGATTTTGGGTTACACTAAGAGTATGATGTGGTCTTGTGAAAACTTGTGCTTGTGGTTGTACTCATGTTTGTGTGCTAAGAATGTTGTTATTGTTTTTACTGCGATTAATGACTGTGGCATGGTGTATGACAACCTTAAGAAACCAAAGAATTAAACCGAATGAGATTTTGTTCCTCAGAGTTTATATTTATTTAGTGCTACCACTATTGACATATAATTAACTTTTCTAGATTTTCATTGCTAGTTGTTCTTCATTGGATTGCTTACACATACACAAGACATTTTATTTCTTTCTTTGCATCATAGTTAAACCCAAAAAGTCAACTATGTTTTCAAAGATTAGAACCTTTGTGTAAGTTGTTTGAGCATTAAAAGCACATTTCCTTCATCTTTGAACCCTGGAGCCTTGTTGAAAATGATTGACCACCTCACCTTAAGTGGAGAGAACAAACATTTCATGGTCATTAGTGTGATTCAAGTGTAGGGGAAGTTACCAAAGAGGGGAAGCATGAAGATCAAAATAGATTTGGTTGTGGTTGATGTGGTGCCATCTTGTAAATATGTCCCATACAAAAGAAAAAGAAACAAAAAGAAAAAGAAAAAAATGAAAAAGAGAAAAAGAAAAATGATGAATAATTTGATTGCAAAATGGTGTTGGTTGTATTCTATTTTTCAAGTATAAAATAGTAGAATGTAAAGATTGCCAAAATGATTTGATTGCTCTCTTTATTCATTCATGCCACCTAGAAAAACCAATTTCCTCCATAGCCTAGTCACAATTCACTAAATAAAGTCCTTGTTGTGTTTGCATGTTTTGAAAACTCTTGGCTCTTGAAATGAAAAGCAAAGTCAAATTGTGTGTATTTAGTGGTAGATGAGAGAATGACACACCCTTATACACTAGTGTGCTTGAGTGAAACACTTTTTCTTGTGGGAATTGATTTCTTGGGTTGATCAATGGAACATTTTTGCCATAGTTGTTAATCTCTTTGAAAGCATGTATATTCATTCTTTTGATGTTTACATTGTGGGCAACATAGCTAGAGATTTGCAAGGTTTCACATATTCTCTTTGGATTGTTGTTTCACTGAGAGCATTCATGAATGTTATCTAAATTGATTATGTGAACTTGCTTATAAGATGTTGAACCTTTGTCAAGTAGATGTCTTCCTAGGCCAAGTTATCTCTTGATTGAGGAAAAGCAAGGTTTTAAGTGTGGGGGAGTTTGATAACGTTGTTTTTTACCTTTTATTGATGCTAAGTTTCGTGAATAAAATTAACTCCTACATAGCTTTTATCTTATTTAATCTTCAAATTTATGTTGTTTTTGCATTGTTTTGTATTTTAGTTGTTTTATACTTTTTTTACTTCTAATCTCTATTATGAGTATGTGAAATAAAACAATAGGAAGCAATTCTGGCGGAGGAAAACAAGCTGAAACTCAAGAGGAAACATGATTGGACATGAAAGATTGACTTTTACACAAATACCCATGTTGAGGGGCACCGAGATCAAGCCCAACACTGTAAACATGGAGAAAGGACTCACATATATGTATATACTGCCTTGGACCAACCTTGGAAGGCCAAAAATTGACCATTGGGCGCCAGGATCACTTGCTGGGCGCCAGGGTCACTTGCTGGGCGAGCTGGTGACTAGTTGGACGAAAATGACAAATCAAAACTACAATATTCAAATCGCTAGGCGAAAATATGGCTCGCCCAGCGAGTTACATGTCTAAGAACGTCAATTTTAGGCCTCGCTGGACGAGAATGAAGCCACTAGGCAAGAATATCGACCCCAATACGCGAATATGGTTGTTTAGTCATGTTTCTACTAGAGTATAAGGAGATTCCTCATTTTTCACGAATAGAAACACCTTGGGTGCTTTAGAGAGACTCTTGGAGGCTATTAGGGGTGTTGGGAAACTCTTCCTTCTCCTTCTTGGGTTTCCTTCTTCATCCATGGAGGTTTTACCCCTTTTGGGTTGGAGAGGATGATGGGCTACAAAATTGGAGGCAGAGATGCGAATGAGAGGCGCAATTGGAGCATAGAGCAATATTTAAGAACCTTAGGAGAGGGATTGTTTCTACTTTACAGTTCCAATTTCTTCCCTATTCTTCAATTTTGTAAAACACTAGGTTCTCCACCACGGAGAGCAATTTCTATTTGTTGAGATTGCATGTAAAACATTGAATTCTTGTGTAAAATTATGTAGTTAATTTATACGCTTTTCCAATTCATGTTAGTATTTGATTTCCATGCTTAATGCTTGATGTGGATTGTTCCCATGCTTGATTTGTGATTCTTGAGGTGTTGGGAAACATCTTTAGAATCTAGATTTGAAATTAAATACCTAATGAATGCTTGTATCTAGGAATAGAACTTGGTTCATTAGTAATCTTCTATTCTTGAAACTAATGCATGATTTCACTTGTTGAGGATTCAAGGAATTGAAACTTGATGAATGATCATAGGCTCAAAGGCTCTAGGAATAGGATTTGAGTAATCTAGTGAATTGATTTTAACATGAATATGGAATTGGGATAATTTAGAATGCATTAGAATGAAGTGGTGGAAGTCTAATCTTGACAAATTGTAAATACACTATGTTAATTAATTTCTTGTTGTACACCAACTATTTGATAAAAATACAAAAAAAAAGTTTCCATTGTGTTTGTGTGAACTTTGTGTCTAATTGAGTCGTGAATTGTGAGAGTTGTCATGCGTTGCACAAGTCCCTTGGGAGAGAACGATACAATAGTTATTACTTGTTATGTGCGACCGGTGCACTTGCCGTGTTGAGTTTTCACTAACAGAAGATTATGGAGTTAAAATTCCAAATTTTGAAGAAGTGGTTAGAGGTTGTTGGGATGGAAAATGAGGCAGTACAATCACTTGCTTTTGTCCAAAGGTGTCTCTATTTTTCATCAAAGTTCAATACTCCTTGAACTATAGAAGGTTGTTTTAAATATGATTTGTCAAGTATTGATGTTTTTACAGTTTTTCAATTTGGGGTATTTGTTATTTTCATCATCAACACACTTTGTATAAGCAAATATTTTGTTATTACTTCCTCTTTCTGTTTTCCCTTCAACTATTCCTTTGCCAATTTTTAATTTCTTTTGACATTGAATATCACAATATCATTACCCCAATTTTCTTCATATACACAAAATATATATGAAGAAATTTAAAATAACCAAAGGTATTAAATCTATATGAATATAATTGATAATATTTGTATTTAATGGAAAATGTTGGTCTTTATCTATCTAAACTCTTCAATGCTTTCAAGCTTATAGTAACAGAGCAACATGATATACTAAGTTGGGGGCAATTTGTCAGATAGTTTAAAGGATGTCGAGAAATGTATTGAACTTTATCCAACATTCGCAAAGGGTTATACCAGGAAGGGTGCAATGCAATATATTTCATGATGGAGTATGACAAAGCTTTGGTAACATATAAGGAAGGATTGGAATATGATGCTAACAACCATGAGTTGCTTGAAGGCATTAGAACGTATGATATTAATTTACATTTTTGGATTGTGTTTTTAATATTTTTTTTTCTTACATTGAATGCATTAGAAGGTATACTAATTTTTATATTTCGTATTCCCATGAGTAATAATTTAAATATCTCATGAATAACTTATATTTGAATTTCCATGTAATAAAATATAAATTAATGAGGATTATATATATATATATATATATATATATATAAATATAACTCTTATAGTGGATCTTCACTAGCAGGTTTAGGCAATATGGTTGTAGATATGCAGAACTCTACCATGACAGATCAAGTTTCAACTTGATAAGGTGAACAAAACCAATAATTATAAACTTGAAGGTTGCTGACTATACTTACAATTGCCATAATTGGTATAGAGGTAAGGTGTACCGTGATTTCTATGTCATGGGTTACATAAAAGGTTTTGGTTAAGGGTTTGCACCATTAAAGTCAAAACTCATAGTAGTTAAATATTCATTTTCCTTATCTTGGCTATCATTTGTTTTGTGATGTTTGGTTTGTAACATGTGTAAGAAGCACAAGTTTCTTTTATTTCTAATGGAATCTGAACTATCAGTAATCATATTTTTGACATTAGAATGAAGCTATTGGACCTAATGGAAATTATATAGGTCTAATATTTAGCATAGGACTATTGTGAAGGTAATGATATATGTTTGTAAGGAGAATTCAGATTTGAGATCTGCATCTCTATCTTACCTATAATTATGATGGTCGAAGCTTTAATGGTCTAATTATGTCCATCATCTTGTCATTGGGGTAAAATTTTAGTAAATTCTTTACCGTGTTGTTACTATGTAGATAACCATGTCTGCAGTCAAGGAATGAGTTGTTTCCCAAGATAACGAGCTTCTAGATGTTTGTTTTACTTCCTGAACACTATAATCAACTGTCTTATTATATTAGCACAACATTTTGAGATAATATCATGAAACTCTAAATAATACGTTGTTGTTGTAAATAACTCAGCTGGTTAAAGTGCAACATATTGAAGTTCTTGACGTACGAGCAGATTAAGTGAAAAAAAATTACAAATAACTTTGGTCAACATGCTCTGATTGGAAAGGGGTCCTATTGAGATGAAAGAAAATGAATATGAAGGTGAATTCATGCTTTATTGTAGAAATTACCATCATAGAAGAACTCATAGCAAATAAAAAGCATGGGGTCCTTTGTAAGAAATTAACAACTCAAAATGAGTTCTGCTAGAAAAATATGAGTTCTTAAATGAGATGCAATGTTGATAAAATTATTTGGTATATATTGAATGACATACAATGATATATATTGAGATCAAGAAGAAGTTAGAAGTTTTTATGAAGAATGTTGAAGATTTAGGTGGGCAAGTTGATACTTCTAGCAGAGACATTATAAAACCTATAACTGTGGTTCTACAAAAAATCACAAACACATAAAGACATCATGCTTTCTCCTTAACCAGTAATTTTTGCTTTAGTACAATTCATTTGTTTAGTTTCTGGTGAAATTTTATGATTTCCACTTATCATTGATTCATGAAAAGTAGTGTTTATGTTGTAAATATTGGGAAAGTGCGATACTTTGGTTTGTGTAGGAGGCTAAAACTTATCATGTTGAGACAAA
Organism: Vigna unguiculata; assembly: GCF_037176805.1. Classification (NCBI taxonomy): domain Eukaryota; kingdom Viridiplantae; phylum Streptophyta; class Magnoliopsida; order Fabales; family Fabaceae; genus Vigna; species Vigna unguiculata. The sequence goes on from NC_140801.1 coordinate 8,884,569, forward strand.
ATTATACCAATGAAATATATTTATTATTTTTGTGAGATGAATACATTTGTGTTTAGCATATTGTTTGATCCAAGTTTTATTATAAGTCCCAATAGTTGTGTTTTAATGCATAATTGATAAAAATAAAGAAATAGAATAGGCTAACAATGCTAATTGTTTACTACTTAATTGGTTATTTTCAAACATTCAAGATGATAATAATATACATTTCTTACAGTTTTTTAGACAAAATATAAAATAACATATTGAAATCAAGATGATTCAAAGTGTATCTAAAATTTATTTTCAAAGTTCAATTGTTGAATCCGATCTTATAAAAATAAAATTTTGAATGTATTAAATAAAGAAATGTATATTATTTACAATAGCTTTATATTGTGTATGGTTAAGAAGTCATAGTAAGAAAGCACATATTGAAAGATTTAACCATTTTTGCCCTCTTTTAAAACATTATAAATGTGTTAGTCTTCATATAGTTAAAATATCAATGTTTTCAGAATGAGATATTTTTTACAAGATATAAGAAAGTTAATATATATTTTTATGTATTTTTTTCTATTCTAGAACAATGGCTTTTCCTCAGCTGATTATGTGATGTTGTTTATATAATAAGCATTTCACTATGTGGATAAGCTATCTTTCCAAGACTAAGTCAAAATTTGTGGTTCAAGGGAGGAGTACAATATGTTAACAAGTTAAATCATGATATAGAGTGTTAAGGTATCCAAAGTGTTAATAAAAATAATTTACACTTTTAATTCAAATTGGATTGATTACAAAAATATTAGACCCTTCTATTTCTACTTTTATTATTTCTTGTCATTCATATTGACAAAATAATAAAGTTGTATTAACATTTATTTTTACAATCAACACTTATATGAATTGTTTCTAATTGTTTTTCATTAATTGACCAATGAATTCTATAATTGTTTTTAATTGTCTAACTATGGATGAATTTGTTTTTTATTCCATAAGTTTTGAAATCTTTTAAAATCATACATTTGTAATTAATAATTACATATTTAATTTGTAAATATTTTTTATTAATTATTTAAAATTTCTTTAATTGTAAATAGAGATTTTGACTTCATACATTCTTATTTATTGACTTCTTTAAATATTTTTAATTTTTTTAATTTTTTTAATTTTTTTTAATTATGTCCAAAAGCTATTTGTAGAATTATATCTTGTAAACTATAATTTTTATTATTATCATTAAAATACTTGTATTATTATGATGATTTTCTTCAATAATTTATTATATAACTCAAAAGTTAATTATGAATTTTAATTATACAAAAATATTGTTTTATTATACATAATAATATTATTATTATTGTTATTATTATTATTATTATTAATATGATTACTATTAGTAAATATTTATTATTATTATTATTATTATTATTTTTTGTTATTGTTATTATTTAATTATACAACAATATTGTTTTACTATACATACTATTATTAGGGTCTTACTACTAATAAATAGACAATGATTTAGTACTTATCAAGAAATCAACGAACGAGTGGCATTTCTATTTGATGAAACCAATAAGACGTAACCTTAGTACTTAACTAATTTACTTGTTTTAAATTGATTTTTTTTTTGTTATGAGTGTTTATCTGCAATATTAGTGCAAAGCAATATGATAGAAAAAAGATAGTACCCATAGTATTTTTATACAGGTTCATTTGATTACATAGACTACATTTATTTCTCAATTAACTCATTGAGCTCCATGAAGCAAACTGATATTGTAAAATACAATATGAGTACTTTGGACTTGTAATCATTTTTGACTAATCCTTAAGTACTATTTTCTACAAGTCACTCTTGGTTTAATCAAGTATTCTTTTTCAAGCCACCCTAACTCAACCAATTATTTTTTCCTAAGTCTCTCCTAGCTTAACTAAATATTATTTTCTAAGCCACTCCTAGTTCAACACAAATATTCTTTTGGTTTTTAGGCATTCTTGGTTGACCTATTCAAATGTTCTTTCCATAAGCCACTTTTGGCTTCAACAATTAGGAATGACAAATGAACTTGTTTCCATATGTATTGTTCAAACATGTCCCAATTTTGGTGGAGAAACTTTGTATTGATTGAGTATGAGTATGTGTATAAATAATAATCAATTTTTTAAATTGTGTTTATGGACAAGATTAGTATGTACATATTTGTCTTGTCCCCATTCTCGTACTCTTACTTGTACCTATCCCTGTTTTGTTAAATTATGTTCAATTTGGTCCTATTCCATGATGTCGTTTAAATTGATAGCGGGAGACTGTATAGGGTGGCACTATTCGCATTATGTAGACTATGCTTGGTTACGTGGCCTTGTAATGTTTTTAGTCATTGCAGTGTTTATTGTATTTTGAAATAAAATTGGGGATAAAAAGGGAAATAGGGTTTGGGAGATAAACTAGTATGAGTTTTGAGGTGGCATGAAAAATGATTGTGTTCATTGTTTGAATGTTCGTCAAGTATGTTTGGTTGCCAATCTTCTTCCTCATGTTGTGATAGTTGGAGGGCAACAAATTTGTCGTTCCTCACATGGTGGTGGTTTAAGGGTAATGGGGTTAATACCCCCTCCATTTGTAATTGTGATGAAATGGTAGTGTTAAGAATGATAAGAACTCTAAAGAATTTTGGTAGAAAATTTTAGGTTTGTCATAACTACAAGGTTAGATTAATATAGCAGATTTAATTTTTTGTAATAGAAATATTTCTGGGTAATTAACATTGTCTTTGTTATTATTGTCTTGAATAATAGATTGGTTCGTCTGATGTGGTGTGTTATGTTGTAACTATTTCAAGTGGTGGTCTAAAGAAAATGTTGATGAAAAAGATGTTATCATTGTTAGGCAAAGTGATTGAGCTGGCATCGTACAAATTCGTCGGAATCTGATCCAATTGGCCTCCAA